>NW_008237265.1:2283715-2296928 GCF_000691975.1 Corvus brachyrhynchos
CCCCGGAATGGTTATGCCTTGGCCAAGCTGCAAGAGACTGGAACTGGCTCTCGACATGGAAAGGCTTGTTGGCAGAGCGGGGGCAGCTCGTCAGGACCCTGGACAGCACCGCAGGGAGCCGGCGGTGCACACTGCCAGGACAGGATTTTAAGAAGGAAGTAGAAAGTCCAGGGAATCATAGAATCACATAATGGTTTGCGTTGGAAAGGACCTTAAAGATCACCCAGTTCCAAGCCCCCTCTGCCACAGGCAGGGACACCTTCCACTATCCCAGGTTGCTCTGAGCCCTGTCCAACCTGGCCTTGGACACTTCCAGGGATGGGGCAGCCACAGCTTCTCTGGGCACCCTGTGCCAGGGCCTCACCACCCTCACAGGGAAAATTTCTTCCTAAAATGCATTCTTCTGCATTGCTTCATAAATTCCCCCGTTTAATACAAAGAAGTCTATGCTAAGAAGACAGGGATTTCTAAGTCAATACAACCCAACAGCACTGCTCAGGCTTGGTACAAAAACTGAGGGTAATTTTGGGTAGAGCCTCACATTTTTAGTACTTTCTCATTTGCAAATGAAGTGGACTTTTCTTTGAGTCTCGCTACACAAACACTCGCACCAACCTCAAAATATAAAATTGACTGTTAAATAAAGGTTGTGACAATGGCATAAACTGCCTGGGGTTTTTTTGGTTGGTTTGGGGCTTTTTTTGGTTGTATTTAAAAACATATTTTACAAGCACTTTTGGGCAAAAATAACTTAAATTATTAGAAGCATATTCAGAGCTTTGCAAACATTTCAGGTTATTTCTCACAATTTGCCATAAAGCTCTCCCAGAATCTCTCCAGTTACGATGAAAAACCAGCTCCCTAATCTCTTTTAATAACAAATGGACCTTAAAAAAAAGAAAAAAAAAGATCTGATCACTATTGTTTGAAAGCACTCGAAAGCAATAAGATGGTCACAAGACTTGATCTGCCTGTTCTACCCCTTTACAAACCCACTAAAGCTTGCTTTTTATGACTGATTGCTGTGCTGTATTAATCCCCAAGCATATAAAACGAGTCTATTGGAGACTGGGACTCCACTGGGGGAGGACAGGGAAGCTGTTGTCTTCTGAGAATTAATCCATCCTGGAAAATCAAAAGCCAGCCACTCACAATACAGTAATCAGCATGTTCTCCACTATGAAAGCCCTACGTTTCCCTTTTAGAAAACACAGCTATTACTCCATTATGTACTGAAACACACAAAACTCTTTTAATTTTTTTGTGTTTGTTATTATTTGGCTTGTATTTATGGGTATGTGCATATTCCATTGGTGGGTATACAACCATCAAGTTAAAAAAACCCCACCCTGTCTATTCCCCATTGCTTAAAAAGAAAAAGGGACTCCCACTGCTTTTTCCACAACCAAAGTTCTCTCTGGATTTGCTTTGTGAACAGGATTTTAACTCTTTATTACCCTAAATAAAAGGAAATTCTTTGCATTTTTTTGCCTTACACAGAAAGCACAGAAAGTTCATTTTTTGTTCAGAATAATTTTTTTCTCACTTTGTTAATTATCTGACATGAGTTTCCTAAGTAGTGGCACTAAAATAAAAATGTTTGAATTTTTCTAATTACCAAATTAAGAACAACTTCACTTTATTTCAGATGGTGTTATACTTGATGATCCTTTGTTAGCAAAAGTTTAATTCTTTCCTTTTAAAGTTGAATGGTGCAGCCTTCCAAATAACCCTTTTTGTTTTTCTTTTTTGTAAGAGTAGAATTCTTTCTTTTTTTCCATTTAGGTGCTAGAAGTATGAATCTTCCATTGTGTTATGGAGATAAAGATCAAAACCCCCTACAAACCCAGCTGTAAATCTCATGTGACAGTAATGAAAACACTAAATGAATTCTGGCCTAAACACAATAATTAAGGCTTAAGGAAATCATTGAGAAACCATGTGCTCAAGAACCACAATCACATTTCCATTCAGCCAGCAAAAGGCACCTACCTGTATATGACAGCACTTCAACACCATTTTTAATACCCAACAAAATCTTCCTGTCATGTTATTTTTTAAAAAGCAAACAAAACAATTTGCTTATATTCACAATTACTCTTTGCTAAAGCAAAGAACACTTTTCTCCCCTATCTATTTTTCAAGTAAAAAGTTCCTAAAAGCAACAAGAGTTAGAGTCTTTGTTCCTATTATCCCTTTTAGACATCATTTACATAATAAACAGCTGAAGACAGCAGTTTTTTGTCCTTGCCTTTAAAACGGACAGGTGTCTAAAATCCCACCAGGTCAATTCCATAGTCCCACCAGGCTGGCATGGCAGACATCAAGATCTTTCTGTTAACTTGAAATTAACTTAGCAGTCCAGCTCTACTCACCAGCAGTTTTAAGCAGTACTATGTGTTTCTCAGAGTTCAAAGCAATGTGTACTTTTTCCCATTTTTAAATCAAAAGCTCAATTGAAGGAGCAAAACCTTATGCACATGGATGAAGGTCTGTTACACGTAATGTGGAGTTTAAGGACATAAACTTGCCTTTCTATTTAAGAACAGGATTAAATGTCAACAAGAACATGAACACGGTAATTTTTCTGAGACCTCTGAGTTAGACATGACTGAAGATAATCTGACAACAGTAACCATACACAAGTGCCAGCAATATTAAACTGTAATTCCTGTTTTGCTTGTGCAGGGAGGATTACATTTTTTGGCTTCCAGGGCAAAGCTATGGCACACACAGAGTTAACTGTGCCCTCCTCCCCCTGCCCCCCAGCTTCACCCCCCTTCTCCCCCATCTCATTCATGCCACATTCCACAGTGGCAGGGTCCAACAACAATATAGGAGGGTACCCAAAATGAAGAGGCAGGGCCTTCCATTATTCTGCCTCTCTTGAATTAATTAACTGGAAATGAGTTTTGTCAATGTTTTGGAAAGGCAGAGGGGTGAAAAGAAACTGCTAGAATTAATCACAGTGAGAAACTACCTCTTCAGCAGTCTGCCAAAGTTCAGAAAACCCCTGAGAAGTGCAAAATAAAAGGAAAGTGGGCTGACTTACCCTCCAAAGGAACAAATAAAATTCAAACAAACACCCAAGTCTCCAAAACAGAGACATGCCCCAGTGCAAAGGAATGCAGCATCTGTTGCCACAACAGCTTCAGCTTTGGTTTTAATATACTTGTCATGAAGACTGAAAGGTATCAAGGTAGAAAAGACAGTTTACTAATAATTTAAATAGACAAAAGACACGTTGTGTTTAATTCACTAAATATTTAAGTACATCCAACATTCCCTTGATCCTTATATAAATAGAGGTATTTAGGTCCCATGATTGAAAATGAGTAACTTTGCTTGTTTAGCCCTGACTCTGCACAGATCTTTTATATGGAGAAGGCAGCCTGCAAAGGAGCTCTTTCTTTGTAGAGTTTTTTAACGATAGTTATCTCCAGGTTCAGCAAAGGAAATTATAACAAGTCGATACTGCATGTATGACATTCTTCTACTGATGAAAAAAGAAGTAATGAAATTCCAACCAACTGACAAGAAGGACCTTTTTTCACAAGCTGATTTACCCAGGTATACAGAAAACACACAGGTGTCCTTTTGTTTACAGCAAAGGAAGGCAGAAGCATCATCCGGCAGTTTTTCTGAAACGAACACATTTCCAACAGACTGGCACTAAAACTGAAAGAATTGATTGCTGAGCAAGGGAAAATATTTTATAAGAGAAATACCCTTTTATTGATTTGACTATTGTTAATATTTTTGCTCAGGAGGGCTTTTTCCTGACTGACCGCAGGATTAACTTGTCATCTCGTTGCTGTATCTCCAAGCCCATCCTCTCGAGGGCAGAGCTGTCTGCCAGCCCCTTCTGCTCCATATGCGCAATCAGCGCCTGGTTCAGTTCGTTCTGTTCAGTGAGATTCCGGATTGCATAAACTGCCCACTGGCTCACAACTGTTGGGCAGAGTTAAGGATCATTTATTTATTTAAAGATGAAGCATTGTTTATTTTGATTTATTACTGCATTCACCTCCCCCAGCCCTCCCCCAATCCCTTAAACCCAGAAAACTAGCAGAAATCAAGGGTTTGAAAAATTTACAAGTGCTGACACTGAACCTACAAATACTTGCATATGAAGCAATTTAATTTTAAAAGAGGTATGTCCTTAAACTTCAGGCTAATTTACTAGGGTTTATATTGAGTTAAAAAAACCCCAAGCAAACAAAAACCTCCAACCGAATGAACTGCAGGAATTAAAAAGACATACTGTTTTAAACCAAAATTACAGTCAATTGAAATGTTCCAGTGATCTTCCCGGTAAGTTTAAATAAAAAATAAGTCAGTTGTTTATGATCTGAACACTTCAACACTACACTTCCAAGCACTGGCAAACAAAATAAGTTGCACATCATGTACAGGAAAGATGACTATTATTTTCACTGCAAAAGTTGAAGAGATGTAGAAAAAGACAACTTATCCAGGTTAACATCTGAAAATAGCACAAATAATGTCAGAGACACTTAAAATTCTTTGACTTCTAATATAACCTAAACTCAGTCCTTCATGCCTGGGTGCTTCTACACACTTGCCAGGAGACCAGACACTACCATCACTGGCAGGGAGCTCCCGCTGATGTTTAAACAGGCACAAGCTGCAACTCATTCACCTTCCAAGGTGGTCCCTCGAGGCCAGGATTGAGGCACATGTCAGGGCTGTAGACAAAGGATTTAAATTCCCAGGATTATCAGCCAGGCATCTTCCAAGCGAACTACAGTGTTCATTTTATGAAGTGTCAGAGATGCTGGTCCCAATTCTGCAGCTGAAAAGTTGTTATGATATAATCTTTCCCAAGTTACCCATATGGGAGCCAAGCCTTTCTGAATCACGAGTGGTTTGCCTGCAGGGCACCAATTATTTACTACATGTAGCTTCACATCCAGTAGAAGAAGATGCATAATTTACTCATCTCCTTGACGTCTTTTGGGTTGGGGAGCATCTAAGCACAGAGATAAATGTTCTTATGGGCATTTGCCAGGGGGTGACAGGAGGGGAAAACTCAGCTGGGGAAAATGGGAACTTCAGACAAAACAACAGAAGAGAGGTACTGGACTTGAACAATCTTACACACCCTTAACAGACAGGGAAGGGTTTAGATGAAGAGTAGCTTGGACACAAATGGAAGGGAACAGCCCCGCATTGGCATGTGTCAGTGAAACAGCCTTTTAGTAGCAGTTTATAATTATTTTCACATTTGAGAAGTCCAGAATTGAAAATAAAAAATAATAAAGCATTAACTACTATGGAGCTATTTTTTTCCTGATAGACCTCTTTAGACTTTGTCAGGAAGCATGCTGCACATCTTCTTCATTCAAAAAACTTCCAGTGTGAGGTAATGATAAAGGAGAGATGTTAAGACCAAAATGAATTATGCATCACATCAAAGCCTTAACAGGTGAACACAACAGAGAATATCAATATATTCTCTTCTATCAGTGCATCACTACTAGAATTAAGTGAAAAGACAAGTACCAAGCTATATTTAAATTACATAAACTTGGTATTTGCACTGAAGATTACATTTGAGTATATAAAACAACAGTAAGATGCCAAAGAAATAAAATCATGTATGTGCAGACTCTCAGTCATTAGCACCAATGGTGAGAATAGATTTCAGAGCAACAAGCATGCAAGCTGATGAATGCAGATAAACCAAGGCTAACACGCAGCAGGTCTTTTCCAGGTCTGATTTAGGGCATGTAACGAGTGCCAAAAAGTAACATGAAGTTCTCCCAGTGGAGAGAAACATGCTACCACCCTCCCTGGCTTGGCTCCCAGGATGAGGAGCAGATTTTTCTTGTGTTCCTAAAATACGGCTTCTGCATAAAATACAGCACTTACGTCAACACATATTTACTATAATGGTAACAGCAATTTTCAGAGAGTGAGACTTCTCAATCTCACAAAGTGCCACACAGACAAAAAAAGTACTCGCAAAACTTTTGTGTGTATTAGCCTTGGGAATGATCCTGCTACTATCGTCTTTATGTCCTTCAACACAAACCCACCGCTAAGCTCTATGGAAAATGCTCTTTTCCTATTGCCAGATCCATTCATGCTTACATAATATCTAAGACATCTCCATTATCTTATGAACACTATCACCATTATGGCATTTATCATTACTGACTACTGTAGCTGAAGCTGCAAAATGGTTTCAATAACATTTTCACTCCTTCAGAAACCCCTTTCTGTGTGTAGGTTTTCCATTGTGACCACAACCATGAATATTCATGATCCCCTTGTTCGCATGCTGGGGGAGGATGAGGCCTTTGGACAGCTTGGAGCAGACCCTGGCAGACTTGAGTGTCTATGGAGATTAAAGCCAGTCCCCAGCTAATACTCACATTACCCTCTTGCACCTCTCCAAAGACAGAGACACAGAGAGAAAATTAAACATATTCGAGAATCTCTAATCCTACCTACACTTTAAGCACTTTATTGTATGCACAGCTTTAGAAAGAGAGCTTCTGAGGTTGCCATAGTTACTACAAATACGAGCGTGAGCCTGTTTGTTGTGAAGCTGCACCAAAGAGAAGCAACACAGCAACCACAGTAGATTTGACTGCACAGACTTGTCAAGATTTTCCCAAATGGGTGTATTACACTCTCAGGTAAGTTAATATTATAGCCAAGTGAAGATTATGATATTCTGTCACAGGGAAGAGGGCATACAAAAGGAAGAAAACAATTCATTTTATTTTGCAGAAGCCTCATCACTAGACTATCTGTGTTTAGGGACTGAAAACAAACATTTCTGTGCATTTATAGCAACGCTTTTCCAAAATCCTTCAGTACTGTGTATTAGCATTTCTATGCTATTTTGACATATACAAATAACAAAACTGAATCAACTTGCCCTGTCTTCCATGCTTAAGTAACATATTCATTCCAGAATTTAAAATTTAAAATCATCCTTTGGGTCATAACTTCAATGCTCAGTGAGAGGGGAACACAAAGAGAAAGGAAGAAAGGTGGAGAAAACTGTCCCTTCAGGATGAAAAATGTTACAATCTGGAAGCCATGAAAATCAGTGCCACTAAATCCTGCATAAGTTTTGCCACTGACTGCAAAGGGAACTTTTCACAATTCTCCCAGTTCTTTTCACTTGGATTCTGCTACAAGAGGTTGCTGGAGTCAATGCAAGAGGACAGTGACTGGTTTGTAAGTTTAATGGGGTGTGAAAATACAACAGTGTCCTGCCAGGAACCGCTAACCAATACTGCTGGAGAGGACCAATACAGACCATTTCTCAGGGAGAGCATTCCACCTTCTCATTCTTAGTTCAGTTGGATCTAAACATTATTGACAAGCCCACTGCGGCCACGAGGACCCCTATGAACTGTTCTATAAAGCAATTTGGATTCTATGGATGATGAAAACAGAAAAAATTATTAACGAGGTTGGTACCTGATGAGGTAGATAAAAGGCAATGCACAAGTAATCTTGGAAGTCTGTTGTATGTTGCTTGAGAAAGGCAAGTTTTAGAAGTTAATTATTATTATTAACTAATACACAATACTGAAGGGATGACAAGGAGAATGAAATACGTACATCTGTTTTCCTAAGTCCCCTTCATAGTTATTAATACTGAAGGATCTCTAAATATAACATTCTTGGTGGAGAGTTTGATTTATTACATAGTGTAGGGACTTTTTTTTTTTAAATTAATATGTTTCCTGCACTACAGTCAGTTTTCCATAGCTAAATTATTACTTAGGGACTTTCTTCCTTATGAGTAATTAGGTCTCACGCGAAAAAGAGGGTCTTCTTTGCCCAATCCAATGACCTCATTTAAATCAAATTTTTTATTATTTAAATAGCAACTACATTTTAATCAAATACAAGAAGAGATACAAAACCTTACTAAGAAAGCCAGCACTCAGAGGTTGGAACCCTCGTCAAATGGGCTGTCTATGTAATCTATTGCTTAAAGCCACCCAACTTTTCTAAGAGCTATTCTGGAACAGGTCTGTAGGACTAAAAAACAGAGGTAATGAAAATACAATTTTTGTATTGTACAATAATTATATTTCTTTCTGGCCTTCAAGAAGTAATCCAATTATCATTAAAACTTCTGCAGACTGGAATGAAATACTGAAGCATCACTTAGAGTCACTTCCACTTGCAGACCTGACAGGACCACACAGAAAAGATATAAACCAGTCTTTCAGTCCTTTCAAGCAGTTTTGTTTCACAGCACCTTGAAGAAAATTCCTCTCACCACTAAAAGAGGTCTCTAGACCACTACCACAGCTGTTCATCACAGCTCAGAGCTGTGATGGAGCACACGTAGCAAGACAGTAAGGATTTTGGCCCCTCACCATCAGCCAAATTGCTTACAAAGCTCTACAAGTTTCTTTCTGTCTGGGGTTTTAGTAGTTTAATTAAGTTCTAGAAGCTGTATAAGATCAAAGCAATTCCTTACAACTCCTCTACATCTTTATGTGACTTCTACTTGTGATTAAGACATTACCAAAAAAGTAATTAACAGAAAATGTAAGGCATTAAAGGTTTTATGTTAATTTATTTACTTATTTTCAAGAAGCTAATTTATATTTTTAGAATTAATGCTTTGGACTATATTTATACTTGGCATTGAATTACCAGCATCAGAAAACATCAGGAATTCATCCTACACAAATTAAAATATTTTGCCTAGAAGGTAGGAAAAAAAGTCTAGAATACTCCAGTTGCGTGTATTTTCATTTATTGCACAGCTGTTCTTGTCACCTGTGATTGCAGTCACCACATTCTGGGTTTAAAAGCTAGAAATGGGAAGTACTCTATAAACTGGGAATGTCCCTTCTTCCCTCCCTGCTTGACTTTGCTCTTGCAGAGCTGACATAGCACAACCCATCTAGTCTAGAAGCCTCCAAAATACAGAGACACCACTGGATGGTGGCAGAGGCATTTATCCCTGATGACACTTTTTAGGGATAAGATTTGTAACACTGGGGAAGTGAAAGCAGATGTTCCTGCTACAGGCAACTCTCACCTGGTCAAAGGGATCGGTCAGAGGGATGGACCAGCCAGTACAAAACAAGGTTCCGTCTCCACCACAGCGTGGCAGCAAAGCTTCACTGGACAGCACGCCTGGCATGAGGAGCTTGCAGCCAGCCCTTCCCACTCCTCACCTGCAGCCCTCCCCAAAGGAAGCTGCTTCAACAAAATATTCCAGTGAAGACAGAAAGCCTATCCCCAAAAACCTGAACTGGGGTTTGCAGCTCAAATCCCACCCTGCAGAACGTAGCTTTGACAGAGATTTTAAATTACACCATCTCAGAACAGACAAATGGACAAAACCATTTGGTTTAAAGTCACCAAAACAGTTTCAATACCAGGGCAACATTCTCTGTTAATTCACAGCCTACAGAAAACAGGAAACATCCATAGCACAAAATAACTCTACATTAAATACCTTTTCCAGTTCCGAAGCCCTCACTACGCCTCACTAAGCCCTCCCACGCCAGTAGTGTTCCTCTTGCAGACAAACACCACCTTTCTGGCTACTTTCACTTATCTCACTCTCTGAGCCGTCTACCCATGATCTGCAATGATGAATCCATTTCTTAAAGTGTGCCTTGTGTGACACAGGCTTCCTTAAAATGGGACTTAAACCTTCTGTATAACCAGCACACAGGCATGGTAAACCTCATATATGACTTTCAGTGACAATTCATCCATTTAAGTATCTATGGCCAACAAAAACACTTTGAAGACCAGAATGGGACTATTAAACCTCTTTTGCCCAACACTTCTGCACAAACACAGATGACCAAAGGTCAGCTCCTCCTGAAATTAAGCCTGTCAATTCTGTTTCATGCACAAGATGCTTTAATGCCTTTTCTCTGAAAGACTTTCAGTGCTGAACTGGAAGATTTCACTGTGTCCCCAGATAAACTGTCCTAGTGGTAAATATCTCGCTCATTACAGCCTGTGATTTATTTCTGGCTTAGATTTGTTTAGAATTGTTTCCAAACTCAGCTTTTCAGCATAGATTAAAAAAAGAAAATAATTCCCAGATCATAACCAGCATATGGTAAAGCATTTTTTGCATGAACTAAAGAAAGAAACCAAGGGAGATATTCCAAGGTTTGCATAATTTTTGTGTCTCTTCCCCCAATTTCTGTTTTTCAGCATCCTTTTTGAAGGACAGGCACCAGAACTAGGTAACAAAATCAGCCAAAATTTGCTATCTGGCCGATTACAGGTACAGCACAGTTTCCTGGCCCTTTGGTTGTGAGTAGTTCAGAAAGAGTGAAAAACAACAGCTCACAATATCCAGTTGCTGTATATCTAATACATAATTATGAATATGTATGTATATGTAATATCTACTATGCTCCCACAAGCAGCATAGTAGGCTTTCCAGCCTTTCATATTTTCACACCTTTTCAGTACAGTCCAATGCTGACAGCCAGGGCAGATCATGAGGCTCATTCGAGTTCCAAGGCTTGACCGTTTTTAACTACATCCTCACATCAGTGATGTGCAGCTAAATGGCACCCTATGTTCATTAAATGGGGTTTACTACTTCAGAAATTAGTCATTTACTGGGACATTTCTTACCTAGAGTCATATGGGAATTTTTCTCCCTAGATCACTGGTATTTCTGGGTTAACAGTTCTGAGCAGTATTATGCACCCAGATTGCTATTAGCCTTTAATGCCTGCCAACTAAACATTTAATCTATATTGTGTGTGCTGCCTTTCATGTTCTGCGGGACTTAAAGCCCAGTGCCAGAACATCTTAGCATACTATGAACTTAAACACAAAATTTGGGTCTAGCACTCCAGAGCTACAAAAGCCATAGGACATGTTTAGCTCTGTCAGGCTATCTTTATTATAATGTCTCCTATGCCAAAGCTTACAGAACTTTCAAAAAAAGTTAAGCCATAACCTCCAGCTTGTTTTCCTTTTCCCTATGCTCAGACTTGTAATACCAGCTTACAACCAAGTATATGACACATTCGTTTTTTGCTGTTAGGCTGCCAATTTTTTGTAAATTATGACTTACATTTTTAATAGAAACCCATAATTTATGAGCAACTACAATCATCTGATTTTAAAACAGAAAGAATCACACTCTTGATCGATCTTAAGCTAGTACTTCAGTTAGAATATTCAGTTCTTTCAGTCCCTTCTTTTACAATAATTCCATATTAAAAGTTCATAACAACTAAATCTGTTAGCAATCTGTAAGAGGTACCAGAGTCAGCAGGCTGGTATGTTAAAACTAAAAAGCTTCAACTGCTGTTACCTTACTGTTAAAAAATTCTCTTCCCAAGTACAAAAAAAAATTGCAAAATTCCATTAAGTTGAAACTCATGTATCAAATTACTATTCAAACCTACCACAAACATTGAGATGTGAAGCAATGAAGCACAGGAGGATGGTAACTGTGTTTACAAACTGATTATACATCAGGGAGGCTGTAGTCCTTTTAAATTTCCTGGGACACAGAAATAAAAAGGCTCCACCTTTGCACAGACATTTACTCATGTGCATTTATATGCATACATATAGAAATAAACAGCTTTTCTAAAAAGCTTTAAAATGGCGATTACAGGAGTCAAAACTTTCAGAAATTTGGCACTACACTTCAAAACCCAATCTAATTCATGCCTGAGATGTGGTCAAGCTAGTTATAATTCACCACTCTAAGGCAGATGATGAGTTGAGCTGACACAATTTGGACTGAAGCTCTTTCTCTGTTTAGAAATGTGAGCGATTCATCCATTTATACAGATCCAACAAGGATTTGCATGTCACCTTATCTTTCAGCACAGTACATGTGTATTTTATTGATTCAGGGTCTCTGAGTAACTTATATGGCATAACTTCCCCCCTGCTGCTTATGGTAATTTCTAATGTCACTTTATGACAAATAATCAAAACAATGAAGGTAAATGAAACTCCAGTTCCATGGTCACAGACACCAAATGATGCCCAGTGTGCATCCAAAAATAACAGCCATTAAATAAAAGGGTGTTTTGAAAGATGCAACTTTTTATAACCAACTATTTGTTTAGCAAAATAGCCATTAGCCACAATTCTGTCTACAATTTTAGGGAATGGCTGCATCTCCTTGAGGAAATCTCCACACTCCAGAAGAAAGGAACAAATCCACAAGGCCAGTGGAAAGGACTGCAAATATATTCCGATTGAGGAAGGAAAGGTTAGGTTTTGAAAAACATTTTCAAATTGAAAGAAAAAAGATCTGAAGAAGTGAGGGCAAACAATTTAAGGCTCAGGAAGGAGCTACACAGGAGAACACGTTTGCCAGCTGAAGATAAAACTGTTTTAATTACAGTGATCAAAAATGGGACAACAGAAAAATGTCAGAATAAAGATATTATTCAAAGCATTGGTCAGATGACATCCAAATATTCTTTGGAGGCATGCACGAATAAAAATGTCAAGAAGACAGACTGAAATATGATAAGGTGGTTATAGTAGGCATTCCATTCTCAACAATATTTCTGAACCACTCCTAGCTTTACTTAAAAAAACCAAAAATCTTTGGCTCTCACATTTCTAGTGCTCTGTCTCAGCCCAGAGGGGAATTTTTCAAAAGTAAGTCTACAGAGAAATCAAGGAAGCTGTTTGAGCTTGTCTTGGGGTGACTTTATGATGTGCATCCCATATCACTGCCCCATGCCCAGAAATTAATTCTGTGTCTTTCTGTGCCTTTAAACTGAGCCTGAGAGGGGGGAGAGAAAAAAACTGAGCAAACTCTTCAAAGCAGTTTACAGTTTGTTTTCAAGGACACAGATAAAACTCTCTCTGCATTCTGCTGCGGCGAGCAGAGCAAGAGCAGAGGGAAGCACCCTGCTTGCTTGCTTTCCAGCCAGCTTTCAGCTTTCTTTTTCTCTGGAGGGAGATGGAGAGTTGAACTTTTGTTTTCCTGGGACTTAGTTTTTTTTCCCTTCTTCTTTTTTGGACTGTTTCAACATCAGAACACATCGGGACTTTTTCCACCGAGGTGGAGGCCCTGGAGGAGGGGGCCCCACCCCGTCCCAGCTCCGAGGAGGAGGAGAGAGGTTTCCTATGGAAGGACTCTGAAATTTTCCCAGGTTTCTCTCAGCAGAGCGAGACGTTTTATCATTTAACATCATTATCCTTTTCCTGTGTGTTTGTTAAATAAATAGTTTTT
>NW_008237265.1:2296963-2332840 GCF_000691975.1 Corvus brachyrhynchos
TTTTAAGAGGGTGCTCCTGATAACTAAAGATCAGCCTTCTTTCAAGAATTCAAGCCTGTCATGGATTTAAATCCACCAAGAGGATTAGAGAAGAGGACAAATACGACAATATTTGGTTTAGGAATAGAGTTATTAACTTTAATTCCTCATTTGTACATGCATGAGTTGGTGCCTACAGAGATTACTTCTCAAAAAGGATTAGAAATATTAGAATGTAACATTTGAAAGAACCTTCTCGCATTCTGTATAGCTCTGTTACATTTCCTCCAGCTTTAAGAGGGACCCTGTACATCACATATTTCTTAATGGTGATAGATGGGTAGAAATGAGATACTGAAGAATAGATTCATATTCACATCTCTGCAAATCTGCGTTAGTATTTTATAAACTCTCAAGGAAATTACTAACACCACCACCACTCCCTCCCAAACTCTAAATTTCAATATTTTTAAACTATTTTAAGTATTTTAATCATCCTGCAGGTGCTCTAAACAAAAGAATTCTAGGAATGATACAATCTACAACCTGAAATATATCATTAGAAATTTTAACTTTGTTAAATGATAAAACACAAAGTGTGATCTGTGGTCATTTCTGGAAGACAAAAAAAGGTTAAGCGCTTTAATTTCTCAGAGTATCTATTTCTGTACTGCACACTGCATTCTTTCTGTGGTCTCAAGTATTTTTCATATAAGGAGAACGTTGCATTTGACAGGAGAAAAGTTTTCCTGGGGAACAGTGTGGAAGACAGAATTAGTAGATGTAGAACATCTCACAAGAAAACTTCGTATTTTTTTTTCATTCTGTTTTTCATTCAAACATTTTCTGGCAATAAATACTTAAGAAGTGCAGTCTTTGTGTCAGAATTTAGACCTACCAAATATGCTTAATGTGGAACGTTTTTTCCTTGGTTCTCCACCTTTAACTGAGTTTTGCCCTGAAGAGTTTGCAGCATCCAGAAAAGATAAACAATGAGTTAACACATGGAAGTTGTGTTATCCGAACTCTTCGGATATGCAATGTTAAGTGAGATTTAAAGCAAGATTAGGTTACATGAGCACCTCCTGTGACCTTCCCAACAGGGAGAAGCATTTGGCTCCTCCCCCTTTGGAGCTTTATAATAATCCCATTCAGAACACTTTAGGCAAAACACTGAAAAATCTACTTGGAGTGGAATCGAGATCTCTTTGGTCCATTAACACTGATGTAAGAAATGACTGGATAACTTGGCAATGCTTCTTTAAAGAGTGTAAAAAACACCCTTGATAGATAGTGACAGCAGTAGGCACTGGTAGGCAGGTGACCTTCCCAACTACAACCAAAAGTGGTGTTTGGAAATAGCTGTTTGGCTGAAGCCTCTAGTGAATCACTTCAGAAACTAGCCTACTAAAGCCCCACCCTGATACAACATTGAGGGATTCCCCTCTAAAGCCATACAGGCCCCTGGTATCCCTTAGTCGCTAACAAAGTACAGGTAAAAACAATTCACAGCAACTTGCAGAACAGGGCAGGATTTTGTCTGCTGAATCAGGTGAAAGAAATAAGCCCCTCTCAGACTGTTCTTGCTCAATGAATAACCGCAACTGTACCTGTTCCAGCTTCTCGTCTGACCAGTTCTTCTCTGTACCTTACAATTACACTCAGACAGAGTTCAGGTTTGTGCATATGTCACAAAGCAGGAATCCTCCACTCTCTCCACTCTCTTTAAAGGCAATTCTCAGCATGTAGGAATTTAACTGGAGCATGGCAATACAGCGACTTCTCGCTTTCCTAGTTCCATCTATGGTGAAATCATAGAATAGAATCACAGACTGGTTTGGGTTGGAAGGGACCTTAAAGCTCATCTAATTCCAAACTAGTTCCAACTCTAGTTCCAAACTCATCTAGTTCCATGGGCAGGGATACTGTCCACTAGACCAGGCTGCTCCAAGCCTCGTACAACCTGGCCTTGAACACTTCCAGGGATGGGGCAGCCACGGTTTCTCTGGAAGTGTTCAAGGCGTGAGAACAGGTAGAGCTGGCTTCCACTTAGCTGTGATTTTATTTTCCCTTTGGCTCTATGAATGAGGGGTTCAGACCAAGTGATTTATGTTCTTAACCTGTGCTGACAAGTCCCATTCTTCCACTGCTGACCTCAACCACTGCTCGTTAAAGTCACAGTGACACATTCAGTACTGGTTGATAGAAAGTAACATGACATCCAGGAATGACACAGAGCGACCAGCAATAATACAAAATTGAGACCCTCTACCAAAGAATACACTCCCCCTTAGCCCAGGGGAGTGCATTCACCCAGCCTTCAAACTTACTTGTGCAGCAAAGCAAGTGTCAGTGTGAGGAGGAAAAGGGTAATTCCACAGAATCACAGCATGGCCTGGGTTGGGAGGGCCAAGTTCTGTCCAAGTGGGTAGAACTTGACTGGGCATGAGGAGATCATTACAGTTCTCATCAGTAGTGTAGGTCTTTCCCAGTGACCATATAATAATGTGATTTTATGTATGCTTATGAAAACACAGAATCAAATAGGTCACATCGAACTACTTAATGCACTGTCAGTGCCTGAAATGAGTTTTCCAAAAAAAAAGGCAACCATTGCTGAACTGACATTGTGCTGTATTTTCTTGGCAACACACATGGGATAGCCACGTGTATATGAAAATGCTCAGCTCTGTGATGGCTCACTCTAAAAAGTCAACTCACTCTGGTTTTGCTTTCTACTGGCTCCCATTCAGTGGTGAAGCTATTTTACAGCATGTGGCCTGTTTTAGGTTGCACTCTGTAACTTAGATAAAAATGTCTGTCAGCTCCCCCAAAAGTCCTTACTGGCATCTTGCAAAAACAAACTGCCATTGTTGTAGACCATAGCAACTTGATTTCCTCCAGCTTTAGCCAGTTTCATGAACCACAATTATACTTGCTGCTGCCATGAAGTCAAAAGTATTTTCAGTCTACCTCTCAGATGACTGAACATAACAGAAGCAGCTTTGGATAGAGTATCTGAAAATTAACTTACTCTTTCTACATTTTCATCCATTATTCAAACTAAAGGATCTGTGTATGGATATTCATATCAACCACAGTTTTCCTTTCACAAATGCTGAAAATTCTTACTCCTAAAACATAGCTTGCTAGGTGTTTACTCACATATGCATGTATATATGCACATGTATATATAAACATATATCCTCACAGCAGGGTATCTTTTCTTCATGTTCGACTGGTTTCTTGGCTAACACAAAAGTGTGTTAATTAACAGTTTAATATAAAATAGATAATTAGATAAGGTCATTCTGACTAAATCCAGACATTGACAAAATCAATTTATTGAGACACCTTCTGTAAGAATCTCAAAAGGGTAAGATTGGCAAGCAGCCTGAAAAAACAGTCCAACTCTAGTTCCAAACTCATCTAGTTCCATGGGCAGGGATACTGTCCACTAGACCAGGCTGCTCCAAGCCTCGTACAACCTGGCCTTGAACACTTCCAGGGATGGGGCAGCCACGGTTTCTCTGGGCAACCTGTGCCAGTGAGAACAGGTAGAGCTGGCTTCCACTTAGCTGTGATTTTATTTTCCCTTTGGCTCTATGAATGAGGGGTTCAGACCAAGTGATTTATGTTCTTAACCTGTGCTGACAAGTCCCATTCTTCCACTGCTGACCTCAACCACTGCTCGTTAAAGTCACAGTGACACATTCAGTACTGGTTGATAGAAAGTAACATGACATCCAGGAATGACACAGAGCGACCAGCAATAATACAAAATTGAGACCCTCTACCAAAGAATACACTCCCCCTTAGCCCAGGGGAGTGCATTCACCCAGCCTTCAAACTTACTTGTGCAGCAAAGCAAGTGTCAGTGTGAGGAGGAAAAGGGTAATTCCACAGAATCACAGCATGGCCTGGGTTGGGAGGGCCAAGTTCTGTCCAAGTGGGTAGAACTTGACTGGGCATGAGGAGATCATTACAGTTCTCATCAGTAGTGTAGGTCTTTCCCAGTGACCATATAATAATGTGATTTTATGTATGCTTATGAAAACACAGAATCAAATAGGTCACATCGAACTACTTAATGCACTGTCAGTGCCTGAAATGAGTTTTCCAAAAAAAAAGGCAACCATTGCTGAACTGACATTGTGCTGTATTTTCTTGGCAACACACATGGGATAGCCACGTGTATATGAAAATGCTCAGCTCTGTGATGGCTCACTCTAAAAAGTCAACTCACTCTGGTTTTGCTTTCTACTGGCTCCCATTCAGTGGTGAAGCTATTTTACAGCATGTGGCCTGTTTTAGGTTGCACTCTGTAACTTAGATAAAAATGTCTGTCAGCTCCCCCAAAAGTCCTTACTGGCATCTTGCAAAAACAAACTGCCATTGTTGTAGACCATAGCAACTTGATTTCCTCCAGCTTTAGCCAGTTTCATGAACCACAATTATACTTGCTGCTGCCATGAAGTCAAAAGTATTTTCAGTCTACCTCTCAGATGACTGAACATAACAGAAGCAGCTTTGGATAGAGTATCTGAAAATTAACTTACTCTTTCTACATTTTCATCCATTATTCAAACTAAAGGATCTGTGTATGGATATTCATATCAACCACAGTTTTCCTTTCACAAATGCTGAAAATTCTTACTCCTAAAACATAGCTTGCTAGGTGTTTACTCACATATGCATGTATATATGCACATGTATATATAAACATATATCCTCACAGCAGGGTATCTTTTCTTCATGTTCGACTGGTTTCTTGGCTAACACAAAAGTGTGTTAATTAACAGTTTAATATAAAATAGATAATTAGATAAGGTCATTCTGACTAAATCCAGACATTGACAAAATCAATTTATTGAGACACCTTCTGTAAGAATCTCAAAAGGGTAAGATTGGCAAGCAGCCTGAAAAAACAGGAATATTCCATCTTCGAAACTGCAGTTCACTTCTGACTTTCAAGTTTTACCACTAACAGCTATTACATTGCAGTACTCTAGATAATATCTTTTTTTCCCCAAAATAGTAATAAATATTTCTATGGACAGCCACTGGAAAGCAAAAAAAGACACATCTGTGTGCACTACTCATGAGCACAAATATCAGGAAGCAGTGAAAAACCAAAGAGTTTAGTTAACGTAAACTGAAAAGTCTTCAATAATAAACAGGTCCGTTTATTTAAAGCCTCTCGTAAGCACCTTTTTTGAGTGATTGGGGTCAAAAGTATTTTGATCGGAATGGGCTGACCTCCCTCCTCATGTTTACCTTAAGGAAATGGAATCTGTGAAAGGGCAGAAATGAAGCTGGAAGGAGCAGGAAGAGCTTAGGATGAGGTAAAAGGCAAGAACAAAAGGAAGGGCTCTTGTCTGATGACAGAGCCAGTCAGAGATGACGAAGATGATGACTCAAGAGAGCAAAATAGAAGATATTTGAATTTAGAACACCTTTTCAACACGAGTAAGCTGAAAAGCAGGATTTGGAGTAAATTTTTTACTGGTATTACCCAGATAGGCATCTCCAACCCACTCTGCTATCCTTTAGTGGATTGAATACATTTGTTTTTAAGCACAGGTTACAAAGGTAAAGCACAATGTTCCCACTTTTCAGAAGCAGAACAAGAAACTGAATTTTCAAAACGAAAAGATTAGCTCATACAGGAATCTCTCCTTAATCTAAAGGCAAGTAACTCTGCTTGCATTTTGAAACATCCTGTCTTCCTTTGAAAGAAGAAGGACAGTTATGGACAGCCAATCCATGGAAGATTTAACGGGTATAGAAAAAGTGGTATTAAACCTTCTTTGAAGTTTAACTCTTAATGAATCTGCATCTCCCCAGACTCACTCTGTTTACCTTTTGTCCTGTGCTGAAAGCCTAATAGCCACAAGTGGAAAATCTGGCATCCTACAGCATCTCTCTGTTGAATTTACATGCAAAGTTGTAGTAACTGGAAAATTAAAATACCGATTCAAATAATGAGAGATGTACAGTAAATTGGTTTTTAACTGACCATAATCATTTTCATGCCTGTAACTAACGAGAGTGGTGGCTTGTTTGCTTTTACTCATGAAATATCCTGAGGGAAAAAAACCTCTTTGCTAGTATAAATTAGAAGTTACAAGTCTGAGATGCAATTTGACAAGATAACAGTTCTCCCAAACTGGGGACTGAAAGATGAATTTAAACAATTAATTAAATAATGCAAACATGTCAGTTGAATTTCGTAAGCCACAAACTCGCAGGTAGTTCTATGCACATTACAGAACTGTTCAGGATCTCAAAGGATGCAATTTTAAGGTAATGACAGGTTTATAAAGGAATTTATTTTAGGATAAGAGAAGACCCATTTCCTCTTTCAGTATGCTTCCATATGCTACAAATAAAAAGATTTATCAAAGAATTTTTTCCTCTCAAAGGTAATAAAGAGCTCCTTTAACATCTAACATGGCAGTCCAGCTTCTCCTGATAAATTGCACACTTCAGGGAAATTATTTTTTTTCCATCCAGAAAAAAATCCTATCGCTTTTACCACAAAATTTACACTTTTTGGTGAGAAATTTTGTATGTGTAATTTGGAGGCAGAACTTTTCTAGTAAAATGGAGAAAACACAGTGACGTCTTAACTGTAGAGCTCAGGTGACTCCAAAACAAAATGTGCATCTACCAAGACTTACTAAGAAATCTAAGAAGGATTTGAAAGGATTCTGGGTGAAACTTTTTCTGGTCAGTTTTGTCCAAGGAGAAATCCAAGTAACACAGCCTGAAACCACAAAAACAGGCACTAGGAATAAAAATGTAAAGTGAACTTTCTGGACATGACTTCTGAAGGAGCCGTGTCTGAAGAGCTATGCTGAGATTTTTCTTGCAGCTTTCCACCCCACCTTGGCAAACTGCAGATGAGCCACTGTGGTCCCTTCCAGCCTTACCCATTCAGTGATTCTGGGATTTGTGCCAGGAAGGACTCAGGTGCACAGAGAGAGCAAAGAAACAGTCAAATCTCTTCAAATAAATATTATGCAATGGATTCAGGCTCCTACATACTACTAAGGACCTGCTTTGTGGTGTCCAGAAGTAGCAAAACATGCTGCAAAGCAGATGAAAGTAGAGGCGGATCTAAACTGCAAATGTCTCTTCTGCTTCCCTGTGTACAACCTGCTGGGAAGGCAGCAGATGAGGAATGTTAGAGGCAGGAAAGAAGCAGGGGAGTATTAACTTCATGTAGCACAAGAGCACGTGGAATAGCAAGGGGTCAAAACAATAAACAGCAATAGCCAGGAGCTGCACTCCAGAAGCTGATGCAGCAAACTTTGCCACAGCAGGCAAATCCTCCTTGTGCCCATGTGCTACTCACTTTTCCATATCCCCCAATAGTGTATGCTATGGATCACTGGTGAAAATTTCCATTAAAAGGTGTTATTATGGCTTTAAAAACCAAGTAAACAAAGTTTTATCCTCTAGTAAGAAGGTTATGGTACAGTCATAAAATGTCAGCCTGTATCAAAAGGTGCAAGAGGTTCTACTTTGCTCAAAGCACAGTAAAGAGTCTCATGGTATTTTATTTTCCTTTCATTCAGGATCATAAACTACAATTCTACCCTTTGAGCATCTCAAACGTTATCCTCTTTTACTACAGCTAAAATGAAGGATTAATCCTAGAAGTGGTTGCACAGCTGTGCTTTTCAGCAAAGGTGAGTCACTTGGGACCAAAACTCCTTACTAGGTTTTCTCAGGGCTGCTTTTCCATTTAGGGAAAGGTAACTTTCCCTGGCCATCCCACCACATCCAGCAGTGCCCTTTACCAGATGTGGACCATGGAAATACAATTCTGCCACTCAGTGCACTGTCAAGAGGCACTGCCAGGTCTCAAACTACAGGAATACTGAGGATGTAAAACTCACAGATATAAACCATCAAACTGAATAACTCAGAGGATACTTACCACCTCTTGCTCCTCCACCCAGCTTGTTAACATTGTGCTATCATCTACATTATTTCATCATTTTAAGATATATTTATATGTAGATGATGTTCTGCAGGACACAACTGAGAGAATATGAAACATTTTCACTACTCTTTTGTTTGTTTGTTGATACTTGTTTAAAAAAGTATGCTTTTTCTTACATAATAATTTGAAAACCTGTTTCATGTGTTCAGTATAAAAAACCTGACATGACTCTCTATAGGAAAGATATTTGATTTCCAGATGCACTTACCAGAAACTTACAAAGAGCTAATGATTACATTACAGAAAATCACAGCTCACTGAACACACTTGTATTACTTGTAGAGTTGGATAACTGCTTAAGAACTGCTTATCTTCAATATCAGATTATTTCCCTCTAATAGCAATTTATTTTTGGAAGTTTCTGCTCTTAAATTCCAGAAAAAGAAATTAATATGAAGCACAATGCTTCATTTAACATATATTTAATAATATTAAAATCTCCCCAATATTTCAGTAATTTCCATCACTGATTCTCTCAATTATACATATTTTCATAACAGCTTGCTAGCCTTGTCTCTGCTTAGAACAAGTTCCCCAATCTGATTTAATAAGCGTAGAGAATCTATGGGGTACCTATTTCAGTTTCCTGAACAGATTTCAGTGGAAGCAAAAGCTCTACAATCTGATACAATGACCAGAGTCTGAATTCAGATTTCAGTCACAGCTCTTTGAATAGGCACTTGCAAACCAGAAATAGTTATTATTTTAGGAAACAGAATATAACCACAGTTAACTTACTTAGAATCCAGTTCATGGAAGCCTATTTCTGCCCTCACTCACTTCTGAACTATTTAAATATAACCAGGAAGCTCATGAGGCCAGTTACATTTAGATACCCAGTGAATGCAATGCTGGCATAAATCTGTGAAACCCCCACACCTTTTCTCATGAGTCATATTCAATAAACAGAATTCTTTTGTAAAGGATACAAGGATTGTTGTCATCAATGCTGCAACTGTCCAGAATCAAGGAGATGCCATCCAAGTCATACACCTAAATAAAAACAAAAGTTTAATTTAACAGATGTCTCAACAATACTAACGTTTCATGCAAGAAATACGTAAAAATGTAACAAGGATGTTTGTTTCATCAAAAATATTAAACATGCTAACATGAACTGCAGAGTAAACCTGGTACTCATGTTTTCAGCATGAGTATCAGAAAACAGTAACACAAGCAGGCACTAATTTCACATCCTCCCTTCGTTTAGCAAGTGTTTGACTGAGGTATTTTCTGCTTCTGACACCGAGCCAGATAAGCTATGCTCACTGACAACTCATGCTTGCTTCCAGAAGGAAGAACCATGAAAAACTGGAGCAAAAAATAGGGAAAAAAAAGTTGAAAAATACACCTACACACACACACAAGTTTGCATGAGGCCACATCTCCTGTACCTTCAGTAGCAATGTGTTACTTTGTATGTGCCCAGCACAAATTCTTTATATCAAGTAAGAGCCATTGATGTTTTTCCTTTGAGAAAATGTTCCTTGTGTTACTAGCAAATGAGCAGAGGTGAGATCTGGCGACTTTAGTTCCTTGTGCATACATATATATGGGAGTTCACAAATTGCACTACTACATTTGTGTGTGTGTATGAGATAACAACACATAATCCTAACAGACTCATACACATACACTTTACCAAGTACTTGGGACAAACTGATCTTAACAATAAACATGGAGCATGATTATCTTATGGAAAGTATGTTCCATAAGAAATTTATGTAGACTCCTAAGGTACACTGTAACTTCACACATGCATATTTATAGCTTTACATGTCTCTTCCAACCTCAACCATTCAGTGATAGCCAAGCTATACTTTTCCACATCTTAAGTTCTTTAATTTCTTAGAATTTAATTTCAAACCAAGAACTGCCAGTCAAAGGAATTTAACCTAGTGCCAATTTAGGCTGTGGCTTGATGATGGCGTTCTCTCTTCCATCTTTTTTGCCCCAAACAAGATGCATTTTTAATTTATCGAGGAAAACAATAAATCCCAAAGTTTACACTGCAGGATCATCAGCTTTCTGAAACACAAGTTTTGTTATAAGAGAGGCATGTCGAGTAGGAGATTTAGATGTGAAATCCCAAACAAACTATGGATCAATAAAACTGAATTCAAGAGACAAAGATGAGCACATGCCTCTTACAAGCTCCTTTTCAGATAATCTTATTGCAGAGTCTCAAGATAGAACATGAGAAAGCAGCGGTGACAGACACACAGACAGGCAATGCTTACATGTAGGAGAAGCAAAGAGCACTGCTAGGTCTTAAAACCCACTTTCTGCATCTGTGCTAACACACCTAACTTTACCTACATGAAGTACCAGTTAGTAATACAAGTTTAAAAATACCCATTCTTTCCACGAAATGTTCGTATTTTCTCCAAGGCCATGCACCATGTATAGTATCATACTTCAAAGCTTGAACAAGCAGTGACCTTCAGGTAACATAGCCCTTGCACATGCTTGGGAAATGCTGGTCCTTTGATGTTCAGGCTGTAGCCAAACTCTGATGTGCCTACAGTGCTACCTCTTATTTCCCACCAGTGAAATGCTGAACAGTAGAAATTAATCGGGATTAATTTCTGCTGTCAACAGAAACAAACCATGCAATAATCTGCTCCAGTTCGATTCAAGCAAGATGTCTGGTTAACAAAATAAGCATTTTGGGAAAGTTCAAGTTTAATTAAGATCCACTGACGCTTCAAAGAGTTACTGTGAGAATATGATGAGATTCTTTCAAAGTTATGTGGGAACAGCAGCAGCAAACACAGCCTTAGTGATACCTTCATGAAAAATCAAGTTGCTAACTACCATTGCCTTGCACCTCCCCCCTTGGAGGTTCTCGAACATTGTACAATTGAACTGCACATACAATTTGCATGAGTTGGGCACAGCTTTTGTCACCACAATGCCAGCTTTAGAATGTCACCTGTGACCTACTACACAAGGAAATGGAGCAAGAAGAAGAACCTTACAATGTACCTACCCAAGACAAATCTATATACTCCAAGTGACTTGTGAGATGAAGAGGTCGAATCCTGAGCAACCACTATTAGAAAAGCTCCAGTCCATGCCAGCTGTTCCTGAACCACCACTGGTCCACTGAAAAAGCATTTTATGGCAACCTACTATTTGTGCTCTGTAATGTGAGCAAGTTCAGCAACTGCTCTGCACATAGCAGAGCCACCTCTGCAACAAGAGTGCCACAGGCAGTCAGAGGGAAGAATCACTGTCCCACCCAGTGTCCTGCTTGCATTGCTGAGAGTCTCTCAAATCCTGTTGCTCTCGTCTCCGTCTCCCTGTAACCTCCCAAACCAGCACATTTTGCAAACATTGAGAAATCATCCTACATCTCAACCTCTTACACACAGATCCATTGGAACTACACTGCCCAACAGAAAGTGCTTTGGGAACTTTTCCAACTAATTATTGGTCTCAAGAGTTTTTGCTTTGAAGAAAACAGTCTGTGAAATGCCCAGTGTAGAGCAAGGGAATAGAGCTTTTGCAGCAATCTTCTGCAGGGCTTGGGGAAGGAGTCAGTATTGCACAAAACCCAAATCTTACTTTAAATATGGTGTGAAAGTACCTTGTGAAGAGAACATTTGTGGCTGGTATCAAACTGGCTCTAATCCGTCTAGATTTTGGAAGAAATTATAGACAGAAACTAAAGAATAGGACAGTTGTGGTGTCTGTCTGGTGAACAGAACTGCTCACATTGGCCTGTTACAAAAGATCACTAAATCTATTCTCCATTTACATTACTGACAACATAGTTGGCCAAAACCAGGGAACTGCACCGGACTGTAACAAAGCCACAAGGTTATTTCATTATCAAGAACAGTGCTGTTCAGAATAATACTGTATTCTGAACTACACTGGAACAGAAAATGAAGCTGCCAGGTTACTTAAGACAATTTTAGAATGTAACAGTCCATCTCTATGCTAATGATCTCTAGTGCTTCAGTCCTATCAGTAATGAGTATCTTGCCCTAATGTTATGATGTCAGTTTCTGAAATAGCTTTCTAAAAAAGCAGAAACATAGAATATCCAGCATTCCAAGGCAGGTATCCATCCCTGCCAGTTAAAAAGCTTACTTTCACAACACAGCTTTATATTGCTGTCCCATTTGTTTACTGCACTTGCTTTTGAAACATAATGAAGATGTGAATCATGCCAGTGAGAGAAATTTAAATGTATTACACTGAAGAGAAAATACCTTTCCCAGTGACAGTGACTGCTAGTATTTTCTCTTTCTCTGTACCTGAAATTTAAAAATCTATCTTAATTATTTAAATCAGGCTCTAAAAAGAAGCTCATGTGCTTCTTTTGGTGCTATACAAATATAAAACAAAGTTTATGGGAAGAACTAGCCCAGACTGTATATGCCTAGTGCTTCCATGGCCAAGTCTTTAATTCAGATGATTTGGGACATGTCAGCCCTGAGGAAAAAGCTGTATTTTTTCTCTTCATAACCAATGAAAAAATATGAACAGAAGTTGACATCTTTCTGTTATCTTACAGAAATCACATTTATTGACCAGGATATAAACAAGGTCAGTAGCATAGTGAAGGATACGTGCCTGAACAGAACTGCTCCCGACAATCTCCCAGTACTTTCTTATGAAGTACACAGAAGTAATTACCATTAACATAATCACTCACAGCAGAGCCCAGGAAAAGTATAAATTAATTGAGACTACTTATTGAATCTTTCCTTCTAGCAGCAATGGAGCCAAGCTCAGGGGTAAGAAAGCAAATTCTCTGAGCATGACAGTGCTTGTTGTTGAATCTGCTTGCATCTAGAAAAATGCAACTACAATCTCCAGGTCCAGCAACTGTACAGACAAAAATAGAAAAAATAAAAAATACTCCAGCAAAAATAATCTCTTCAAAGAATCATAAACATTTTGGGCATTAGAAACATCACCTAATCAAGTAAGAGTACCATTATGCAGAAAAGAACATTCATACCTTTAGATAACAACAAGTGAACATAAACTACTCTTCCACCAGAATGTGACCAATTTTCAGCCTTCAATCAATGCAAAATGAGAAAGGTGTTTCTTTCTGTCACAGAAAAACTTATATTTCTTAGAAGTTGTGTTTGGCCAAACTACAGGTGAGCAAAAAGAATATTTTCTCTCAAACAGAAGTGGACTAGTAACAGTACGAGTAATCCATGCTGACACTTACTCTTCTTTTTACATGTTATTGATAAGCACACTGAAAAACAGAAAGACGAATTTCTAGGTTAAAAAGTGGTTGGGAGTGGGAAACATATTCTAGAAATGAGTCAAAAACCAGGAACAAGCAGGAACCACTTATAGGGAAAACCTCTAGAGACAACATTCATTACAGATCACCAGTTTCCTACCAGACAAAAAGTCTGTCTCCATGTTTAGCTCCAGAGTATTAAATTTTAACTCCCCTTATGGAACTTAAAAGGTTTCTGGGAGCAATCAAACTGGCAAACTTCACATTTTTATGAACTTGGCTCCTTCCCTTGACTCTTTGTAATGCTTCCAGTTCTGTCACACAGCTCTAAGCACCCAAACCCACTCAAGTAGCAGTGCCTGGTGCCTAGGTAAGGCTGTGCTGGTTGGCTGCCAAACACCAGCCCTGGTCTGCACCACCATCAGGGCTTCAGCTGCCACTACCCAACTTCCCCTCTCTAGAGCACTTCTTTGGGTTTCTCATCCACCCTATCTGCTGATTCCCACATGGTTAAAAGTAGGAGCATAACAGTAAATGTGATCCCCATATTTCTCTGACAAATTAGACTGGCTAATGGAATTAAAACCTGGAGGAGGTGAAGTCAGAGAGAAAAGGAAGATTAACACAGCTGAGCTGGCATCACCACAGGAAACCTAACGAATGTATTAAGGTAGCAGAACACACTTGTTGACTGTATTTTATGACTTCTCTTAGTGCCCTAGATTGCTGAAATGACTAAATTGCAACATTCTTCTCAAGTGCTGAATCATCAAGATATTAACATCCATCTCACATGCATCAACAGCATCCTAAGACACATCTGTGGGACTGAAGCCAATAGATCCAGGGAAGCAATTCCACTCCTGACACTCGTGAGACAGCCTACTTGAGAGGCTGAAGCTATGCCTTGCAGAGAGGCTGAGGGAACTGGGGGTTTGAGCCTGGAGAGGAGGAGGCTTCAGGAGAACCTGCTGGCAGCCTTCCCTTACCCCTATAAACCTGTCTGCAAGACAGAGCTGCTCTCCTGACTCAGGTTCAAAACAGTTTAAATAGAGAAAATATGGACATAAAAGTGCAACTGAGAAGGTTCTGGCTGGATACAAGGAAAAATTTTTTTCTATGAGGATATGGAGCAGCCACTGTGGACTCTCCATCTTGGAGGACTTCAAGACTTGTCTAGAAAATCCCTGAGTAACCTACTTTGAATTCAACTTTAAGCAGGAGATCCCTTTCTGAATGGCTGTGTGAGTGTAAGACATTTTCATCTCACTCCAGCAAAACCATGGAAAGAAGCACAAGTCAATTATTTTCCTCACATTTAGTTGAAGATCAGATTCCTTCTACTCTAATATGACCTTTTCTTGGTTATAAAGCTGGAAATAGTTGACAGAAATTTACCTATGTAAAATTCAGAAGCAGTTCTAGAAAAAACATGATACTTAACCATTAGTGGAATAATCCTGCATATTCACTGACTTCACATGACAGAGAAATCTTAAAATAATTTGTATTTTGGATGCAAGACCATTCATATGAATTTATTCTTATAAACTCATATAACTTTGAATAAATGCCTTAGAGCAAATAAAAAGGATTCCCCAACTGTACAAATGGAAACAACTTCATGTTTTCTAGAGTAGAAAGTAAGAATTTTGTACAATTCAATATACTAAAGAAATATCTGAACTGGCTGTGAACAAAATAAAAAAGGAATACAAGTAAGACCTAAACCCCACAACTGATGAAAATTTCAAAAAAGAGCATAAGCAACATGGTTAAGCTACAGCAGAAGCTTGTTGGTGAACACAGCAACCTTTCATTAGGAAAACAGTACATTCTATTATCCACATCTAGGAGGACAAGAAGGAGTGAGCCTAAAACACAGATCATTCACATTACACATCCATTAAATATTTTTAATAGTAATGGTTAATGAAGCACTGCAATACACTGACACACAAGCTTCAGACTCCTGGAGCAGACTCCAGTATTGCAAGTCTCTGCAAATGACCTAAACAACCTTAGCCATGAACACCCTACCCAGTCCTGTTCTGGACAGGTGAATGGTTCCAACCCTCTCAATCCCTTCTAAGTCTGCATGACTTCCTTTGATAGAAAATCACACTAGAATACTAAATTATGGCAAAGAAAATGAATCCAACGATACATACATTGGGGATTTGTTGCCAGTCTTTGGTCACCATCAAAGATATTTTTAAGCTTTAGTCCTTCTGAATGTACCACATGAGGACTACATAATGACTGAGAAATGACTACATAATGTAGTGAGAAATATGTCCTTCAGACCCTGATACCAATCAGGCTGACTAACAGAGTCAATTTTCCTCCACGACGTCCTCAACAAGTAGCTTATTAGTGATCAGGCATCTGGGCAGAATCCAGCATACAATGTGGGTAACAGAAGAGCTTAAAAAGAGTAGGAACATAGCAAGTGTTAGGTTCCCAAACAGGCTCCTCTGCACCTATGATGATACTGAAAAATGTTACTTAATTTTTTTTCATTTCTGGTTTTGGGCTTTTCCATTTGTTTTTCCAAGCAGCAGAAGTGACAGGAGGTGAACAGGAGATTCTACTTCAAAAGACAAAAGAATACTTTAGGCTTTCAGTGCTACTGGATTCCAAGGCCTACTGCAGACTACAGGCACTTTGGCTTAGCATACAGGCAGCTGTGGCTTGTGGCCATCAAGTCTACTACAGGAGTTCACCACATTCTGCAGATCTACTGAAATACTTGTGGACAGAGGCTCCCTTCTCCAGGACATCACAGCAGCCTTCCTTAGCTGGTCTGAGAGCCCCGAGCACCAGCATGAATGACTTGCTTATGTCCACTTCAACCAAGGCAATGTCCCCAGAACACTCTTCCACCTCTACACCACCTTACTAAGTAAGCATGTATTTAACATTTCAATGTCTGAAATTCACAAATCTTGGCAACAAAATCTGTTGCTCCTGCTATGTTAATTTCAAAGATATTCTCCCTCTTTCAGCATTATTTCCCAGCGAGACATGAGGTTTATTTCAATTCTCCCAAAAGTGGAGATCTTTTCCTCTTTCTTGGAGGTTAAAAAGATTATAATAAAAAAATATCTTAGAATCTAAATCTGAGGTAACTTTGTGATGTCCTAAACCTCTCCTCAAAGAACTAGTTTAGAAAATGAGGGTTTTGGCCTTATGGAAGAGGAAGGGAAGATGAAGGTACCAAACACACCATCAGGCCTGAGCCAAAATAAGCAGATGCAGAGTGTCCAGCTATGAGGAGAGGGTAACAGGCTAACTCAGCTGCTCAATCTTTTTTTCAACTAGTCTTTCCAAGAGCAAAACACAGGAGTTTCTAGCCACTGAGATAATAACACAAACATTTGATAATTCAGAACAGGTTCCCACAAGAACACAACTGGAACATTTGCTTTTTAAACAATGCAGCTTTCCTCATTCTCTTACATAGAGTTCCTGGACCACAAATCACAACAAACAGATGCTGCCATGAGAAGCAGACTGTTTGCTCTGATTAGGTTTAGGTCTGTGACTTGACATGGATAAAGTGAGGTCCAACACGAGACTCATTTTGCTTGAAACACGCAATACTTGCTAGTGTAGCCTTCGCCTATCCTGGCAGCAGCAGTAAGAGAGAACAGTGGTGCTAAACATCATCCAGTATTCAACACTGCCCTTCAAATCAGTTGAATTTGTACAAATTTGCATCAACACCACAGTATACATTTATGTACTTCTAGTCACACACTCCTATTCTCAGTCCATGAAACCCAGTAATCAGATGATCCTAGTTTGCTGATTTCCAATCACTGCTATAAAAGAGGTTCTCTTAATTGTCTTCTTTCATCAGAACAAAAGGAAACTTAAAGGAAATTAAGTGTAAGAATGTGTGACTAGAGACAACTCGTACAAGTTGTCAACAAGATGGTCAAAACTTCAAAATTTTATTTAGTTCTAAAGCAAAGTGAAAACTGAAGACTTCACACTTTGAAGTTCTGAAAAAATACAGGGATAGAGGTTGAACAAGCTACATGATTCCTTTCAGCCTTTTTGATCACCATTGTAATAGGAAGTTTCAAGTCATTCTGGCAAGCTGCCACTGTTTTGGTGGCTACAGTATGTTTTGTCTTCCATGTCAAGCTTTAGAAAGCATTTTATGAATATCTCAATTAAAATGAGGGATGTTGCTTCGTGGGTTGTGTGTACTGACTTGTTATTTTTGGGGAGTATTTTTGTTGGGTTTTTGTTTGTTTGTTTGTTTGTTTGAGGTTTTGTTCTCTCCAGTCTCACATTTTATATTACATCAGAATAACTTTTCTTCTGGAACAGAATTCCAGGCCATCCATAAAATATCCTGATTTTGAAAATCATTGAAATTGACAGAAAAATAGATTACCACTGAACGCTCCTCATTGAAGATTTCCTCACTGGTGTTCTACACTAGTGATGACACTCTTCCAGACAAAAATGGGCACCACAGCCTTGTGACTCTGTTACTTTGCTCTACTACTCAGGGCAGCATTGGTACTTACTTAATTTCTCCCCAACAGCTGGCACACCTGCCTTGCTGCTTGTTTCCTTCTCTCAACATTTCAGCTGCTCCCTGACACACAGTCCAGCTGAAATCCTTGAAAACTGCTGGCTGCTTTCAACTTAGAAGTAAGTGGGAATGGGAAAGGAGGAAAAACAATCCAAAATCATAACCTGTTTTGATGAATGCAACACCCTCACAGAGACCACATATGTCATTGCTCTCACACATCACAACTATATTCTGAAATTGCTTCCATTCCCAACATCCAGAATTACAACTCTTACTTGGAAATTTCTGAATTCAGCAAGCAAAAATAAATGCCAATCAGATGTTCCATGCTCTAATGATGACTTTTGCTTTGTCCAGCATTACTTTACATTCTCAGTTCATTTCACTTTGAAAAAAGGATTTTTTAAAAAATTTAAAAATAAATGTCAGGCATGTAATTCCATCTGCAGCAAATGCTCAAATGATGAAAATAATGTGTGTGAAAAATGCAGGATGATTTAAAAACACTCAGTGATTGAAGCCAGTGATTTCTATGTTTCATGGTTAAATTTGCAGCTAAATTCAGCACACTGTATCACAGCACTTCAGAGTGCACTGATAGACTCAAGACTAAAAGCAAAGTGGTGGCAGTTTCCCATCATTCCTCAGAGTTTCCTATTGCAATTGTGATTTCAGTACTGTTAAATTTTTTTAAGGAGCTGTAAAGAATAAGTTATTGAGTATATCACCCCAAACTTCACAGCCAGCATGGGGGGCGGGGGGGGGCGGTGAGGAAAGAAGAAAAGAAGTTGGTAGGTTAGAAGACTGGAAATCACACAGAGACATTTATTAAAGGCATTGATGATTCTCTGCTTCCACATTCCCTGGTATGCAGAGCTTCCAAGATTTTACTGACAGGTCAAAGAAGAAACCATTAATTTTCTAGTACATGTGTTAAGGACGTGCACTCTGTTACATATTAAGTACAAAACTATCCTTGATGATAATTAAATGTTTCACGAGGCTAAAGCATAGTAAAACAAAGTGTTTCTGGAAAGGACTGTAAAATGCCTTTCTAGAACTCTACAGAAATAGTAAATGGGAGACTGCAGGACCCAGCTGGCTACTACAGCGAGCAGACAGTTTAATGGTGTTTGCTGCTTGTGTTTTAAATCAGACCAGTCAAGGAAGCCCTCAGAAGCCTGAGCCAGCCATAGAACCCCATTGCTGAATACTGCAGTAAATAATATGTCACACTGAGCAACAGCAACCTCACGCTCTATTTTATATGAAATGTGATGTTTTCCAAGAAACATGTAAATAATGGAAGTATGGTCCTTTGGAAAGGAAAAAAAAACCCAACAAAAAACTTATGCCCCCAAATCTCACAATTTCAATAATTGTTTTCTTTCAGGACGAAAAGATGTTGTCTCACTTTACTGGAGACACTACTGGGGATGCTTTCAAAGGAGGCCAATGCAAGTGCAAATCGATTCTCGAGCTGGAAGAAGCTTTACATGTACACTATTCTGCTGAGACCAATTCATGTCTTTTTCCCAGTATTTTATGATACCTTCAAGTCACAAAGTATTCTTCATCCAAAACAGAACTGATGGCATGGCCTCTCAAATACAAAAGCAAAGCAACTACACTTCCTTTCATTTTTCAAAAGTAACTCATTGGCTATCTTTTTTATATTATAAACCCATACAAAACATCAATCCTGGTGTAAATACTTCCTGTAAAGCCCTTTCACTTCTTCCTCCACATCATTGTATAAGCAAATTAAATACAATTTTTATTTGTTCAATGCATTAATAAATCCCAACAACTTCACTGGGACACTTAGGAATGGTAAGAGAAGGTTGAAGTATTCAGCTTAACTCCCTAATGAGGAACAGGTCCTCTTTTAAATATGATTCAACAGCAAGCTCCTTTCATTCCTCCCTCCCAAGCTCTGCACACTCAGCTACCAGTTCCTGCCCATATTACCTGAAGAGTGACTCCAACCTACCACGTTAACTTCAGAGGCAGCAATAACAGACCTACTGAGGGTGCTGGGATTTCTTACACTTCCTTTTGGTATTGTGCTTTTGTGGAAAGCATCTACTGCAAAGTAAAACAAATTGTAAACACTGTCAAAAATAAGAAATTACTGTGAATTAAGTGACTACAAAATGAACAGAGTAAATTTTTGGTTCAGTTTTGCGTTGTTTACAAGTCAGATCCAGAAGCTGAACTTGATGATCCTTGTGGCTCCCTTCTAACTCAGTATTCTTCTACAATTCAGATGGAATTATTTCTGCATAATTGAAATAATGTCACAAACTATTTCAGCAACAATTTTACTGGGACAACAGTTACACATTTTACGAATAAAATGCCCTCATGATTAAGAACTTTGACTGACAAAGATACACTCTTGAAATCAGAGTATCCCAGACAGACTAAATTATTTCTCATATGCTGAAAGCAAACAAAGAAAACAGAAGACTTTCAGTGATGTATTTAAAAGTCTGGTAATATTAAACAAGGGAAGCTGTGGCATAACAGAAATACTTTTCAATAGAAAAAGTGTTTTAAATACACTGAGAAGCCTTATTCAAGTTAAAATTCATTAATATGATGAATCTGTTCTCACTTGATGGCGGCCTGGGAAAAAATGGTGACTATTTCCACAAGTGATTTTCCACATTTGATTTCTTTAAAATTTTTACTTGATTTCTCATCAGCTGTGTGTTCTATAAACTCTTTCTTTAATGGGAAGTAGAGATACACTAACAAAGGTGCTCTGGATTGTCAGCCTGTTACGGAGTGGCTAGCAGCACTGTATGCAAATATAAAACCTGAAAAATATCACTGTATATGGGGATTACAAAGAAGTTTTCTCTGTTTTTTAAAGAGAAAAATATTAACCTAAGGTTTGTAAACTGGTAAGCTGAATTCAAGTGTTACTCTTTAACAAGGCCAGGTTGGACAGCGCTTGGAGAAACCTGGTCTAGTGGAAGGTGTCCCTGCCCATGACAGAGGGGATGAGAGAAGCTTTAAGGTCCCTTCCAACCCAAACCATTTTGGGATTCTATGACTCTGATCAGCTTAACTAAAGAAGTGGGGGAAATCCCTGTACACACGTATTATTCAAACATTTCATGTTTCTCACACTGCAGAGCAGAAAGGGGTTTACTTTGGTTTGGGGTCTTTTTCACACCTTTTATACATTCAGGATTAATTCCTCAATGATTCCAGGATTTTTGTCAGTAACAGCATTTCATTTTTAACTGCAAAAGAAATCTGAATGATGATCTTTTTATGATGGCTCATCATTTTTGATATTTGCAACCCCTTTTGCTGATGTAACTGCAGTTAAAAGTAACTGATAGAGAGTTTTCCCACTGACAATTTTTATGAAGTGTGATTCTGGCAGCATAAAGTTTTCCTAACTTTTCCATTATAGTTTTGTAAAGTCCCAAGCTGCCAAACCACAAAAGAATTCAGAAAACAAATGATACTCTAGATTACAGTGGTGTAACAGTTTAGTATTTGCCCCCTTCCAGCAGTTATCTACAACCATAGCAATATATAAGAGCAGAATAAATCCTTGTACCTTACACTGCACCCCCATGACCACTGAAGACATCAGTTATCAAATGACATGGTCCACTTGCATCATAACCCGGCTCAAATCCACAGAATCACTAACATTGAAAAAGACCTCCAAGATCACCAAGTCCAATCTGTGACTGATCTCCACTTTGTCACCCAGACCAGAGCACTGCCATGTCACTGAACACCTCCAGCGGTGATGACTCCACCATCTCCCTGGGCAGCCCCTTCCAATGCCTGCCCAGCCTTTCCACAAAGAAATTACTCCTGATGTCCGACCTGAACCTCCCCTTGAGGCCATTTTCTCTCATCCTGTCCCTTGTTCCCTGGGAGCAGAGCCCAACCCCTACCTGGCTGCACCCTCCTGTCAGGGAGTTGTGCATAGCCAGAAGGTCCCCCCTGAGCCTTCTTTACTCCAGGCTGAGCCCCCCCCATATCCCTCAGCTACTCCTAATAGGACTTACAGAATGTCCAACTGCATTCTAAAACACCACTGCTGATTCGGAATGCCGGGCACCCCAGACAAGCAGATAAATGCAGTACTTAACAAACCTCTTGTGTGGGTTGGGAGCTGTTTGTATTTCAAAAACTATTTTCAAGGAAAACAAACTACTGAAAATGTTAGGAACCAGAGAATGTTATGATGTTAATACAGTAGCAGGGCACATTGCAGCTTCAAAACCATGTGTGGTGATCCAAGAGGTGAGCAAATGAACTAACAATGAGCTGCCAAAGGTTTACCCACATGGAACGTTTTGAGGTGCAGGCCTCCGTGGCCCAAGCCAACGGGACCCAAGGTCTAATCCCTCTCAGTGTGATCAAAATAAATACAAGAACCATTACAGAAGATGTAGAACGTAGGGTGGAAGGAAGGACAAGATTAATCAATCTCATCTGAAGTGAACAATACACTAGTGAATTCTGAAGGCTGCAATAAACTTGGGTTGATACAGCTCATTTCAGCAGAGGCTGAGGGCATGAGCAGACACAGAGCTGGGATGCTGGGATTTGGCACTGCCTTGTGGGCGCTGCTCCTTGCTGCATTTTTCAGATGGTCCCTGGGGCTGCTGGCTCCTAACAACCTCCACTCCTCTGGGCAACATTCAGGGACTGCTGAGTACACAGTGCAGGCCATAGGCTCTTCCCAAGGAAAGGTAAGGCAGTTCTGTGATTTGACTTTGGTGGGGGAAGATTAGGGAAGGAAGAGAAGGAGAATGCTGGGATGTGTATGTGAGCCATGCCAAACTCTGCAACTTGCCCTCAAGGCTAGAAATGGTCCCTCACACATTTACTTGCTGTACCCACCAGGGACTGGCCCAGCCCTTATGTGACATTGACAGTGTTTCTTTGCTGACAGTCCAGACTTACAGAAAATTGAGCAATTATTCTCTGCATTTACTTGAATTTCTAAGAATACCCATTTCCTTTTAATGATTCACCAAGTCTAACCTTTGCACAGGATCAGATTCTCTTATTAAGATAAATTTAGCCACCTTGTTGAGATTAAGATCAGCTTTACATTTAGAAAACAAGACTCCTGATGCTGTGATTTATATGCCTATAAAAGCCATATATATGGTATGCATGATATACAATAACTCAGGAATGCATACTCTAGCACTAAATTTCATGCTGAAAGCTTGCTAATGCCTCAGGCTACTGAGCGAGATGATACATGAAGCTGTACACAAGGAGATTGCATAGTAGTTTCTTAATTTACCTCTAAATTACAACTACCAGAGGATTTTCTGAGTATTTGTGTGTCTAAATGTCTTGTAGTCTGGTAAAAACCACTGCAGGTACTATGAAAGTAAGATTCCCAATTTCTAGCTCAACTCTTATACCCATGACAAACAAAATTCTAAGTTTTTAAATTTGCAAAGGTGGTGTGCAAATTGTTTAAAAACTCCATAGTAAATGTATCCTTTCATAGGGTTAATTTACATGAAAATATTATTGTGCAAAACAAGGCATTTGTATATATATACTCAAGCACTAAGCCAACTGTTTATACAATTTTGAATGTTCTGTTTTGCTTTATTTATATTATTATTTCTTTTCTTGCAACAGATCATTAATTTGACTACAGCCTATAAAGTCAAGAGTGCAGGTTCTAACTGAAAAATAGAAAGAGTTCTTGTTTCAAGACCGTTTCATTACTCTACACTAAGTATATATATACAGCATGTTATTAAAAATTATTTAAAGGAAACCTACCCAAGCACAGCCAACTCTTCCTAGCAAGTCCATTAACAAGAAACAAAATTTGATATGAACAGAGCTTGAGGGTAATTTCCATAGATGAAATTTGTACCATAATTAATGCAACCATAAAAATTAGAAACATTTAAGAAAAATTTTGAATTCTGTAAGTCACTATTTTTTACTATTTTTTAAAAAGAAAATTTCTATAGGAGTTTAATAATAAACACTTACATTTGAAGTTGATTTTCAAAGGAGCAGGTCAACACTTTTATAGAAATGCCTGCAGGAACAGGATGACAGTAATGGTGGGTCAGAAAGTGAGAGGAGAAAAAGCCTTGAATCAGAACCTCAATCAGCTGCCACCAGGTTGATCTACTGTAGGGGAACTACAAGCATTTTTTTTCCTCACCAGCTACAAATTCTAAAAGCACTTTAAAAAAGTGCATTGGATGGTGAGGTGCTCATGAATCTGTACAATTCAAGTGCTGGAACTAAGAGGTGACAGTCCCAACCACCAAATACTCCATTTGGAGTGTAGGCTCCAGAGGAACTGGCAGTCGTAAGTGTCCTCTCAAATTGCCTCTGTTTCTTATGCCTGGAGCTGTGGGGAACAGGCAGAGCAGAGACAACTGAACAGACCTGGCTGGAAAATACTGAGAGAGTGACATTCAAGTAGCAGGGAACAAAACTTAGACGCAAATTAAAGGGAACTTACCAATTTATGACTAATTACACTGAATTGTTTGCATTTTTGTTTGCAGGCAAAACACTGCTTTATTATTTTTTTATTATTTTTAGCTACAATACTGAAAAATTGCCTGAAAGAAAGGCCTTCAATATTTCTAAATAAAGCCCTTCAATATTTCCAAAGCCAAATGCACAATCACACATTTGCTGGACTCAAGGACGAAGAGATTTTTAGGGAAGTTGGAAACTCTCCTATGAGAAATTTCAAGCCCTGAATAGCTCCATGAGTAGCACCCCTCATTTTCTAAAAAGACAGGAAAAAATTGATTTGAAGGTAAATGTTATCATTTGCCCTTATTAAAATTCAGCATTTGTTGCCAGCTTCAATATGAATTCTCTGAGCTCCGTAATTGTGCTTTAGAACAGTAATTGCTAGACCAAAACCTAAATCCTTCTTATTTTGTCGTAGGTAAGATTAATGTCAAACCAAAGCTGACTGTAATGCTAAAACATGCAGAAAAACAGAGAGAAGAAACACTTACATTCAATACTTACTCTCATTTATGAAGAACACAAAAAATTTTATCTTTACAAAATGAAGCTAATCCTCATCACTGAATCATGGAATGGTTTGGGTTGGAAGGGACTTGAACGCTCATCTCATGCCACTCCCTGCCATGAACGTTGCTCCAAGTCCTGTCCAACCTGGCCAGTTTCAATATTTCACTTCAAATATCAGTCAGATTGTAATAATGTAAAAATATTAAAGCAACCTGAAATATTGCACATATAACCTCAAAAATTACTTGACTGAAATGAAGCACACTGGCTATTTTTACTTTAGAGGCAGTAAACAATCTAAATTTTTTGTTATACTTAAAAGCAACAAAATTATATTTTTTAAGTTAGACAAGCAGAATGCATAATGAAACTGAAACCAGAATACTGCACCAGCCTTGGTTATACCCATTCATACTGCACACAGATCGCCTGGGCTGCAGGTGCTGTTCCACAGGAAACCGTCATCAGGGGATTGTCATTCCCAGGATTTGTATTGTTACCTAAATCACATCCTGGGGTACACACACCATTTGAGACTTGTACATTCTTCTACTTGTACTCTTCAAAGTACTGCTGGCTTGAAAAGGAAGAGTTTTCAACCTCTAAATTCATACAATGTATGTTCATACAATTTTGTCCTACTTTGGAGTATCAGTGTTTTTTCCTTTCCTCCTGTTCACATCAGTAAGACTGTGCCAGAACTCATTTTTAAACAAAGTTCATTAAGAGATGCCAAAAGACATCATCTAGCCAGTAATGAAAAAATGACCCAACAAGGTACATAGAAAATATTTATGGTATTTTTTTTTTAATTCAGTAGTGCAACTTTTCTCCCAGGAATGGAACAAGAGTTATGATTCTTAATCAAAAGAGTAATTAGGCTCATATTTGAGAATCTCTTTCACAGTATATTTGCGTAATACAATTTGAACACTGCTTCTGGGAAGATCATAAATCAAAGATGTATAATACAATTAGTTCTCAATTTTATCCAGAGAAACCCTCCTGGAGGGTACATTGAGGCACCCGATAAGCTCGTGTGTGTGTATGCACTTACATACGTATGTATGTACATTGAATCACAGATTGGTATGGTGTGGAAGGGACCTTTAAAGATCATCTTGTCCACATCCCCTGACACCTTCCACTACACCAGGTTGCTCCAAGCCCCATCCAACCTGGCCTGGAACACTTCCAGGGAAGGGGCAGCCACAGCTTCTCTGGGCAGCCTGTGCCAGGGCCTCACCACCCTCACAGTGAAAAGCTTCTTCCCAATATCCCATCTAATCCTGCCCTCTGTCAGTGTGAAGCCATTCCCCCTTGTCCTGTCACTCCAGGCCCTGGTAAATAGTCTCCCTCCATTCTTCTTGTCAGCTCCCTTCAGGTACTGGAAGGCCATGCTATAGCTGGGGGTCTCACCAGAGCAGAGTAGAGGGGAAGAACCAACTCTCTTAACCTGCTGGCTACACTTCTCTTTCAAGTATATATTATATATTTGTATTCATGTATATATTTTTATATTACATATCTACACAGATGCACGTATCTACACATATAAATTATACACACATGCCTATATATACATATATATGAAATCATACAGCAAGTAGATCCCAAAATATCTAACTTCTATTAATTATCAATTTACCTATTCTTCAGTTACGGGAAATACTCCATTTCATAAATGAGAACAGTAAGACAAGAACACAATTTTGACAGAAAAGCAAGTGCAAATAAAATCAGACAGAGCTTTCTTCTCTCCCTCCTCAGATCACTATTTTCCTCCTCAGAGGACATTTGTGATAACCAACCAGAATGACTCTGCATTAATTATTATATTGAAATTTAATCCTGCTTTACCTTGTGAAGAATGACTTTGGTCAAAACCATTCCTTATCAATATATCACAACTGCCAAGAGTTCTACACCCATTTGGAACTAGCACACTGTAGTGGGTTGACCTTGGCTCGGTGCCAGGTGCCCACTAAGTCACTCTATCAGTCCCTTTCCCAATGGGACAAGGGAGAGAATAAAATGGAGAACAACCAGCAGGGTGAGATAAGACAGTGTTATTACAGTGAAAGAAAGAAAGAAGCACAATTCTGTGCACACATAAGCTAAAGAAAAAAAAAAGTCAGTCTCTACTTCCCATTAGCAGCAATGTCCGGACACTTCGCAGCAAGCCGGGCTTCAGCATGCAGAATGGTTTCTCCAGGAGGCAAACGCTGAGGAATCATGAATGCCCCCCCCCACCCCTTCCTCCTCTCTCCCTTAGCTTTATATATCTGAGCTGAATTCATATGGTATTGGATATCCCTTTGGCTAATTTGGGTCAGCTGGCCTGGTTGTGTCCCCTCCCAGGATCTTGCCCACTCCCATCCCTTTGATGGGGGAAGGAGTGTCAGAGGGACAGCGCTGCTCGGCAGTAGCCAAAACACTGCTCTGTTATCAACACCCATCCAGCTACTAATGCAAAGCACAGCACTGTGAGGGCTGTGAAATTTTCCTCAGCCAGACCCAATACACACACAGACATTTGTTTTCACTCAATCCTCAATCAATAATGACAAAGGGCATTTTGGAATTCCAGACTGTGAGGATGTATGTGAACATTTAGGGAATCAGTCTTGTAGACAGGGATTGTTTGGGCATACAATGTATTATCACTTTCTTTTTCCAAGCGAAGTCCATGGGAGCCTCTATCAGTCCTGAAAGGTGGATAAACACATGTGCCAAGCCGTTGTCTGCTCCCTTAGTCTCCCTCAGGCTAAGCCTGTGGGAACCTGAATATACAGTGGTTATCACTAAGTGCGTCCCCCTGCCCCACTGAGTGACACCCTTATGAGCAAGAAGGAAAATCACACTGGTGGCACAGGTTTCTCTTTCCTTAGAGAAGAGTTTAGTGTCAGCATATGTGATGGAAGCAATCAGTCTTGTGGTGTTATCCACTGGAAATGCTTCAGGGCAAGATGGAAGGAATCTTGCTAGCAGGCTTTAATTAACTAAATCTTAATACATACAATCAAGCCATCATCTTGGCTTTTGCTGATCTAGCTCATTCTGCATTTCACAAACAGCAGAGGATTAATTCAGTATCTTCTTGGTGCTCTGATTTTCAGCATAGAGATGACTTGACATACTTCGATCTTCCTCCCACTGCTACAATATCTAAATATAGGCCATACTCCATTCAAGGAACTAAAACCCAATTGTTTTTCCAATGTCTTTATGAGATCTTTGGTCAACGTCCCTTTGAAATCCTTCCAGCGAACCACTTCTGCCATAACAATCTGAACAAGTCTGATTGACTGCAATTATGAGGCGAACTTGGAGACTCACAGCTTTAAACATTTAAATGCTCATGAATGAGGCAATTCTTTGTCACTTCTTGATGGAAATACTGAGCTTTTTTGGTTAAAGAATAGAAGGTTTTCAAAGAGCACAGTTAATGTGAGTTAGCACACTAAAGATATCAATAGACTGTAAAAGGAATAGTAAGTCTGTCTCTCTCACAACACAGGCAGAAGATCTTGAATATTTATGAAGTCCTTAAACAATGCAAGAACTGAAGATATTTTTCTAAAATCTCCTTAAAGACTACAAGTTCTTCTCTTGTCATCTGTTCTACCACTGCTTACATAAAAAGCTAAGTAGGTTTCTTCCAATCACTGGCTGTGGATAGCAGGCAGATTAAATAAGTTTATAAAAACATGCAAAAGTGATCACCACTTATTTTTATATTATTGCAATCCTCTTATAACATCGGGGCTCTTTGCAGAACCCACATTTCAAGCAGAAAAGATAACTGAATGGAGTTCTGCAAATAAGAGCTGAATGGGCAGGTGCAACTTCATCCCCTGCCTCTTTAAAAATGAGACCAGTCCTTTGGGCACAGGCATGACCAAGCTTGGCTCAAGCATTGCCATGCTGAAGAGCAAGAAGCAGAATCCTGCAGGGCTACAATTTAGAACAAACAGCATCACCCAATGGCAGAAATTCAAATCTGCAGATGACTGTCACTATACTTTCTGGCTCCTCCCAAAGACATGAAAGAAAACAGGAGAAATGGAAAAAAATCCTAATAAAATCAAATGCTTGGTCTTTCTCCAAAGACTAGGTGCTCTGATATGGCCTCACCTCCTTCAACAGGAGTTTTAGAAAACAATTAATTGCTGGAGCTGTGTCAGAGGAGGTTTAGGTTGGATATTAGTAAAATATTTTTCCCCCAGAGGGTGCTGGGGCACTGAACAGGCTCCCCAGGGCAGCATTCACACCCCCAAGGCTGCCAGAGCTCCAGGAGTTTTTGGACAATGCTCTCAGGCACAGGGTGGGGTTGCTGGGGTGTCTGCGCAGGGCCAGGAGTTGGTCTGGATGATACTTGTGGGTCCCTTCTACCTCAGGAGATTCTATTCTATGATTCTAATTTTCAGGGGTGGTAAGAGAATTCAGACTGGTTCAGGGGCACACAGGCAGAGAGAACTGAAGGTTGACAGCTGGTTTTTGATAAGGCAAAGCTGGGCTGAAGCCTGCACAACATCACACCTCTACTGAACCTGATAATGGCTGTCATAGGGGAGGGAGTCAATAACTGAACCCCACTGTGGTGAAACTGAAACTGGTAGCATATAGTGAGGTTCTGTCTTGCTCAGTGCTTCTCTGATTTTGGTGGGAAAGTTAGTATCAGGATTCAGTGGCATGTGCTCAGCATCCAGCTTGCTGATCACTGGGAAGGGCTCTTCTACCACCCCCTTGCGCAAGCCTTCACTCAAAGTCTCCTTGGTGTCCTCCTCGACCTGAATGCAGCACAGTGTGCCACTAAAACCAAGTTACTGCAGTAAATTCACCACAAAATGTAGTCTTTCACACGTCCTGCTTCATTATTTCCTCCATGAAACTATTTTATTCCAAAATGTGAACTGAGCAACATTAGAAGCAGTGATGGCCAAATCTCAACACTTCAAAGAAAATCATCTTTCTTTTTGTTTGTTTCTGCTGGTTCCTATACACTCCAGGATTGTCATAAAAATACAAGCTGAGAAACTTTAATATCTCACAGTAACCAAAACTGAGTCACTTCTCAGGAAACAGAAGAAAAGATGAATGATTCCTGTGCCTCTCAAGGTAATTAACAGCAAACACAACCTCTTTTAAGTGGAAAGAGGAGAAAGTTGTAAATCAAAAGAGTTGCATTCAACACTCACAGCATTATAACATCAGCCCATTGTGAAGTCTGGTGCAGCTTTAAAAAACCCCCAAAACCCAATAAACAAAACACCCTGAAGAGATTGTATGCAGGATGGCAATTCAGAGAAGATGGGGAAACTCAGTTCATGTTGAGGTTAGAACAATGAAAAACAACATAGAAAACTGATGACACTTCTTGTTGTAGTACTGGAAAATATGTCACTTGTATCTGACACCAGCAAAAGTGGGAAGAATTTGGATTAACAGCTCAGATCTGAGCCAGAGAAAGAATATTCGGAAAGGTAGATATTCTTCCACACATGGGGATCCTGCTTCCAGCAATCTATACCACTGGCAAACCCCAGGAACCTCAGATAACTCCCTTCCTGCAATACAGGGTACATTAGATCTTCTGAACCTCTTTCAAAAAAATATTACCTTAACCACATCAGAAGGTGTTATTTTAGTAAGTTTTTCTAACATTGTGTACTCCAAACAAATTCAGTTCTTCACCACCTAGTGAACTAGCAAGAAATGTTTTTAGTTGATACGGAGCTGTTCACTTAACTGAGTATGATACAGGGAACCACAAAAAATCTGCGAATATCTCAGAATATTTCTCAAGCTACTAGAATTTTAATAACCCACGCCCTACAGACTCATTTGAAACCAAGCTGAAGAAAGGAAAGAGCAACAGTATAAAACCCTTTCATAAATACCAAGCTTAATTCATGTTTGAAGTAGTTACCACAAGTAAGGTAACTACTACTCAGCCCACTGGACCAGGAAAGGAGTTGCAGAAACCTCTTGAGAACTCTTCCATATAAAGGTCAATTACCTTATTTTTAGATTTTTGTCTAGGAAAATGAATATTTTACATCTTCAATAGTCACATTAAATAGCAATGCTACAGATGCAGTTTCAACACTTAGGTAAGTGCTGAAAAGGGTCTGGAAATGGCTTTTTGACACTGGTGTGCCAAATTTTCCTTTAAAAAGAGCCGGAGTCCTGTACTGTACCACTATGACGATAAGATTCAACACCAAAGAGGGTTCAAAAAAACCCACCAACACTCAGAGTCAAAAGGAAGCCAAGAAGCCTACAAGTTGGTACTGACTGTTTGGAAATGCATACAGAGCCAGCTTGTTTTAATTTGGAACGTGCTAGTCATCTTACTCTTTTCTATCTTCCCCTCCACTATAAATCAAAGCAATTAATTTCATTTCTAGAGCAATCCAATATCTTAATGTAAAATACTATCAACTTCACAACAATAACCTTTCCCCCAGAATCTCTAACACCAAAATACCCAAGTTCTGTTCTTCCTATTGGCAAATGTATGTTGCAATGAAATCATTCTTTACAGACATATTCACATTGTCAGAAGCCAACAGAGTTTACATTTATGTTTATTCAAGGTTTGGTCAAAGTTTCAGCCTGTGATTCATGAGAACACATTAACATACAGATTGATCCTTATGCCCCTTTACCTGTTTGATGGTAATTTTGGCAACCCTCTGCATGAAGCAGGCCAATAATAGACTAAAGAGAAGTATGTCAGCCTTCTCCTAATCACTGAGGATATCCAGACAGCTGATACATGAAGGTGTGTCTATGTAGTGTGACATATAAATAGCAAATGGAAGCTGTTTAGACAAAACAAAAAAATAGTTTACGCACTACTAAAATTACGAGGAAACTTTGTCCATACCTAAGTGTATCTCAGTTCCTTGCAAGAGAAAACTTTCCATACTTTGTACGATTAAGGTTTCAAGTGAAATTGGCCAAACCAAGCAAGTTACAATGGATCAGCTGTATCAGCTGTCAACAGCTGGAGGAGCAGAAGAGGGAATAGGAGCAGGGCAAGAGGGAACATTAACTTGTTGCTGCTAAAGGGGCAGCAAAACAGAATAAAGTTTTGTATTATTTCCTAAGGACAAATGAGTCACATTGTTACAAAAATAATCCATCGCTTTACAAACAATACTGCACTATGCATTCATCTCTGACCTCAAGGCAAAAACTTCACACCAACCCTTTATTACTCATATTGTCCTGCCCCTTAGAGAGTGCCTGATTCTCTTTTGTTTACCAGTCTCTATGCTTTGATGGAAATCTTAGCACTTCATTAAGGATTCATGATTTCAACAGAGCTGAAGGCTAACATAAAAACAACATGGGACCAGGACTTGAGACAGTTCCCTTATATGTCCCAACAGATACTCTGAAACACTCCTGAGCCACAGACACTCTGCTACTTGGTGTATTTCTGTATTAGCTAGGTAGAGCCCCCATCTCCACAGCAAAACCCCAGCTTTTAAAAGGACTTCTGTCAGAAGTTACACTTTCAGCTTAAACTTACCAGTTACAGAGCTCAGTCCTGCAACACCCTGAATGTTTTGTCCTTATCTAGCAAAGCATTAAAACATACAGAGAGCTACATGAGAACTGCCCCACCCAACCAGCAGAACCATGCAGAATTTTGCATAGGTGTGCAGGAGCTCCACTTCAGAGCATCCAGGTCCAAAAGGCTCCCTCTTTTGTTCAACTGTAAACCAAGAATCCTTCTTCAATTCCAGGCTTCTTTTTAACATTAGGAAAATATAATAATCACAATGACGTAGGTTTCTAATTAAGAAATCCAAGAGCTTTACTTCTGCCCCCACCCCCTCTCAACAGCATATGCAGTTAAATGTGGGATGATCTTCATTGCAAGTAATTTCAAATCCTCCTATGCCAGGAAGAATGTAATTATTTTCAAAAAGTTACACTAATCCCGAAGAAGAATAACAGATAAGCTCCTGGAGTTTTTCTAAAAACCTTAGGAGAGGAAGAGCCATTTGCTAAATATTAGTGTAGGTTCAAACCAAAAGAGGGTAAGTTTAGATTAGGTATTGTGAAGGCATTCTTCCCTGTGAGGGTGGTGAGGCCCTGGCACACGTTGCCCAGAGAAGCTGTGGCTGCCCATCCCTGGAAGTGTTCCAGGCCAGGTTGGACAGGGCTTGGAGCAACCTGGGACAGTGGAAGGTGTCCCTGCCCATGGCAGGGGTGAAACAAGATGGTCTTTGAGGTGCCTTCCACCCCAAACCAATCTGTGATTCTGCAAAAACAAAGCATGTGTCTTTAATTTGAGTTTTTCTATTTTAAAATCACCACAGCAAGATGATTAAGTTGAGGAGCTGGGTGGTCACAGTTTGATCTATGGATGTTAGCACCTTTTGCTAAGTGGATTCATTGCACATCTTGCCCCGTGAAAAAAAGGAATGGAAAACTGAATTCCAAACAATCTTGTTCGTATTTTCAGGCAGAACAGTCTTCAAATTAGGAAGCCAGTCTCATATAAAATAATTTGGCTTAGATATAAATATATATAGATATATATAAAATCTAAGTTAAACACAATAAACAGTATCCAGATGTTTTACGTGCTGCTTTTATTAAGATCAATTTTAACAGTAGAAGCTTTTTTCTTTACCCTTTTCTCCCAGAAGACTTCCTTTTCTCATCTCTGCATTCATAAAACCCAGTATTACAGCATTAGAGAAAGCACTACTGCCACCTCAAATAAATACAGGAACATGAAAAAAATTATCCCTCATAAATTGTTCATCTCTTTAGAGTGACTCTACCTAGGTAAGAAGGTGCCAGTACCAAAGGCAACTACGTATTTAATTTTTTCCCCCTATATGAACAACAGAACAGCTTTACCAAAGAAACATAGATTCCAAGATTAGGACGTTGGGTTCATTGGCATCTATAGTACCTAAAATATCCTTGGCAGCTTTAGGGACAGGAAATAGGGTTGTGCAGAGCAGCGCTAGGTGTCACAATAAGGCAGAGATCAGTCATCTCCCCTTCCATGTATATGATTCTTGTAAAGGAATACAGAAATAAGAGTGCAAATTAACTGCTGTGACCTATTTTGTATGCATTTCATTTCTACAATAAAGAATTTTATCCTCTATAATTCATTCATTAGGTTTCTTTTGTAAGTTTTACTCTTTATTAAACAGTTCTACTATACTAAAACAGCAGAATGAGCTAAATGAATCCATCATTTCATAGCTCTGAAAGTGAGACTGGAAAAGAAGTATCTAAAGCCTCCTCCCAAGAAACCAGTATCAATACTATCTGGATGATAAAAGTGAGGTGTTTAGAAGGCAAGTCTAACAAGATGACATGAATATGGAGGAATTTTCACTTTTTCGTTCTGCTGGCTTCATTCATCACCTACCAGCCAAAACCTCCACTCCTTGCTCAGCCTGAGAACCCGCCTCATTCCTTCCAGTGTATTTAATAAAAACATACAATACATCTTTGTGAAGGAGACATAACACAACACAAGACAGAGGACTGCCCCACATGTATGACAGTAACTCTTGACAGCTCTTCCTCCTACACAGAAGGAAAAAAGAAAGGAACTGCACATCTGTCACCTTGGCAGGTCCAACACAGAGCGAGCTCACCCCTTGGCATCCCAAGTACAGCACTTTTACTTGTTGTTCTCTCCTCTTCAAGAGCGAATGCAACTCAGGATATGAAGGGACCCAGTGCTGGTCAGTCCAAAGGGAATGTTTTATCTTAAAAATACCAACCCATCCAGCCCTGCAAAACACGCAAAGGGGGAGCAAGCCCGGCAAGACCCATGCTAGTAACTGCTTACAGGTCTGCCCACTCCCTTGAATCTTAAGAACCTATCACAACAGCGGAAGGAAAGATGAAAAGAATGCATTCCTAATGCTAACAGAGTACAAGCTAAAGAATGCATTCTAAAAGCAAAGACTGATTTTAAAGTGAAGAAGCAATAAAGTGCTAGTAGGATATCTCTCTGTTCCAAAGCATTACAAGATTTTTCCCCACTGCCAACAAACCAGTGCACTAATCCCCTGCAATTATTGTTCCTCTAGCAGGTGGAGACCATGAACAGAGATGGAAAAGCAGCCTTTGCAGAGCAATTATCATCCTTCTCCAGATAGTCTGTGGCTTTAGCTCTGTTACCAAGACCCCGTGCAGTTGACCTGCCCCACTGAACTTGGAGACACACACTGCAGGAGACACAGGCTGGCTCAGGACCCACACCCAAGAGGACAAGTAGCCTGGGTGTCGCTTGACTCAGGAAAGAGCTCCTGGAGGCTGTCATCCAACTCTGTTCCATGCTGAGCTTGGCCCAAGTCACCATTCAAGCCCCAGGTCTTTGGGGACTGCTTTTGTTTCCAGAACAAGTCAGGCAAACCAACATCAAGCACTAAGGTTATATTACAGATTCGTAGAATAAAATCACAGAATTACCTGGGTTGGAATAGACCTTAGAGATGATGATGATGTTCCAAGGCCCCTGCCATGGGCAGGGACATCTTCCACTATACCAGGTTGCTCCAAGCCCTGTCCAGTCTGGCCTTGGCCACTTCCAGGGATGGAGCATTCACAACTTCTCTGGGAAACATGTGCCAGGGCCTCACTATCCTCACAGCCAAGAATTTCTTCCTAATTTCTCACCTAAACCTACTCGCTGTCAGTTTGAAGCCATTCCCCCTTGACCTGTCCCTGTCACCATGGTTCCTGATAAAGAGTTCCTCCCTGACTTCCCTGTAGGCCTCCTTGAGATGATGGAAGGCTGCTATGAAGTCTCCACACAACCTTCTCATCCAATTATATATTCTTCCCTATATATATAGTCCCTATTACAAAAATAGGGGCTATATTTTTCTATTATTTATTATCAGCAGTGTGCTATTACTCCATTTACCAATGCATTAGCATTGTTACTGGGGAAAGAGCTCTACTGGGACTGGAAATTACAGAAAAATATTAGAGAAAAGAAGTATGAAAACCTCTGTTCATTCAAGAGCCTGAATTCTAGGAGTGCTGTTGGAGAGCCCTTGGTAA
>NW_008237265.1:2332909-2355859 GCF_000691975.1 Corvus brachyrhynchos
AGGACATCAGCCCATTCTGGCTGTCCCAAGAGAAAGCCGCTCCCCCAGCCCATGCCTACAGTTCCCACTGTAAGCCACACGAGAGCAGCAGCCACTGGCAAAGCCCAAGGTCTCTCACACACACTGGTCACTTGGCTTGTTATATAAACCCCACAGTCTACCCTTTTTACATTGCTTTTGATTGAATACAGACAGCAAACTCTGTGCAAACCCAATAACAGATATAAAATCAGACCTATACTGTGAGATACAAGTCTGAAGAGAGGTGGGAACCCAGTCCTAAATCTGAGCCATGCACCACTTTGAACAACTAACTCTTATCTCAAAACTCTTCTATCTGTGCAATCATAGCAGCTGCTAGTCCCATCCTCACAAGAATGTTTTTATGTATGAAAACTGCCTTACAAATGGCAAGTGCATGTATTTGAACCAATTTAAATACATGAAATAAACTAGAGATGCAAACAGGATATGACACAATTGGCATTTCTGAAGTTTCAATGGCACTTAAATAATGTTCCATGACATCACACACAAGAATCTAAATAATTTTCAAGACCGCATAAGGCAATAATATTTTTGGGCAGTTTATAGCAAATTAATACCCAACTTCCATTTAAAACATTAAGCCTGCATGCTTAATTGCTCCAGGGGTCTTTGAAAATCCCAGCAAGAAAGACAATAAGCTCTAAATCAACCCTTTCAAAATGATAGCAACCCCCTCCCCTCCACTATCATTAGGTATTCCACAAAAATGTATTTCACTTCCACAAACATATATTACATCATAATGGGTCAGAGACACAGCTAAGCAAGAGTGATTAATAGTATTCATAATACTTTTCAGACATACTAAAAACTTTGATTACAAACTCTTAATATGAATGGGGAAGTGGAAGATCATTCCCATACTACTAAAATTTGTCAAAGACACTTTTGGAAGTGTTCTTCTTGCTGAAACTAAGTTAGTCTAACAAATCCTGCAGGAAAGCCACATCTTTTATCACGCAGAGAAAAAAATTTTAATATTTAAAGCTTGCTGTTATTTCCTCTTTTTTCCCACTGCGGAACCAAAACTTATTTTCTATATAAGAATTATAAGACAAGAGGTTTCAAGTGATTTGATAAAGGCAGACCTGCATTTTTAAAGTTATATGAAAAAGGGAGAAAAAGCATTAGAGACTAATTCAAAGATTTAAAATTAAGTTCATGCAACAATTCACATCCATTTCCCTTTAAAGTGAAATTGAAATTTAGTTTGAGAATTTTCTTTTACAAAGAAAGTGCAAAAGTGAAAACCACAAAGGAATTAGGCACTGGCTTGCATTCTACAGGGCTGAAACAAAAGGTAGGCAAACATTACATTGTTATTAGAAAGTCAGCATAATTCTGATAGTAATTCAAAGACACCAAAAAAAATTGCTTCCTTTACACAATCAATTTTACAATTTACAAATCAATTTCTAGACCAACAATATATTCCATCAGTTACCTTACAGTCAAGCATCTGTTTACACATCAGAGTTCTGACAGAAAAATGTATAAGCTCACCTTGTCTTGGTTTTCCTTATTCTTGTAACACAGATTTCCAATCAAACGAATGAGATGAGATTTGAAACCCACGGCTGGATGTGAAATTTCTTCCTGCCCTGCCACAGCATGTGTGGCAGTGAAAATATTTACAGCCTGTTTCCCAGCAAGGTGAGTTAATCTCAGGGTATCTAAAGAAAACATTTCAATGTATTACTGTGAGAAAATTAATCTCACTTGGCACAGAACTTTACTATTAATTTTTGAGTTCAAAGCTAAGCAGTATGATTTCAGATATTCAGCATCATGTCAAAGAACTTTGAAAGTTTACTCCATTGTGTGATTTGTGCTAATATAACCAACCACAAAAGACCAGCCCAATGTCAGAAGGCATTTTTGTGTACTTTTTACACCCTTACATAGTTCAGACATGAAAGCTGAAGGCTGCTGCTATCGATCTCCACCTAAAGAGTCAAAATTTGTAGGCTGTTGAGAATTCTGGCACCATAAATATATTACTAAAACCAAGATTTTTAGAAAACTTCCTGTAGTTTGAATTTGTCACAGCAATGCATACTAACCACAGAATCACTTTTTCCTGTCTTCTTCGGCCTGTTCCTGGCACTGTAGCATGACAAGAAATTTCAAGTACATAGAATTACAAAATAGTTTGGGTTAGAAAGGACTTTAAAGATCATCTCGTCTTGACCCCTCTGCCACAGGCAGGGACACCTTCCACTATCTCAGGTTGCTCCAAGCCCTGTCCAACCTGATCTTGAACACTTCCAGGGATGGGGCAGCCACAGCTTTTCTAGGCAACCTGTGCCAGGGCCTCACCACCCTCACAATCTAACCCTACTCTCTAGCAGTTTGAAGCCATTCCTCTTGTCCTGTCACAGCAGGCCCTTGTCAATAGCCTCCCTCCATCTTTCCCATAGGCTCCCTTCAGGTACTGGAAGGCCACAATTTGTTCTCCCTGAAGCTTCTCTTCTCCTGGCTCAACAATCCCAATTGTCTCAGCCTTTCCTCACAGCAGAGCTGCTCCATCCCTCTGATCAACTTTAAGTTTCCTTAACACACACACATGCACAAAATAAATCCTGTTGTTAGTCATCTTACTGTAAGTCATAAATCTAAGAACCCGTCACCAAAAATAGAGGTTTTGTTGCCTTTTAAGTTATTCTTTTGTTGTTGCTGGAGGTATTTTCTTTATTTGGTTATTTGCTTGTTTGGGCTTTTTTACAGGAAAGACCCTCCAAACATCTCAAAAGAGTCACCACGAACAGCTGTTTCAGCCTTTTTATTTTTTAATTTTTACCTATTTTTCTTAAAAATACACAAACTTTTATAGTTTTTTTACAATATGGTGGCGTACCTCAGTTTCAAATTTCTAAGATTTAAAAAAGCACAGGTCATGGTATGTACCCCCCTCCTTCCTCCCTGAGCATCTCTGGAACATCTTGGCATAATTTTCTTTGTGTACAGTCCTTCCCTTGCTGTTTCTTAGCTTCTTTAAAGCTGACCTTTAAAAGTCACTGAAGTTGGTCAATAACATTCAAACTGCATTTACATTTCAGAAATTTGGGAAACAGAAGGGAATAGGCATGGAGGAAAAGTCCTTTTTCTACTTCTTGAAGAAATTCTTCCACGCATTCAGCCAATGGAAGAACATAGGAAGCAGCTGTCCCTTGCACCACTCTTTCCGTAAGAAAAGAGCATTGCTGGTACTTGAACCGAGGCTCTGTTGGGCAACACAGGCCAACAGAAAAAGTGGGGAAGCAGAAAATTTCCAGGAACAAATCAAATATTTGAAAATGCAGATTAACTCCATCTCCTATTTATTTATCTTATTCAAAGGTCAGAATTATAATTACCACCAGTTGTGAAAAACATGTTTTCATTCACAGAGCACCAACAGTTAAGCCTTGTGGTTGATCACTCACCTATAGCTGTTTCAAGCAAACCAGGGAATGCCTGCAGATGTTCCAGCTGGCCATTGTTTGAGGTCATTTCACAAAGAACATCGAGAAGACGAATTGTCACCAGTGCTTCCTGGAATGAAAACTGTATTTCTGAAAATGGCTTATGAAGGATATCAAAAAAATATAAACCCCGAAGTGTAAACAGGGAACAGGAACTCTCAGCTCCTCAGGTTTTTTGCAGGTTTTCCAAACTGCCAAGAATAAATTTATATAAAATTAGGGCAACTTTCTAAAATAACAATGATGTATTAGATTGCAATAATTTCTTTTCTACAGTTAGTGTTATAGCTGCCCGAAAAATCATGGGGAAACCAAAACAGAGCCATAAGGGATAAAATTTTAACAAAAACACAGTAGCTTCCAAAAGCAGAAATACAGAAAATTACTAGCTGAGAAAATTATTTCTGTATAAATGTTTTCTTTGAATTTATTCAGTCGGAGTGTTCCACTTTAAAGACACAAACACCGCCTGCAAGACACCAATTTGTTATCCGCAGGAATTCTGTAAAGTTCTGTGGTCAAACGAACTCTGGCTGTGAGAATTTACATTATTCTTGGGTAAATAGGACAGCGATCAGAGATGCAGCATTTTGGTTAGGTAAAAGGCACACAATTTCATTTGCATACTATTTATTCAGCCAAAGAACTATTTTTTTCTCACAGAATATGTTGGTCCTGCTTATAATGACAATCAGGCACTTACAGAAAATACCTTAAGAGCACATGACAAAATCTGGAACACCACATATTGCTCAAGAGCCAGGCTGTGACTGCAAGATGATCCCACTCACGGTGTGGTACATAAACTGCAAGTAGCCATGAAAAGGCTCAGACTTTGGTCACAGTAACTATTCCTGCCCTGTCTGGTTCAGGGAAAAAAAAAGGTTTACTTACCAACAGCGTAATATTTTGGATCCATATAATCAACACAATGTAATTCAAATCATCAACTATAGTGTTCAGTAATTAAGTAGTACAATTATATTCATTTGTTGCTCCTTGAAAACATCAAATTGCTACAGGGTCCAGGTACTAAAGCTGTATTTTCATTTTTTGACCCGTACAGGTGTAGGAAAGAGCAAGTCTTGCCCTGAATTATTCAATAAGCTGCTTTCATCAGCACACAGGCAGACTCTAAATACATCGGCCATTATCCTGTTATAAAGTAAGAATACCCCAACTGTATTTCAGAGACAGTAAACAGCTTTTTACAATTTTTAAGAGGAACAGATTATTTAAAAACCATAAAAGAACTCCCAAATTCTCATGTATTTTGAACTTGCTAAGTTCAAAAAATTCCTCCTTCCCTGCTGCTAACTTTCCAACTCGAGTTTTTTTTTTCCCTCTACCTGTACAAAAGAAAGGCAGTAAATGAAAATACGTCCTTTTGAAGTTCAAAACCCAAAACAGTTTGAACTCTGACAGACAACTTGATATGGATATAAGAAAAGTAAATAAGGAAATAACTGAAGACTTTTTAAATAAACATATTTTGAGCGAGATGCAAAAAATATGTTCCTTATAAAGAGATGCACTAAGTCCAGGGAATGGTTTTACTTTTCAAGTATGGTTGAAAGTTAGTGCAAGCAAAGTGATGCTCAAGTCAGGCTTCGAATGGAAATGCTATTTTAAACATTGGTTTAAGCACTGCAAAAGCATATGATTAGCTTCTCATGGGTTTAAGATGCAAGCTACAAGACCTGATGTTCCTTACAGAAACAAAGCAGTGTCTACGAATAACAAATTAAACAGTGGATGGGACACCCATACAACATCCTGGAAGTCAGGCCAGTCCAAGGACTGTTCTCAAAAGTTTTCAAATGTGGCCTCAGAGTTCTGGAGTCTAAGGCAGCTTACTACTACTGACATGGCCTGAGCAAGGCACTTGGCTCGTGGGCCACAGAAAAGGCCAGGCAAAACCTAGCTGAGTATCACAGATGTTGCCTAAAGCATTTTTAATGACAGATTCCACATGCACAACTGCATTTTTTGCAGCTAAGTAAAACTGCTACGCAAAACCTAAAATATTTATACAATTGCAGAGAAATTGGTGCAATTCTTTATAATTACTTGTAAGAAAATAAATAGTTTTATGAATTTAGGCTGGCATTTCTCTTTTCCCATGGCAAGCATATGTTGTGAACAAACGTATACACAGACATGCATGTACACATATTGCCCTCCATTTATTCACCTATTACGACTTAAATTTTTTGTTCATTCAATGAGCCCCATTTTCCCACCAGTGATACTCAACTTATCATACATCTTGTTTATGTCAGAGAAGAATAAGAAGTCAGTGTCAAGCAAGGCAAGTTATGCAGTAATACTCAGAATACTGCTGTCCCAGCACCTTCTGGTTGGACAGAGATCTCCTTCTGGTGGGTGCAAACAAAAGGGGTTTTTTTCCATGAACTGAAACCACAGAAAGTGGTTTGGAAAGTAACCACAAAGCATAAAAAAACAAAAAAGGAGGTCAGGGGAAAAAAAGTAAAGATGGAATTGTTTCAATGTATGTCCGCTCACTTCCAAGTTAGTACCTTTCCAGAAGGAGTCAATTAAATTATCTGACATAACTTAGACTAAACAGTTGGGGCAGTGGGGGGAGGCTGTGTTTCTTGGACAGGTAAGAAGAGATTGTGTGCTTGTTGGTTTGTGTTTTGGTTTTATTAACACATCCAACTACCACCACCCCTTAAAGTGATTTACAGTATTTTTTCATAACACCACTCAACATACTTTTAAAATTCTCATGTCTATTTAAACAAAAAAAAAAACAAAACAGCAAGTACAACACTTTTTAAGACTATCAAATAAAAGCATTTAAGATACATGGTTTTTTACTTTGATAATAAATTATTTATGACACTTCTTCTCTAGAGTTTCTAGAAATTAAACTATTGCACATTAATTTTGTATTAATAATAAAATTATTCTGACTACATGCATATTACTGCTTCCCATCTATGAACAGAATAAATGTTTTTATTTTGATTTATATTTGAATCATAGGATCATCATAGAATCACAAAATATCCTGAGCTGAAAGGTAGCCGCAATGATGTGGCTTTCACCACATCCAGCTCACCAAGTCCAGCTCTTAAGTGAACGGCCCATATGGGGGGGTCAAACTCACAACCTTGGTGCTATCAGCACCATGCTCTGACCAACTGAGCTCATTTCAGGGTCATGGTCTGAGTTGGAAGGGACCTTAAAGCCCATCCAGGGCCTTGGGCAGGGACACCTCCCACTATCACAGGTTGCTCCATGCCCTGTCCAGTCTGGCCTTGGACACTTTCAGGGATGGAGCATCCACAGCTTCTCTGGACAACCTGTGCCAGAGCCTCACCACCTCATAGGGAAGAATTTCTTCCTAACATATAATCTATCTTTACTCTCTGTCAGTGTGAAGCCACCTTGTCCTGTCACTACATGTCCTTCTAAATTTGAATAAATTACAGTTCACAATTCAAATAAATTATAGATGTGATCCTCAGTAAGATAATAAAATATCCAAATATGTGACGAGTTAAACATTTTTAAAATTTTGAAATATTTAACAATGTGGCAGACTTATTTCAAAGTACCATATCCTTTGCCATCCTCAAATTAAAAGCAAAAGTTGGCTGCTGCCCTACAGACTCTACAGTGTGCTCTGCCACTGCTTTCCCGACATAAACTGGAAAGATACTGTTATGTATGCCCCCTTGGGCAACAGTGGCAGTGAGGATTCATCACTTCAAATTCTAGTACTTAAATGGTTATCAGTCATACCTCATCTTCTGCATCTGCTGCAGCAGTTAACTTGAGCACAGCTCCACAGTTCTCTTGGAAACAGACTGCAAGGAATTCAGCATGCCTAACAAACACATTCATTTCTTCACTGATAACTGAGTTCTTGTCACTTACTTTCACCATCATCAGCTCCAACAAAGTAACTCTGGAGACAGAAAACAACTTGTTAGTCAGATTCCCTGAGCCACATAGAATTATCAGTAGAATAAGCAGTAGTTTAAAATTATACAAAAAATTATCATGCTAGTAACAGAGGATTTTTAAAAATTAACAAGTCTCATGAATACTGGCAATCAGTTTCTGTCTGCTGGTTTTTTTCTGTACAGAATTAATTTAATTCGTCATTCAGTTAATACAATCTGGCCAGACAGTCATTTTTCTCAATATTTTTCTCAAGTCTATTTCAATTTATAATTTCTTATGTCCTAACAAAACATTACTGAGATTGCATATTCCCTATGTCTAAAATTTCCAGTAAACCAGCTCTTAAAAGCTGTTGTTAAGCATAGCAAAATAAGCACAGACTATTTGACAGCTTCTGTTTGAAAAACACAGGTTTTCACAGCCCTGGACTTGCTCACAGCCCTTACACTAACTCTCCCCCACAACCCCAAAGCAATTCTGAGCACAAAGAGGGAAAATAAACATTGATGTGCATACTCTGTTCTTTACAGTCATTTTATAATTGTTACTAGACGGACTAAGCAAATCCAAGTTAATCACTCATGTACCCAGTCAGAGATATTGGATGTATTAAGCTGGCAAGTAAGTAGATACATAATGAAGCTGCTGTATGAAATCTACTTGGGTTCGGTTTTTAACAGCTTTAATTTAATTTTATTTCCAATGTCCTTTTATGTTGTCAGGGCAAACTGGAAGTATTTTGTGGAAGTAGGACTTGGACATGGCAGAGGCCCTCCTACAGCTCCCTGCTCCAGTCCAGCGCACAGGGACTGGTGAAGTCTCACTGTCATTCTCTCAACTTGAAAGGACACTGTTTATTGAATGAATTCAAAAGCCGGCTCAGGCTTTTCTTTCACTGAAATATTTGAAATTCAAATGGAAGGACGGACATTTAAACATGTGGAATAGTTCAAATGCTTTTTCTTTTACATTTACCAAGCAGCTTGTCAGAAGAGGAAGCGAAATATCCTTTTCTATGGAAAAAGCTCGGTCACTGCTTTTTTAACCTCCAAGAACCCACCTCTATTAATCACAAAACAGCTACTTAGTCCTTGCTAAACTCAATTCTCAATGTCATTAATACAGCTGCATTAAACTATTATCTGAAGGAGGACAAAAAGCTTTTTCAACATGGCAGCACATGCTGCCGGCACATTCGGCTAAGGGCAGACTCTGGACAGGAGGCTGGAGCAGCCTCTCTCAGGCTCTGCTCGCATTCTGTTTGTTCTGCAGGTTACAGCTGGGTGCACCCTGCCCATCTCCAAATGAGCAGAGTCCAGCTCCCCAACACCCTGCACTGACCAAACGCTTTCCCATTTGGCATCCCACATAAAACCTAAGCCCACAGATCTGTCATTCACCCCCAACACAGAGCTAGACTTGACATGTCAGTTTTCACCAAGTTTAGAGTCTTTCAAGCATATGCTCAGCTAAGAATACAGGCTGGTCACAGACTTGATGAACACAGAATTATTCCAATACTGCAATGGGATGACCCTGGCAGATGCTAGGCACCCACCAAAGCCACTCTCTCACATCCCTCCCCTGCCCCATTAGCTGGACAGGGGAGAGAAAACTTCACGAAGGGTTCATGGGTTTAGATAAAGGCCATGAGAGATCACTCATCAAATACTCTCATGGGCAAAACAGGCTCGAAATTAGATATATAACTTGAATTTATTACTAACAAAATCAGAGCAGAATAATGAGAAGTAAAATAAAACCTTAAAAACACCTTCCTCCCACTTCTCCATCCGTCCCAGCTTTACCTCCTACCCCAGCAGCACAAGGAGACAGGGAATGGGAGTTAAGGTCAGTTCATCACCCGCTGTTTCTCCTGCTACTCAGGGAAAGGAGTCATCCCCTGCTGCACTGTGGGGTCCCTCCCACAGGAGACAGTTCTCCATGAACTTCTCCAGCGTGAGTCCATCTCACGAGCAACAGATCCCTGCAAGCTGCTGCAATGTGAGTTCATCCTGTGGATGAAAGTCCCCTTCAAACTGCTGCAGCGTGGCTCACCCTACAGACTGCTCCAGAAGGGGCCCCTCTCTCCTCAGGCCTCCCACGGGGTCACAGCCCCCTCTCAGGCATCCCCCTGCTCTGACATGGGTCTCCTCCACAGGCTGCATCCCCATGGATCTCCATGGGCTGCAGGGGCACAGCTGCCTCACCATGGGCTGCACCATGGGCTGCAGAGGAATCCCAGTTTTGGTGCCTGGAACACCTCCTCCTCCTTCTTCACTGACCTTGGTGCCTGCAGAGTTGTTTCTCTCACATTCTCACCCCACTCTTCTCTGGCCACAATTACAACTGCACAATGACCTTTAGTTTTCCTTTCTTGTTAAATATGCTATCACAGAGTCGTTACCACCATTTCTAATTGGCCCAGCCTTGACCAGTGGCACGTCCATCTTTGGAGCTGCCAGGGATTGGCTCTGCCGGACATGGAGGAAGCTTCCAGCAACTTCTCACAGAAGCCATCCCTGTAACCCCCCCGCTACCAAAGCCTGGCCATGCAAACCCAAAACAAATACTATCTTCTGCTTGACAGGATTCTAGTCAGCGCTTCTTGCACCAAAAATCCAAATAATAAATGTTTAAAACTGACAAGCAATCCTTTTGTAAACAAACTGGAGAGTCACCACACTTCCATAAATCCTATTAAATAGATTAAATGGCTGCCAATGGGGAAATCTTCTGGAACTACTCTTCCCCTTGCAATATGAATGAATGTCTTTTTCAACAACTGTATTCCTTCCAGAGAAACAGGAGTGACATTAAAACACCACCTGAATGTAATTTCTTTTGAAGTTTTCTGGTCTCTTTAGGCATTCAAGTCAAATTGTCTTCCTGAGTTTTCTTCCAGGCACAGTCATTCAGGACATGCCTATCTTCCCCTGAATTTCAAGCAAGTCTTGCCATTCAGCTAATAGTTTCCTGAGAGCAATGTGCTTTGTTCTGGTGCAAGTTCCCTTACATTCCTTTCTTCTATTGTTTCTCTCAGTTTTCTTCCAAAACTCACCCTAATTTTTCCAAGTTAGTTCTCCCAGACAATGCAATTTGCCCATTTCTTTTAAATGATCTCACAATTGTTCAGCCATTCAAATGACAGCGTTTCTTCCTACTTGTTTGCCCTGCAGCTAAATACAACAAATATGACAACTGCTAGTACCAGTTGAATTTTTGTAACACTCAGTTCAATATCTCAAATCTGTGTATTATATTTACAATTACACTTCTGTTTGGAAATAATCATGCCATGTCATCTTTCTTTTCTTTAGGCACCACTGAGGAAGACCTTTTGTCAATCTCTTCCAGTTTTTTTATCCCCAGCCAAATTTAAACCAGCTCTTCCTGAAGCTGACTAAATTGGCATAAACTTAGAACAACCACTATAAGGTATTTGCAGTCATCAGTAAAACAAACTTCTGTCTCCTACAGCCTGCAAATAAACCACAGAACTCAAGGGCAATTTAAATCTGAAAGCTCATTATTACACAATAAAATGCTGCCTCACTAAGCCTAAAACTAGTAGTGTAAAATTCTATTGATTTTCTTAGCATCGAACAAGTGTTTTCATCAAGTGTGCTTTGTTTATAACCTCTTAGCAAGTGCCAGACACTTGGGACATTCTTCCTCTGTGACTTAGGCTTCTGCTTCCTGAAACACTTCCCTGACAGCAATGGTTCCATGAGACAAATTAGGCCCTTCCTCAAAACTTTGACTTCTTTCATCTTCAAAGAATACTTGCAAGAATCATATTAAATGAAAACTGGCAAATTTGTGAGCAACTGTAGTTCAGTGCTACCTTCAGTTACTCTGTGTCTGTGAGCACTGCCAGGAACAAAACTGTCCCAAGTGCTGACACTGGCAGCCCTGTAGTTGAGCATTAGCGAGAAGTGGTGCTGCTTACAGGACTTGAGTGCCCATTTCCTGGCAGGCAATTCCATCAATGGCTGCATCCTTCACCAAGGACACTCCACCTGACAAGACTAAAATCAAACCTAGAGATGCAAGTACTTGAGCATCTTAAAAATACGTGAAGCTCTTCAGCTGCACTTTTTCATGCTGTGAATTAAAGCAAAACCCCTTCTTAGAAGGGACAACAACAGATGTACTCACTTTTGAAGATTTTATAATGTAATAAATACAATCAAGGCATGAACTTTCAGTGTCCATGTTCAAGGCGAACTTGGATGAACGCAAACCAGGCTTTTTCTAATTACTTCTGCCAAATACCTGCACACATGTGCAGGGACATCTCAGATCTGGCAAAGAATTCAAGAACCTACACTCTTTTAGCTCAATGGTCATATCCTTCTGCAATAATCCCTTCAAGAGAACCAGCAGGCAAGCAGGCATTGTCACAACACCATGCACTTCTCCAGGCCAGAATACCACTAAAAATCTGATCACATTAACACAGGATTTATTTCAGGCCATTTGCACACTCAGACACACAACACATTATATTTGTTTGGAAATGAAAGAGAAAGTTGTCCAGAAGTCAGGAATTTCATTTTAATTGAAAATTCAAATTCCTGATCAACTTGTACAGGAACTGCTTCAAGGCAGGCACCATGGCCACTGTAACACAAATGCACTAGATTTCAACTACAGAAAATACTTTGAATAGTGCAAATACTGTGAATAGTGTGAATAACTGTGGTTACCGAGCCACGTACACTCTGGGCATCCCAGGCAACTGCCAGCTTTGGGAGTCACCACTAATGGGTATATTTGCAAACCCCCTCAGCACAGCTCATTTCATTTCAGCAAATACATTTAAACTACCTGTATTTAATGTGCATGATAGAGAATACTGTAACTGAGGGCTACGAAATATTCATGAGCTCCAGTTGCCTTCCCCAGAAGCCTCAATACCACATCTATCCATTCTTCATTTATAGGACTTGGTCAGCCTCACTGGACACCCAACACAGCAATGTTTGCAGTGAAGACTCCTCATCTCATTTTGAAACAATGAATTCCCTGTGCTTTGGGGTTTATGGCTACCTTTTTCTCCAGCTCATGACAGTCAAAATGTTTTTATCTGAATTGGATTTGTCTCTTCATGTATCTCATAAGAATGCATTCTTAAATACACTAACACTGCCTAGGAAGACGCCAAGGCAGGGTTTTCTTCCATAGCTCAGATGGAAAAAGATTATTTCTACAGCACTTCCATATGTTTGTCAGTAAATTAAGCAGTGTCAAATTCATAACACACTGTACTGCGATTATGTCTCTGAAAAACTTAATGGAGCTTCCTTGACTGGCAGAACTCATGGGATTGATAATAAATTCAGCAGATATGCTCTAACTAGTGATCCCACCTGTAATCATCTATATCATGCCTACACCAAAAGCCTTCAAGGTGAGGAATCCGATCACCATCTATAGTATGCTGCGACCTTTCTAAAACTGATTACACCTACTGCTTTAAGTACAACTGAACATCCTAACCCAGCCCTGGCTATCCTCAAAGGCATTATGAAAACATGCAAACTGCCATTATGATATTCCCCAAAAGAATTCAGTCTAGCTCATTCACTTAAAACCGTTATGCAGCACCTACCTCCTGGTACATTAAGCACATAGCTCGGATTTGCTCCCATTTGGTCATCCTGAATTATGGAGGAAAACAGTATTTCCCTCCTTACCATTCCATTCCCATCCCATCTCATTCCTATATAATAATGATATTTTATTTACGGTGCAAACCCAATGCATATTCTTTCATTGTCTGACATCCCTTTAGTTTTTTTATAATCTCTGATCAGCGTCTGATCCCTCGCCTGTGGTAACACTGGAAACAACACAAAACACAGAAAAAAACGCATTAAGGCATTGTTTTGTTTAGTGCTTTGCCTTTCACCTGCAAAAACTACAGAAGAACTTGCACCTGCCCTGGGGGGATGCGGAACAAAGTAGGCATGTTAAACACATAAATGAGACCATAAAATCTTCAAGCAGTTGGAGGAGCTGTAGAATTCTAGCAGTGTTTCCCCAAATTTGATTGTCTTAACAAAATATCTTTTTTATTCTTCTTCAATTCTCTATTAAAGCAATGAGCATTTTTCCATTAAAGCAGTGGCCATTTGCCATCAATTCAGTACACATTTACTCAAACACTTGAAGGAAAACTATCAATACTTCTTCAAGGTGAAGGTTTGTTGAAGCTTTTCAACAGTGGAAATATTAAATATTAAGTAGTCATGGGCATCTGCTCATCTATGGTTTGTAGGTTCTGCTAACCAGTACGAGACACACTTCCATCTTTCATAAAGGCTTCCCCTTAATTTCTTGAAATAACAGAAGTATGAAGAGCTGAGGATATTTCTAATTGAGCTGTAAAACTCTGCAGGGTGTGGTGCTCTTATGAAATCAAGACCCAGGCATGAAATCCTGTCCTTTTTTTGTGTGAAGTATTTCTTTACTGAGTAATGGCGCCAACCTGGATTCTGCAACCCTACATAAATCACTGCCAGTTGTGGCTAAGCTGTAATGTTAACCAACCAATTTAAAACCATTACTGACATAGAAACATGTATTTAGAGATTTTGTGCCAACTATGAAACCATGCGGTTTTTCAATCATGTGAACAGGATACTCTATATGGAATGCTAAATACTAAAAGCCGCATTGGTTTTGGGGTTACCTTTCTTGATTGCTCAGTTTGGCATAGAGGGCTTTTACCAGCTCTGGACATTTCAGCAAATGCTCTGTAAAAATCAGGAACCTGAAGGAAAAGAAAAAGAAAGTCTTACTGGTGCTGTAAAAGCAGTATCCACAACTAACTCCAAAGTTAGTTCTACTTGTAGATGAACATGTGTTGCGGTTTTGGTCCTACTTGCTAATAGATACAAATCGTCACAAAATAATTGCACACTGTCCTGCAGTTTTTTTCCTAACATAGCGACGACCATTACTCATCAATTCAGCACACTTTTACTCACATGTCTGAAGGAAAGCTGGCTGGAGTATTAGGCCAGTTAGATACACCACAATTCAAACAATAAAATGCTCATCCACTGTTTACGCATCTAAGCAAAAAGCCAAAATTTAAGATTGAAAATTATTATTCTATTCATCACAACACCATTAGTAAGCCCAAACAGTCAAAAAAGTACCCAAATAATATATTGATTTTTCTTTAAAAAAGGCAATCTAACAAAGCATCAAAGCAAATGGGAAGTTCTTTGTCAGATGCAAGGCAGCAAAGTCCTTTTCTCAGCTTCAAAAACATACCCTCCTTGTGTAATAAGAGACCTAAGCTGAGAACCAGTTCTAAGTCCTTGTTTTACAAGGCAGGTAGATATGGAATCATAGTGTCTCATGGGCTGGAAGGGACTCACAAAGATCATCCAGTTCAACTCCCAGCCCTGCACAAGATACCCCCAACTTTAACACAAGGATCTTGCCAGTTGAAATACAGTGAAGTATATTTTGTAATAAATTATCAAGCTTTTTTCTTCCTTTCACCACCTTCCCTTTCTCACACCATATTCAGAGTTTCTGTCTGGAATACAAAAAGACCAACAAATGACCAGAAGTCGACAAACCGGCCACTGGTTCCCTCTTTCTCTTCACCAAAGTGTTGTGAGGTATCTATGATACCAACCTTCCTCAAAAAAGAGTCTCTTTCAAAAACAATCTATCCAAAACTGGCAACAGCTCGTTCTTTCTTCTTAATACTTCTCTGGAAAATATGGTTAGCCTGGTCTTGTGCTAATGCTAGTATTTACACCGTTTGCTTTCCCAAGCACCATCCACAGCAGTCCACAGCAGGTGACAGTCATTTAATTTCAACCCAAAGTCATACTCCCAGCATTATGGGAAAAAAACAAAGTAGGTAAAAGTATTTAGCTCTTGAAATCACATCCCTAGGAGCACTAGCAGTGGTATTTATGCTGCACAGGTACACACAAATGAAACAATGCATTTTGAAAGTAGCTTATCTAGGCTACAATAATTACAAGTCAAGTCTCAGAGTATCCTCTGAGCTGATGAAGCTACAGAGGAAGAGCAGCTAAAATAATATTAAAACCAATCAATTTCAATATTTCCTCCACCTCCTCCCTAGTTTTCCCTTTGCTGACAGCCTTTATTTTGCATAGCTGTAATCCATTACATAGCTAATAAGAAGATCACAATGAAGCCTTCCAGCTGCAACAAAGTGTTTTTTGGACAACTACTCAATGCCGATTGGGCAAACAGGAGAATAAGAGGTCCAAAAGATTAATAGCCATTATATTTCTAATGGTAACTGTGTACTTAGCCAGCATCTGGCTCAGTTACTGGAAACTCAACATTTTTAAGAGGGGGAGGAAGAAAAACTATTTTCTGTTGCACTTCTTTTTACTGATATTTGTACACTCATTCACAAAAAAAGTCTGCAGAGGTATAAGGAACCATCAACTTAAAACTGGCATGCTAAGGAGTGTAGAATTGATCCAAGAGTTTTTCAACAAATTTCAAAAAACACAAAGACTTGCCCAAAGTCAGCTACACAAATGTATCCAACCGAGCTGCCCAGACTCAGACGTAACACCCAAGTCGAGCCATCAGCAGGGCAGGCAAGCGCAAATCTTCCACAGTTCCTGAACTAACAACTCACAGCCATCCACAGTTAAACCTTCAGAATCATCACAATCAACTTCATTTTTCACGGACTTAAGTAGAACCACAGACTTTTGTGTGGAGCTGCAGAAGAAAATAGCACAGATCAGTGCTGCCCAAAACACAGAACTTGGCCTAAGAATGTACAAATTTCAGCTGACAATGCAGTGGAGTAAAAAAGTGCATTTGAGGAGACAGCCTGAAGCCTGATTTTTCCATTTTGCAATTTGGGCTATGAATTTAAAGCTTCATTTTTATGTTTAAGACTACATTGAAGAAACCTTCTTGACTATTTGCCTTGTAATTTAAAAGTGATCAATAATTATCACAGAAGAAGATCTGCAGCTACTAGGTTCACGTTCCCGATCACTACTGCAAAGCAGAAGGCCTGTAGTTCAGCTGTTACTTGGGTCTGTGCTCCTGTGCTTCCTCACACACATTTTGCACATTCTGTGGACTAGACCTCTACTGCTCGAGGAGCTTGGAGTATTTTAGACTAAAATTTCTGATTCTTACCTTCTGGTTTCATGATGTGATGCAACACCTCAGAAAAAAAACAAAAAAAAGCTGTGGCTGCCCCATCCCTGGAAGTGTCCAAGATCAGGCTGGACGGGGCTAGGAGCAACCTGGTCTAGTGGAAGGTGTCCCTGCCCATGGCAGGGGGTGGAAGGAGATGGGCTTTAAGGTCCTTTCCAACCCAAACCAGTCTGTGATTCTATGAAGTATCTGCTTCTGTATTTAAGTGTATCTTTTATCTTATCCACTGTCTACACCGTGTCATGCAGAACAGAGCACAAGCATCATCACCAAGAGACAACAGAAGAATCGGTAGTGGAGTAAAGCACTTCCAGCTCCTTCATTATGCCCAGAAATTTTGGAGGTAGCTAAGCAAGGATGCAGCAAATTCAATTTACTATCTTTAGTCCTCTCAGCTCTCCTGTTTTTCATTTGTGGCATGGAAAAAGAAGAGGAAAAGTAAGACCATCCACAATTCTGAAATCAAAAAAGATATTCAGTTTTGGGTTACTGACTGAACATGGCATTTCAAATGCACACAAAAGACTTTGGGAGGAGATGTAAGCTCTCTCTGGGGGCCAACAGCAGAACCACTGGAATAAACTGAAGCCCACTGTAATTTAGTGAAGGAAATGGCGAAAATTAAAGCTGTTATGCAAGCGTAACACAGTAACAAATGAACAGTGTTAAATATGCCAATTTTCTCGACTCTTGAAAAATTCTTTGGCTAAAATCCTAAAAAAACAAGCGCTTCCATAGTAGATAAATACAGCAGGAGATGTTCAAAGACTTTATGACAGCACAAGGCCTGCATTGTACCAAAGTGATGCTCAGAAGCAGCCAAGACAAAGTGGTATGAGATACATTTGCACTCAGTATATTACAAATGGCCACTAAGCTTGTTCCAATCAAAGCTGGGTGTAAGCAATCAACTTTATCATCAAATGTCATGCTACATGCTACAGTTGATTTTATCCCATTAGCAAATTTAGGGAACAGTTTCCTCAGTCTCAGAAAAAGAGGGAGACAACCCCACATATGCTTTCCAAGTACGAAGAACAAAACATGGCAATTCTCTACTTGATCAGCAACCTTCTTTTTCAATCTCAAAACCAAAAGCATTTTTCATCACCCTACAATAATGCTGCTCTATCCAAAATATTTAGTAAGAACTAAATAGCTATATTTTTACTGTAATTTAACAAACAAATGTAATAAATCATCCACGTTTTGAAGAAAAGTAAAGAAGAAAATTCAGCTACTTTGAGCCAACTTTTGAACTCTTATCACCAGCCTCTTTAGATGCTAAAAAAGCAATATGCCTAATGAGGAATTATTTGGAATCAGAATATATTTTAGAAGTAGAAGTAAATTTCATCCTTGCACAAGAATAGAAGAACCCTACCAAAACAGTTTAAATAAACAATTACAAGTATAAAGCTATTTAACAACAAATGGAACATGTGCTGTCATAAAACCTCTAGAAATGAGATAATTCACCCCACTCCCACACCAGCACTTCTCGCTCAGAAGGAGAATAAAGAAACACATTTTCATATTTAAGGCTTGGTCCTAAGTATCAAACATCACAATACTCCTCTCCTGTGCTGAACCAAGCACAACAGTGAACGTCCTTCCATCTTCCAAAGGCATTCCCATAATGAAAGCATCCTCCCTACTGGCCCCCACCAGGTAAACTCTGAGGTCTAGAAGACTAAATTCTGATCCGGATTATGTGCAGTATTTCTCTGATTCAGAAGATACTCCCACTCAATTTGACAGCTACATCTGAAAGGCACTAAAGAGAGATTAAATCTAACTTATATGTAAAATTGAAATAATTTTTTTCTGAAGAGCTACCAAGAAAAAAATGGAAGATGATTAGCAATGGCTAACAGCACTTCCTGCTCCCCCCTCTCCACAATATACACAAGAAGAAAGAGGTGACAAGATAATTAAACGTATGAGGCTGGGCTTTGAAAGATTGAGGAAATCTGTGCCAATTCACTGCTACTGCAAATAGAAAGTAGAAGCTACTCAGATCCCTAAAATTAAGGAAACTTTTCCAAGTGTCGGTACTATTTAAAACCACAGCTGAACTTGAAACCTGCAATGCAACTGCAACTTTCCTGGAATTAAAAAAATAATTACTTTCCGGAGAGAAGAAGAAGGGGGTGGAGGACATCCTAAACTGTCCGACAGAAAAACACAGTTGCCAGCCCAATGAAAAAAAAAGTTTCTTTACCACACACACACACCAACTAAGCAAAAAAGAGCAGTACTGAAGAGTTCTATCCTTGCCTTTAAATCTGTGCCCACAGGCGAGACTCCTTGCTACAGAAGTACCAGTTTCTCTGTACACATCTTTCCACAAGCCAGGACAAAATAACCAAAGGCAAAAAAATGGGGAGGGGTAGCTCCACATCCTAATCTTTATAGTCATCATTGAGCTGTGGTTTCAAAAAGAAAGTGGATGTTCAGCAAAACTTACTTCAATGCCAAACAGCTGACCACACTCCTAATATCATTTTTCTGAAAGCCAAAAGGCATATTATGTCTCTTATTTTAAAATGGAGGATTTTTGTTCTTTGCTCTTCAGGAATCAGAAATACAACCTGTTTTTCCTGTCCGTATGAGCTGAACTGCCCCATGCACACACTTGGAAAAACTGATGATACAAGCTATACTCTCATCTCTAACGGAGCCACCAAAGTATTTCTAAAATAAACAGCTTTTAGAACACAGGTTACAATAAATTATAATGTAATTTTTTTGTACTACTTTTTCCTAATTATTTTACAAAACACATATTTTTCCAGGTTCAATATTCTAAAATAGATCTCATGTAGGATTGTCTGTTGGTTTCTCTTCTAAATACTGTACCTTCTACACTGTGTGACATACTTTGCTACTGATTAATACAAAACCAGGAGGGAGTGGATGTGGATGTACGTGGAAACACAGAGATACAACTTTTGAAAGGCTCCACAATTTTCCAGAGCCAAAGGCTCTCTCATATTACTGAAAAAATAAAACAGAGTGTTTCTTTGGAACGGCGTGGTAGTTTGTAACAGAGGGCTCTTCAGACCTCGGTAGCAATCACACAGAAATAAAGTAGAAAATACATTTCAGTTACTGAACAGTTATACTCAGTTATATTTCAGCTTTGTTTCCTAAAGGATGGATATGTCCAATTTCCTGACAGCATCCTTTGGTAGGAAGTGGCTGTTGAAACCAAGCAGCACCAGAACAAAAATCAGCTTATGGAACAAGTTTGCTGATGTGTTTAAGATATTTAAACATTAACATATTTAAAGTATTGGAGCAAGTCCAGAGGAGGCCACAAAGTTAGTAACGGGACTGGAGCACTTCCCTTATTGAGACAGAATGACAGAGTTGGGGCTGTTCAGCCTGGAGAAGGTTGTGTGGAAACCTCGCAGCACTTTCCAGTATCTGAAAGGGTTACAGGGAAGCTGGAAAGGGACTTTTCATCAGGAACTGTAGTGATAAGACAAGGGGGAATGGATACAAACTGACAGAGAGTAGGCTTAGATTAGATACAGGGAAGAAATTCCTCCTGGTGAGGGTGGTAAGGCCCTGGCACAGGTTTCCCAGAGAAGCTGTGGCTGCCCCATCCCTGGAAGTGTCCAAGGCCAGGCTGGACAGAGCTTGGAGCAACCCGGGATAGTGGAAGGTGTTCCTGCTCATGGCAGTGATACTGAAATTGGCCAGATGGAAACTTTCTAACACAGTTTGAGTATTAGAAAGCAGGCTTTCTTTATGGCAGCATCGAGCACCCAAGGGGATCCTTCCTCCAACTGAGTGCTCCGAGCATCAGGTGAACAGAATTTTTATCACACACACTGATTACATATTCACGAGCGACTTCCTTGACTTTATTTTACACAGTTGCACCCCTTATTGGAAGTCCTTATATGGTTCTTTGGGGTCTGTCTTCAACATCCAGTGTCCTTTTCAGGTGGCTACTGCTCAACCCCCACTTCTGAGTAAGCACAATATCATTGTTTTGCATAACTTCTGTTTGTCAGCCTTGCAGAGCTGAGATGGCATCCTGCCTGCGTTTTGTATGACTTCTGTTTTGTCTGCTTCTCCAAGGCTACAATGTTCCCTTTAGTTGATAAGAGTACAATGTTATTCTGTTCTGCTATCCTTATCAAGTGAGTAAAATGCTGTTCTGTTCTACTGTCCTTATCACCAGGGAGCTGGAACTGGATGAGCTTTAAGGCCCCTTCCAACCCAAACCATCCTATGATTCATGTTCAACTCAATACATCAACAGTTCAGAATTAAATTTGTGTATCATTAGAGATACTTTGGAAAGATGGAAGATACACAGAAAATAAATTACTGTCACACAAGGCCTTGAAAACCATGATCACCTCTTTGAATAGAAACATAAGATGGAAGAGAGGGATGGAGGAAGCAGACCCAAAAGATGAAGAAAAACCAGTAACAGTTTAGGAGACAGACCTGCTGCTGTTTAGGAACAGATCAAAAAGAACTAAGTAACACTAAAAGAAAAGGGAAATAAAAGATCACAAGAAGGTGGAAACAACTGAACTGAACTGAGAGGTTTAAAGACTTTCTATGTGCAAAGAAGCATTTTAGAGGCAATGCTAACCCACAACCATGATCATGAGCAGAGCAAATTAGAAGAAACCTGTTCCTGAAAGGGGAAGCCCACATTAAAGAGCAAAATTTCAGGACTAAAGCTAGGACAGGAATGGTCCCTGATGAACCAGGCCAGAGTAGCACATTTTCCACCACAGTTAGGCGGTGTTAATTCCTGAGCTAAAAGCTCAGGCAGTAGCTCACTCTGCAAAGAACAGCATGTTTTCTAGAAGACAACTGCACAGCAAAGAACTGTTGAGGAGATAGGATCAGTTAATTAGGGTATGCCAGAAATCAGATAGATCCAAGAAAGGAAGGAAGCTTGTTTCTGCAGAGTTAGTGTCTTTACAAAGACTTACTCTTTGAAGTACATTTTGTAACATCATACACCTTGCAACTTTGCAAAGCAGCAAGCTTGGGGCACTCTCCACAAGCCCAGCTACAAAGGGCTACCAGCCAGTCAGACAAATATTTTTAAGAACCTCAGTTGGAGATATATACCATCTGCCTCCTCATATCATTGCTCTTGAGAGTCAGACCAGCAGCAGCAACCTCAGATTCGCTCCCTGTATTCAAGATTACAGGACTGCTAGCCTGAAACAAGTTCAGGAGCTTGAATATAAGTACTGAATATAAGTTTAGAGGCAATGTAAAAATACATTGTCTAATATATGTTAATTAATATTATTTCAATATGCCATTCAGCATCTAACATTAAAAATGGCAAAGATAGCAATATGCAAATAATCCTGGAGCTGTTGAGAAGATCAGCCTTCTAAAAGAGAAAGAGAAGGATGCATCAGTTCTTAAATCATTAGAATATTTATTGAATGTGTATATTACTTTCTCCAGCTTCACAGATTTCAGAGATAGAAGCATTTCTGAGGCTGACAAGTAACCACAAGCTTAATGAAATGAGCCTTCAGACCATCTGATCCAGAGAAACATGATCACAGAAAAACTGAACACAAAATTTGACCAGGGCATTCCTTATATAATTGACTTCCTCCTTTATTAACTATTTCTTAGCTCAAAGCATGCCACAAAAATACTTAATAGAATGTGTATCACCCATGAAACACACTTAAATGTGCATCACAGCACTCTCTTTCTTTCAAGTTCTAAGGCAACTTTTTGTTACGTTGTCAATCTACAAACACACTTTAAAACTGCATCAGTGCTTAGTCTCAAAATTCCACTATGCTGATCTGCAAAACAGATCTTCTCTGTTTCAATAACTGCTTAGGAAGTCAATTTGGCTTTCCATCACTGATTAGAATCAGAAGTTGCTGAACTTATTTCCCATGACCCACCCTGTTGCAGTGGGGATACTGCAACATGCATATACCAAACCAGGAGTCCTGTGGAAAGGAAATATATGTGGACAGACAGATTGATAGCTGTTTCAGAGAGATGTTTATTTCTCCAGCCACATGGCCGGGGCTGTGCTCAGGAACTGTTCCAGTCACGGGACCAAGGGTCCTTCTGCCCGCGCAGGGAACACAAACCAACCAATGGGAACGAGGCTGAGCAGGGGCAGGGAAACCCCGTGTCTGTGCCCTCAGGGCCCCTCTCCCAGGGCTACACGGCGGGGGAGGGACCCCAACATCTCACCCGTTTTATTTTAATAAAAGGAGAATGAAAACAACTGGATAAACATAACAAGAACAGTTTCAAAACAAAACAAGCC
>NW_008237265.1:2356877-2387645 GCF_000691975.1 Corvus brachyrhynchos
TACCGCCGCTGCCGCCAGCCGCCACCCGCACGCCGCCCCTCTCGGTCAGGCGTTCCCGGGGCTCACTCCACCACGCGCTGCGCAGGGCCATGCAGGCACCGCCGGGTCCCACTGCTCCCGCCGTGCCTCGCTCCGCCACCGACACTGCAGCTCGGGTGGCTCCGCCCGCGCGCGGGAACTGCCTCGCTGCTGCTCGCAGAGCGCTCGGTGCACGTGGCCTGGGCCGCACGGTCCCTGCGCCAGGCTTCCCTTCGCCAGGACACAGCTGACATTGCTCAACAGTCTCGGTAACGAAATAATATTCATGAAAATATTCTTCCATCGGCATATATTTTGACTCCAATATTAACTGTGTCCAAACAGTTTTCCAAAAGCCCTTGGTAAGAATTAAATCCCAAGAAACATAGAAAAAGTTCTTAAACAACCGTGCCAGGAAGTGTTTCAGTTCTTTTTGAGCTTGAATCAAGCTAAAATTTACAAATTGTTGTTCAAGAATCATTTTAAGTTTAAGATAAACGTCCATATGCGGCTCTGAGAGCCAAGAGTCTTCCCACGGTTCCTCCATAGTTTAGATATGGAATAGCAAAGCAAAACCAAGAAGAGGAATCCAAAGTTTCCAGGGTTTACTCACACAAATCAGTCGCTTAGGGATCGGGGATCGTTCTGCTCTCCATTCTCCACCATTTGTTCCAGTGGGGATCCTGCAACACGCATATATCAAACCAGGAGTCCCGTGGAAAGGAAATATATATGGACAGACAGATTCTTCATAGCTGTTTCAGAGAGATGTTTATTCCTCCAGCCGCATGGCCAGAGCTCTGCCGAGGAACTGTTCCAGTCACGGGACCAAGGGTCCTTCTGCCCGCGCAGGGAACACAAACCAACCAATGGGAACGAGGCTGAGCAGGGGCAGGGAAACCCCGTGTCTGTCCCCTCAGGGCCCCTCTCCCAGGGCTACACGGCAGGGGGAAGGGACCCCCAACACCACCCCTTTCAGGAATCAGAGCCAACACCTCAGATATTCCCTCTTTCCTGACCCAAAATCTTAGTCTTCTACCCAACGTCTTGTGACTTGAGAAGTAGGCAAAAATGACAGGAAAATTCCAGAAAGCTACATCCTGCCTTTGAAGACCCTTCCACTGCTCTAACTGGGAGAGGAGTTTATGGCAGACAGAAGAAGAACTGCAAAAGTTCTGCTACCAACTGCTGCCTCTAAAAAAGAAGCTCTGAGGAACTGCTCAGAACAATCTCAGATTTCCTTGGATAGAAACTGTCTAACAGAACTGCTGTGAAGAGGCAAAAGACTTGTCCCTTCACACTTGGAAGAGGCACCTGGAAAGAGGTTCCTCCTGAAATTTTCCTAAGGACTTTTCCAACTTGAAGATGGAAAACTGGACTCTAAACATGAATATAGGATTATTAACAGAGAAAGAGCTGTCAGCTCACCAAAATAAAGACTTCAAAGGTGTGCTTGCATTCTAGTGATGGGTGAGGAATAGAGAACCCAACATGTGCTAGCTAAATGGAGTAGTGAGGACTCCATGGGAGCGGCTACACTTCAGCCAATGGCCTTAAATCCAAATATTTATTCTGGATGTCCTCTCTCTGTCCTAACAATTCATGGCAGCAACTGCAAAAATAGTTTGAGCACCATAGTTGTTTACTTGCAGAATGCATTGGATACTGTCTTAGAGGAACATTAATTTCATAAATTTCAGTGCACAACAGAAGGGAATAAAATAATGAATAGAAGTCTGCCTATGAGCTGAGCTTACGTAGTTATTCAAAGAAAAGAGTTCCAATACCTAAAAGCAGCAACTGACAGCAAGAAAGACCTGCCAAGGGGAAGAAAAAACACACACGTGGCAGTCACCTCGTACTTGTAACATGAAAGCAGATGCTCCAGCTCAGAGACAAGAAGGTAGACAGGAATTAAGTGGTACTTTTAACTTTAAGGTAAAAACATCTTAATTCCAGTCACTTGTGAGTCAGCAGTGAGCATAACCTCCAAGAATAATCTGTATTTCAGTCCAGCCATATAATACCATAAAATGGTTGCTGAGGACTTTTGCCAACTGTGGCACAAGAGACCCAAACCTTTCCAACAGGACATTAGCTCTCTACAAATGCCACAGCTGTGTAAATTCCTTTCAGCAATCCTACTGGGATATACTTCAGTGAGACCTGAAGTACAGCTGCAAATTTTCAGTGTTAGAGTTTGACCCTTTTTCATTTCAAGACTACCCTGGAAAGAGACCATTTCCCACCCACATCAGACATCCATGGCGGAGGTAAGACATTTTCATCATAACATCAACAGAATCCACTTCACACTAGAGAGATCAGGGAAATGGATCCCTCAGCATGTATTTTGATGCTACATTTATTATGCATTTATCTTCAAAACATAAATTTACCATGACGACTTTGGTATCTCAGTCAAAACAAATTTCAACATATCTTCAATACATTAAGAAAATTAAGGATGATTAGGATAATGATCTGAAAAGCAACATTTTACACTTGTTATTGACAGATATCAAAACTAAAGACTCAGTTTGTAATTTCTGAAACAGAAGTCTCTTTGCATGGCCCTAAACTTACAGTTGGCTTTTTGAAAACTACTTACGTCCTAAGCAAACTGCCCTTGTCATTAAAAAAGCCCAGCCACAAATAAATTTCAGATCATTTTTTTCACTACAAAAGCAAACTATAAAGTGACACTTACTTCTCATTCAATCATCTTAAGTCTGGGTGTTAAGACTTTCCAAATAGCTTCTAAAACCCCAACAATTCTTCCTAATTAAATTTTGAATTTAAACATGATCTTTAAAAGAATACTACAAAAACATACAAACAATTTTTTTCCCCTTGGAATAGAGAGTGTAACAATTAGCTGAATGTGCATCCTTGATACGCAGGGCAGCACATTCATCAAAGGCATAACTGACAACAATACTTAGAAGAATAGCCATTAGTAAAAAATATAAAAGCTCAGAGGGATAAAGCCACTGATTAGGTGCTCTTAAAGTATTAAATGAAGATTCACAAACAAAGTCTTCCCTGTTTCGGTATAAAAATAACTGCATGTTGCAGTAGAAAATGGATGCGTTAAAAAAACAAAAAAGGAAAAACCCCAGATTTTATGTCACACTCACAAACATTAGATATAGAAGTCTTCTTAGCATGACCTGTCTGTAAGACTATTCTGTGCTAACTTTAATAAATCTCCACAAACCAGCACACAAGTATAAATTAGTCTGCATTCTAGAACCCTGTTTCATTAAAAAAAGAAAAACAGACCATGATTTGAAAATTCTTATGTCTTCAACAAAAAAAAGCAGTCTTATTTCATCAACAATCAAGAGTCATTGAAACTATCATGAAAATTATCTCTATACTAAATTACTAATTTCTAATTAGATCTTCATTTACTACTTTGCAGTGTCATAAGTTTAGACATTTTAATACAGTGATTTACACCAGAAAAACACCTAATTAAGAGATGAGGAAAAAGAAAATTTAAAGATACATACGACCACTCAGACTCCAACTGCTCTTTGTAGACTCTCAGGATGTGAAGAGTCACAGCCAAGTTCCCAGGATCCAGCATTTCTCTCACTCGCTCTGAATTCAGGCAGGTGAACAGGACCATGCAGCAATAGGTGACAATTTTCTCATCGCTGTATGTCAGGCACGTCCTTCAAGAGAAAATATGGAGTTAAGGGCAAGTTAAAACTGGCCGTGGAAAAACACACTAGTGGCACTGAGCTTGCTGAGTTGTCCTTTGCTGTCTTTCAGAGAACCACGAGTTTCTCACTGCCTAAGATGGATAAAAGTCACCTGCATGGAAAAATATCCAACTCATAAATGAAGGTCAAACTTCACAGGAAGTTTACAAAATTATTGCTAAATTGGAACTGCTTTTCTTATCGTAAGGTCTTCCTACATCGGGTGCTAACAAGTGGGCTCCAAAAACCCACTGAGAATGATTATCAAATTGAATGAAAGTGCCTTTGTCACCAGCTCACTATGAAGAACCTGGCTGAACACATCAACAATATTGTCATGTGTCTGCACAAAACAGTCTATGTAATACTTCCTTACACGTATGTCATCAAATCCCCAGGAAGATATTCTGGTGAGGCTAGGAGGGGGACAGAAGGATTAAAAGAGATGAAGATTAAGAAACTTTTGTAGGTTACATTTGATCCACCAGTACTGACAGATCTGCACAGCAGCAACATGAGAAAAGAAAATGCTGTGTTCTCGGAAATGAGTGTAACTACTTGAAAACATGTCTGAAATAAAGCTTATGTTTGAAGCTCGTCATTCAAAATAGTTTTCTTCCAGTCTCTGTTAAATTAAATCAATTTACTGTTAGTTTAGAACAAGCAGGTTTTTAAAGGTTCTGACTCCTGCGGTTGACTAACAAAAAACATGTACAGGATATGGTCTCAACCAGCCCATTCTCACCAAAGTTATTTTTCAGAGCTTCACGGTGCTAGCAAAGGCACAACCAGTATGTACAAAAGATTTGAATACAACCACGGAAATGACACTAGAAAAAAAACCCGCATCCATGCTTACAAGAAGAGATCTGGGAAAGCACACTTCCAAATGCTATTCTGGGAATCTCCATTTCCTGCTGCAATGTTTCCAAGAAACTGGAGACTACAACGAAGAGCTGAAAGAAATCCAGAAAATATATTAACAAGAATTCAAAGCAACACTAATGAATTTCACAAAAACTACCTACTTCAATATTCCAGATACACACTGCAGAATCCATCTCCAGGAAGCTTTAGGTTATGTAACTTCACTGCTACTGTACACAAATATTTGCATTTTCTCTTCTAATGCAAATAATTTTACTAAGTCTTTTAGAATTACACCCAAGACTTGTCTGAGTATTACACACTGGCTACTAGTGATTACAAGAACTAATTGACAGGTCCTTGCTCCTCACATTATATTCTAGTTAGCTAGACAAATCATTATAGAATTTTATGATGTGCTCAATATCTTCTACTTTCTATCCCAGAAAAATGAAAGCCAGCTCTCCAAATAGCTCTGCCTCCATTTTTGACAATTTAATATAGCTGATTTCTGCTCTTACTCCAAAGGATTTATTTCAGCCTCCTCTCAACACAGATTTAAAATACAAGAAGATGATATTTCACCACACAAGTTAATATCCTAGAGCAGCCAAAAGGTGTAAATTAATAAAAAACAATAGCATGAACCCGAAGACTTCACAAAATTAAAACACTTTTTTGTCCTTATCAACAGTTCTGAATAGCCTGGCCCTTATTAATAAGTTGGCAAAGAAACCTGAAATTGAATGTTAAAATTCAGTGCAACAGATAGTACAAACAACAGCCTAATACACATGGAGGCAGCCGGTACTGCCAGGTTCTGCAAATCTAAAATTAGGTCTCTTGCAAAGGTGCTGTGCTGCTGTGCCAGCTGGCAGCCAGATTTCCTACAGAGAAAATGTATGGGCATATGTCCTCTAGGGAACAACAAGAAAGCAACTCTAAAAGGTGGTCACTTGGGCTTAGGGAAAAGTAACTTTTTTTTTGCCATATATATCTCTATATCTATAAATCTATTTAAGCCCAAAATATGTATGTATTTTCCATAATGCATCTTGAATCATATTCTCCTCTAGTTCTTAAGATCTCTGTTCTCTCCCCCTGCACATCTGCACTGGTTTATTATTTTCTGCTCATCACCGTGCTTCCGCTTTTCCCACCCATCTGGTTCCCATTCTGCTGACTCAGGAGTTTCTGAAGGACAGCAAGCATGGGCATGCCAGCAGACATTTTATGGAAATACTTCCCTGCTAGAAAAAAAGCACAAGGCTGTAAATGCTAGGAACAGGTATTATTTCCCTTGGTGAATTGCTTACCTGTACAGCAGTAAGAAAGGTCTCCCAAAGAGACATCAAGTTGGTTGACTATATTCTAATCTTTCCCTGAAATTCGCTTGACTTTGTTCAGCTATCAATTACACCTTGGTTGTTAAAAATTAGCCTGTCCAAAAAGTTCTACAGACCAAGGAAAAAAGTTCAAGATCTTGTAAAGTTACCATTCTTACTGTAACAAAGAGGAAATGCCATGAACACGTTTACAGTACAGTAATAAATAGCTACGAATTCTCCATTAATCACACAGTAGACTCAATATTTGTGAGAGCAACCAACGCTGCCCTTGTCCAATAGTGATGTCCTGAACAAGTAAGGAAGATACAGGAAAAGGTGACAATTCTATGGATGCACCCATGGAAAAAAACCGGTTTCATCACTAAGTGCTTGTTCTTAACCAGTAAGAGTTAACATTTTCTTTCAATTAGAGGACACAAATCAATATATGGGCAAGTGGATAATCTGTAACACAAAAGCTATTGCATGTATTCCCAACTAAGGAGAGAATGAGGATGTCTTGATAATGCAACATTTTGCCATACAAGTAATCTCACATGATGAGTCTCAGCAATTCATTTCTGTTCATAGAATCACATCTCCTGAGCACCTGAGGCAGCTGAGCAAAGCCCAGTGTCCAGGTCACACACCACATCCAGCCATCACCGATAGAAAGGCATAGATGAAGAGGCACGAACGGTGTGAAAAGCCATCGCACCACACCTAGAGTAGCTCATCACAGCACGTTCTCTGAACGACAGCACAGCAGCACCTGTATGGTTGTGTTTAAAAAACCCAAACATCTCCCCCAGAACTCCACAGGGGGTGGCTGTGGAATACACAAATGTCTCGTGCAGTGCTTCTCTCCAAAAATGACTCCAGGTAAAATGTACTAGCCTAGCACCAAGCTACCAAGGGAATTTTGATACAAGCACTGCAAATCCATACTAAGGTATTTGTACTTTAAAAAAGAAACTCCCCAAAAATCCAACTAGAGCCGTTAATTCACAGCGAGGTATGTGTATGTTAAAAAATGCAGACACTACAATAAAAGGGAAGTATTGCATTTTGAACTATGGAAGTCTTCACTTAGCATTCAATTTCCACATTTTTCTTTTTTGTTTTACCTCTATTGGACTTGAATGATGCCACTTATGATTGAAGTATGCTTGGAAATCTGTACAATACAGATACTGCTTTTCTCATCTCTAAGAATTTCTTCATCATAAAATCACAGAACCCTACAATTACTAAGCTTGGAAAAGATCTGTAAGATCATAAAGTCCAACCATCAACCCAGCACCATCATGTTTACCACTAAACCATGTTCTCAAGTACCACATCCACACCTTTTGTGAACACTTCCAGGGATGGTGACTCCACTGCATCCCTGAGCAGCCCGTTCCAATGTTTGCCCACCCTTTCCATGAAGACATTTTCCCTGATATCTAATCTGAATTTCCCCGGCACAATTTGAGGCAATTTCCCTCCACGGCCTTTCCACGTCCTTACAACTAAAGCAAGAAAATGTAGAAGCTGATGAAGACAGACTTCCATTTTGCAATTGAATCATAAGCCATGTGCTTTCTGAAAAGGGGGCAGGGAAAAGGAAAACAAAAAAGAGGGGAAAATAAAACACAAGACAATTTCACTTTGTAAATGTACAAACCTTCACAAAGCTAAAAATAATTGTCTTAAACAATTCTGTAGCTATCAGCATGCCTAAATTCTACTTCAAAAAAAGGTTACTCAGTATGTGGTCAAGAGGACTATTTTTAACCTGATGGTCAACCACCGTGAAATTGCATGTACTAAGATGTAACTTCTGATACACAGATTAACCCTGGAGCTGAAGAGATTTCCCCTCACCAAGATTTCAATAGTTCCTGAAAAAGCTGGTATTCTATAGCAAATACACAGACTACATGCTGCTTTCACAACCAGTCTGCAACGTCTTAAGGAGACTTCTCTAGGTTCTACAAAATAACTTCTTTATACAACAGTGCAAAGGGTACAAGCAGAAACACCAACTCTTTACCTAATGAATTCTGGTACCGAAATGTTTGTCTACATGTAAACTGAACATTTCGTCGCTCATGACCACCCATGACAAAGGTGAGGCAGACGAAACTCGATGGCCCTGTATGTGGATGCTTTAAATTCACTCACGGCTCCCTTTGTTCCTTTCAGGGCTTTATTTTTACAGAACGACTGAGCCAGGCTCTAGTGCATGCTTTTCACTTAATTATTATATTGACATTATCTCATTTAACAATTACATTGTATGGTCTAAAGGACCACAGCTGCTCATCTGATCCCACCTCCCTGCTCCAACAAGGCCATCCCAGAGCACACAGCATAAGATTGCATCCAGATGGGTCTGGAATATTTCCAGTGAGGAGACTTCACACCCTCTCTGGACAATCTGTTCAGGGCTCTGGCACTGCCCAGGGAAGAAGTTCTGCCTCGTGTCCAGGTGGAACTTCCTGGGCATCAGTTCCTGCCCCTTCCTCTTGTGCCATGGCTGGGCCCCATGGAGCAGAGCCTGATCCCTGCTCTGAGCCCTCCCTGCAGACAGGAACAGACAGGGATGAGGGCCCCTCTTGTGGGGAGAGATAAGATAGAATTTGGTTGCGGGCTGTGGGATGTGCCTGCAGAGGCACATGGCAGCACAAAGGAGCACATGGCGGCACAGAGAAGCTTGTCTCCACCAGACCCTGGGAGGAGGAGGTGGCACACGGCAGACCCCTATGGAGAGGAGCCTGCTGGCAGCTGACAGACGGGTGAACAGCGCATGATCACCCCATGGAAGGACATTTAGAAAGTGTGTTGCTGATGTGGCAACATGGGATAGGTCATGTAGTGAGGATTGCCATATAAGGAAACACTGTGCCTTAGAAAAGTGTATAAAACCAGCTCATTCCTTTGAATAAACGATTCAGATTCCCTGCTGCTCTGGGTCTGTGACTCAATCGCTACACCCTCTCAGCTGTGTCTCCTCCTGAGGCTGGACAGGCCCAGCTTCCTCAGCCTTTCCTTGTAAGAGATGCTCCAGTCCCCACAAAGACTTCATGTCACACAGTGCCATTTGCAGAATGAGATTGTGTACGAGATGAAAATTAAAATCCCTGGAGTTCTGAGGACAAGACTTTACGCATTAGGATTTAAAATTCAATACCTTGTTTCCTTCTGTTCCGCATGGTTAGAACAGGAGCCCACAAACGTGCTCAACAATCTCTTCAAAAAACCTTGACAGCACATGTACAGGCTTCAAACAGTCCTAAGAGATGTCCATTCTTTTTATTTGGGTCAGACAACACAGTGATAGTTTTGAGTACAAGCCTCTGCCTTTATTGGAGTTATAAAACAAACAGAGATATAAAATAGATCCAACCAAAGCACATACAAAGCTGTACATCTCTTGTCAGACTGCAAACATAAAGCTTACAAACTTGTATCTCTCTTAATGGTCTAACCAGTAATATGCAGGAAAAACAGAGCTGGAGTGCCCCCTCTGCACTGGAGCAGACACAAAGCCTAACAAGTCCTGGGACCACGTCCCAGGCTCCTGAGAGCCTGCACACTTTTAGAGTTGCCTGCAAGCTTTGCAAATCCAAACTGTGGGCTGTGAGCCATCAGGGAGAGCAGCTCTGGCTGTTTGTAAACAACGGCAGAATGCTTTGTGATAGACTGCCAGTCCTGGAAAAATAAAACCTCCAACTCAGCATAAGGTGTAGACCTCTGTTAGTATAAAAACTGAGTTTCCACCACTACCATCCGGTCATTGACTTGTTTCCTTGTGGCTGCAAGTTAAAGCAACTTCCAGTCATAGAGTTATTTGCCTCTTCACCACCATGAATCATACCACAAATACTGATGAAAATGTATTTTCCTTGGAAAACAATCTGTCTAGACTACTGAAATTGAATGTACAATACATATATGGGTTCTGTCATTTAACGTTATTAAAATAGTACTTAGTATTTTATTGCTGTAAATAAAATTAATGTCTAGCTACCTATTATATTTCCACCTTGGTCTTACTGCACTTGCTGCAGTGCAGACTAGTAACCCATTTTTACCATCTGTGGAATACCAAGAATGTTGTGTTTAGTAAGTTTCTGCTCCCCCTCCCCTCCATCTCCTCCACTTCAGAAACAAAGTCATGCTCTTAATTTTTTTTTTTCTTTCCCTTCAGAAGTGCCAACTCTAATTTTAACAGAACATTACGTGCACTGATTGGACAACCCTTGTGTTCTTCGAAGATAAATGTCTAGGCAAAATATCAACACTTTGTTCTGACTTAAAAGGAGAATTTGACTTAAAGGCAAGTAAAATTCTTGCCATGCTATTAAAAATGTGGAGTTACAAATAAATTAGAAGGGAGCTGGAAGAAACCATCAGACCACACATCAAACTAGCCTCTGATGCAAATTAAGTTCCAACGAGGTCTCGTAACGGGAGATTCAAGAAAAACTTACTTGTGCATTTACTAGGAAAAGACTCAGTTTGACAGACCTTTGACGAGATCAGGTTCAAGCCAACTCTGATTCGTACAGTGCTAATAAGGCTTATCAAATATAGTATTAGAACCATTTTCTTTATCTCCTGTTATTTTAATTGCATCATTTAATTTTTACAAAGTAAACATAAATGAGGCTTGCGCTCATTTCTTTAACAAATTATCTATTAAAATCTAAAGGCATGTGAAACGGGCCTCCTGTTACATCCCTACAAGTAGCGAAAACACATGCCTGAGATTTCTCTCCTATGTGAAGTAAAACACTTTTAAGTGCTTGCAGACCTGGGAACTGCCTTTATTAGCTTCCTGCAAACATTAGGATGTAAAATCTTGTCCTTGAATCAGCCCAAAAGCTGAGCCTAAATCTAATGCAATGTCTCTTTAAAGATCCTGCTGCAGTGAAATGAGCAAGTTTGAAGTACTGGGGAGTCTCAAACTGGGCTTAAACCATGCCAGGAAACCAAGAAAAATAAGGAGGACTTGACCACCCACTATGCATTATTACTGGTGTCTGACTGCGAGACACACTCCTCCTACATGATACCTTGTACAGGTCTGAAAAAAAAAAAAGAAGAAAATTATTAACATGTAAAGTACTAACCAAGACTATGAACAAATTTCTCCAATTACTTTTGATAGCATGCTGTTTGATTTAACCCAAAATTTCCACTGAAGTGCTTATATTTTCCCTCAAAAAAGCTGAATCATCTTTTTCTGTAAGTCTGTGGAAAGAGTACCAGACTTCCCCCCACTTCCTTGTACCATTTATATTCTGTATCTGGCTAATAAATGGACCACAGTCCTTTTGGAACACAGAATTACAAGAAACTTACACTTTACTTGCATATCCACATTAATGTACAGCAACAGTTTTATCATCAACCTTTTTTTGGGCATTACCATTTTACCATTTAGCTTTATACCTGTAAAGGCAGTTTACCTCTTCTCATTGCCATGTCTTTTTGTACCACACGTGGTATATACCCAGAGGATGGAAGAAAGGGGAAAAACTTGATGTCTCTCACAAACTTACCTCCACAAATCCCACGTAACTTGGCAATATTCCCTAAAACTCTCAACAAAAGCAAAGGAGAGACACATTTCTCTCGAAGCCCAAAGCTGCTAGCAAAAAAGGATGCTGCAGGATAGGAAATACAAGTCTTGTAGCTTTTTGTCTGGAAAGCCATGGTTAGACAACTCCCGCTTTTCCACCAGAGGAGAGTCTGGAAGCTGTGCCACAGCAGTGATAATCAAACGGTTGAGAGCATGACATGATGAACTCCTACATAATTATAACCACTTGGATTTTTATCCCAATAGGCAACAGATGCCTCCCATTGTTCCCTCTGCCCAGATCTTCCTCTAGCTTCTTTCCATCCCCCTGCCATCTTCACTTTCCCTGGAGGAAAAACTGTAGACCCCTTGGGCCTCTGTGGGAGGCTCTTTAGAAGGGATTCTTCCTCTGAGCACATGTGAAAAAAGTTAAGCTTCTTCTCCCTGCATTAAATTTATGATGCTCTGTCTTTAGGAAGCTCTCTGCAGTTAAAAGGTTTGTTTGCCCCATTCTTCCCACCTTTATCTTGAGATCCTAATGTCCCTGCTGCAAAAAACATGGCAACCATCTTAAATCTAGAGATGTTTCTGCAAGGTTTGATTCACATATATTTGTGTAGAATGGAAACCTGCCTCATTATGAATCTTGCTGACATTATTCACTGGGGTAGTGTAGGGGACACTAAAGAGCAAGCAAGGAAGGAAAGGACTTACAGAACACTGTATTTAGAGATCCACAGAAATACAGGCATTACTGTTCATTTCAAGCCTCAACCAAAGTAACCAGAAACCATTCTAATTAAATAGACATCAGCAAACTCCTATTTCCTTTGTGCTCCAAGTGGATATCAGTCCACATTATAAAACCACTATGCATGCGGCATAAATCAGCAACATCTTGGCAGGCTATGCTAGAAAGCTTCCCAATTGCAGGAGCAGGACAAAAACAAACCAGCTCTACACACTGTCTAGAAGCTGTACCAGCAACAAGACCAGGGGAGCCCACAGGGCAGCCCACTGACCTACTAATTGTTCTGACTTAGGGATATTTCCTCAGGTTACTCTCTCTCCTAGAAGGAGCAAAATTATTTAAACTGACACTGAGACAGTCACTGCCTCTGCCTCCCAGTACAGCAATCAAAACATCTTTCCATGAGTGCCATGAGAAGGACAGTTTTGATCATCAATACAAGAAGTATCAAACTGCTGGAAAGCACCAGCTTTTTAATCACTATTTCAAAGTCTGCTTCCAATGCCACCTATGCCATCAGTACCTGACAGGCAAACCTCATTCGGCAGGATCTGGTCTGTAATTCAAATTGTACCTCCACAACTTGCTGCAATAAAACACTTTTATACTCATATATGCACAGGCCATAAAATAATTCAGCACAGCTTAAACAGAGACTATTTACAAGGGCCTGGCCTGACAGGATGAGGGGGAATGGCTTCCCACTGCCAGAAGGCAGGGTTAGATGAGATATTAGGGAGAAATTGTTCCCTGCACAGGTTGCCCAGAGAAGCTGTGGCTGCCTCAGCCCTGGAAGTGTCCAAGGCCAGGCTGAATGGGGCTTGGAGCAACCTGGTAAAGTGGAACCATGGCAAGGGGTTGAACAAGATGATCTTTAATGTCCCTTCCAACCCAGGCCATTCTGTGATTCTAAATCAGACCTTTACTGCAGAAGCAACAAGACTCAAGGAGAGAATCAAGCCCACAGTAGGAAAAAAAAACCCACTACCACAAATCACTGCATTCCAACAGTAGAACATTTAGACCAGAGTCAGGAAAAGATTTTAAAATGAGAGGAGAGTCTTCCATGGGACTAGTAAGGGATAAAGACAGCAAACTGGAGCTTATTATATGTGGACACAAGAGCCTACAACTACAGTTGCCTGTAATACTGAAGATCCAAGCCCTGCTGGAAGTTGGAAGCCCCACCCCCTCTTCCATTTTCTTTTTGCCATTAAGATAAGAAAGTGTTGTATTTAAGTAGAATCCCTGGTCCTACAATGGATCCTACAATGCCCTTCTTCAGTGGATTTAAACTCTCTCAAATCCCACTCCACTCCAAGTGTTATAAACTGACAAAAGAAATTAAGGCCTGTGTCAAGTTCCCATATTTATACCAGAAGTCATAGCCAACACTACACAGACACGTCAGGTTGAAAACACTGGTAACACTGGCATTTACTCAAAATCTCAGTTCCTGCTGTTTCACACAAATATACACAAATACCCCACACCTGCAGGGCACAGGGAACTGTGGCTGTACGCACTGCACAAGATCCAAAGTGTGGGACTCCCAGGGAACGGGGAGCTAATCACTGCAGGCAGGGCCAGTACTACATGCACAAGAGCTAAAGAGAATTCTGTATTTGCTAACTCAGGACAACTCATCAGTCTGAGTGCTCTTGGTCCAGATTTGGCTCTTTTCCTTCTGTAGACAGCTGGAAGCAGTGTAAAGGTTGGCTCCCTATTTTGGAGTTTCTGCAAAAAGGCCAAATCACAAAGCCTTGGAACAATGACCCGAACCAAGACCCAAGCAAATCAGAGTCTTTCCACAGCCTTCAATGAATTTTGGACCAACCTACGAGAACCAAGAGAACATTCTTGCCCACAGCAGGTTGCATCAGGTTGACAGCCTTTGGGAACGTGAAGTTGCACAGCTGGAACCCTTGCTGTAGGTGTTCTGAAGACAGTTCATTAAAAATCTGTGGCAATATTCACCAAAACACAGCAGAGACAGAACAGTTGTACAGTTACTGTTAAACTGCAGTATAGGGCAGGACTGGAGAATCTGTGCATGTGGTAACTTCCCACTGCACAGCAGCAAGTTCTGCCTGTACCTTTAACCTTTAGCCAAGGGACAACTGCCTATTGCTAGAAAACCTCACAATTGCTTCTTACCACAGATATTTCTGGGAGATGCTCGCACTCACTTTTAAGAGGAACTCAGATTCATTAAAAAAAAAAAAAAAAAGAAAAAGAAAAAAAAAAGCTAAACACAAAGGAAGAACAACAAAAAAACCAAAAACAACAAAAAACCCCCCACCAAACGGTACAAAAGAACAAACCAATTACTTAAAACTTTCCTGTTTGGTAAAGCTGTAAAATGCTCTGAGCTATAATAATTAGGGGATAGCAAAACTCAAAAAAACAGAGGACTTTCTTAAGCTATGGAAACATGAAACCAAAATCCCAATACAAGTGCAACTAGCAGTTTACTCCTACCAGATAGTGTATCAACTGATTGTTAGGGCACACACTCTGCAAATGCTAGAGACCATGAAAATCCCAATATTATTTTTACAGATTGGAAAAACACAAAGGCCAAAAACAACACCAATAACTCAAATAAAAAACTCAAGCTTATGTTTACATAAAAGTTTGATGAGTATAATATATTCGTCACACTCCCACAATTATTCCCCGAAAATACTATAAATATTATTTTGACAATGTAATTATAGTTTTTATTTTAACAGTGGCAGCAAAGTATTGGCACCAATCCCCCATACAAAAATCCTAACAGACAAAGCAAAGATCACACATGGAAACTGGCAACTCTTAAGGTCAGGGCTGTCCTTTATTCCTATGTCTAAAAAAAGTCTGTTTAAGTTAGCAGCTGGTTTATTTAAGCTGTAATACATACGTAGCTTTAATTATGCTAGCTGCAAGCAAAAGGAAACCCCAAATACAAAAATAAATGGGAGTGCAGATTTTTTAATTCTCTTTTTTTCCAAGCAACTGAGGCATGTTCCTTTCATGCTGCTTTTTGGGAATTAACCCCATGGACTGTAGGTCCACTCTCTCTGTGGGAACTGCTTTCTCCCTCTTCCTCTCCCTCAAAAGAAAAGCTAATGTGAACCTAAATTGAGAATGTCACCTATTAAGAGTTCATGATGACTGTATGACTGTCCTGGGTTGCAGTGTATTCTATTACCATCCCCATCAGCCGTTGAAACCAGGTGGGGCAGTGTTTCCTTGCCTCCTCCCCCCAGACTATCTTTCTGTTAATTGCCCATCATTGTCCTGCCGCCTGACTCAGAGATAACTCCCTCCGGACTATCTTCTGTTAATGAGCCTAATCAACACTTGGCCTCATGACTCATTACCCCATTGTGAGATGCTCCACCCAGAGGGAGGAACCAAGCATCCCATCGTGGATATAATCTGAGGCTGAACACCAGAGACACCGGCTTCCCACTGGATTTCCAGAGGACAGGAGCTACACAGCCACCACTGGACTTCCTGAGGAAGAGCAGACTGTTTTACTACAGGATCACTGCTTCAGAGGACTGCAGCCACCATTCTACCAGACTGCTACCACCACCCTGCCTAACAGGGTGTCAGGTTGTACCTTGACTCTGTCAGTTTGACAGTGTTTTCTTTTACCTTTTTTCCCCTTTTCTTTAATTTCCATTAAATTGTTATTCTGACTTGGTGCCTCCCACTGGTTTGTTTTTCAAACTAGCACAATGACAGGTAAAATGATTCATGTTTTATAGCCACTCACTCATTCCACATAGATCAGCAAGTAACATGACTTGTACAAAAAAATCTGCAGCACAGTAATTTACTATATTTGGTCACAAAACCCCCAAGATCCCCAGCAAAACAGTATGCCTTCTCCTTCACAGATAAATATATGGGGCACTGATGTAGGAAGAGAGGAAAGATTAACTTTTCTTCCTTAATCCTGTTCGTTTAAATTTAGTAGCCATTGTGTATGAGAGTCTCCAGGACACAATTTAGAAATTACCCCTTTTCCAAATCCATATAAACAAGCCTTAGAAGACACTTGTTCAGGCAGTTACAGACCTCTGCTTATATACAATAAAACTTGGCAATGGTTTCCCAAATGCACTGGGTGAGCTCTGCTATGATGTCTGTCTAGCAAAAAGTTACTATGTGTGTTCCATCACATTTCCCAAGCATGCTTTAAAATATTTATTTTTTATATAGAAAACATTAGCAGTAATTTGGAAACGAAACTATTCAGGGCAACATTATTAAAGCCTACAAAAAAGTGAAAGCAAAATGCAATTTTTAAAAGAATAAAACAGAAGAATTAAAAATACTGGACAAGAGATAAAAGGGAAGCACAAAAGATGAGAGTGATTCCTTTGGTCAATATTGGCATTCATTAAAGAACATTTAGGTTCCATAACTGACCACTCTGTTTCTCCTTCCTGTTGATTTAAAAGACCTTGCTGAATGACCAGGCATTTCAAATAATTTCAAGAATAGGTGAAAAGTAGTTAACCTGTAATGCCAGTACATAAGCCTCTAATGCTCAGATTTTCAAACTAAGCCTTAAATGCCCAGATTTTTCTACTCACTGGTTCTGCAAAGGTACCACTCCAATGCATTCCAAAAAGTCCAAGTGTTTACTCCTAGCTCATTTTCCTACTGTCAAAACAGTCTTTTTAAGGGGACTGCTAAAAAAAGAAAAGAAATAAGGAGATAAATAAATATTGACAAGAAACAGTAAACAGTTAAGGACACATGGCTGCTCATTTAAGAAGGAATACAGGAAAACCAACTCAGTGTGCTAAGCAGGTAGCGTCACCTTCCCCTGCTCCTCTGTACCTTCAAAATTAGCCAGCCTTGATTTTCCACTGTAATTCCAAACTGCCAATCTTTGAGTGCAGAAATGGAAAAGGTCAGAGCAAAGAAACATCTCCTGGTTTTTTTCACTGAGCAAGAATGGAACTGAAAGTTTTGTTTCCCCTACACCCTCTTGAAAAAGTAGAAACCACTTCACTGGTATTTAACCATTTTGCAAAAGTCAGGAAGACTTTTGCAAACACAACAATTTAACCCTGTTTTAGTCATGCTATTCTTCAGAAAAACAAAAACATTTGATTACATATCTCCTTCTGTAAACCTTTGAAAATTACTTTAAATTAACGACTTTTTAGAAGGGAGAAGGTACCCAAGGTAGCTGGTGGAAATTTATTTCCTCTTGCCATTTAATTTCAGGGACCTCTCCTAAAAAAATGTCAACATGATTTTCTAGTACTACATGAGCTCCTACAGCTTATATTCAGTGGCTTTTGAAACCCAGCATGTCTTCACCTTCAAAAGCTTACAAAGAAATCAAGTATCCTTCTTTGCTCAGCTGTGTGATGTTCTTCAGACCTCAGGGGAGCTTTTGTCTTCTTACTTAATCAAAGATGAAATGCTTCCATCCCATTTGGCTTTTGCAAGAAACAATCTCTGGAAGCTATAGATAGGCCTAGGTCCCTTACATCTCATTTTCGAAGCATGTGCACACCCCTATTTTTAAAATCTATTTTTAGTGTCTATGAAGGAGTGATATTTTTACTTATACAGCATTCTGAATTCAAAGGGTACTAATTGCTCTCTCTTCTGCAGAGTGTGTCTCTTCCACACTGATGAATTAAAACACACCTCGCAAGGCACTTTCTTCCCAGACCATGAGCAACCGATAAAGCACCAATGGGTCAAAAGCAACTGGCTTTTCATTAGCTAAAAGAAAAATATGCATGAGAACTGATCAAGTCCAAAACAGCTGGAGTAGTTCAACAACATCAACTGAGGCTGAAACCATGGTACGATAAATGATCCTGGTGGACAGAAGAGAGAGAAAATAAAAGTGGCAGAAAAGGAGAGAGAAAAAAAGGAGGATAAAGGAAAATAGGAAGAGAGAGGAGAAAAAGGAGGAGAAAAATAGGACAGAGAAAAAAGGAGGACAGAGGAAAGAAAGAAGAGAGGAAAGAAAGAAGACAGAATAAAAAGGGGACAGAGGAAGAAAGGGAGAGAAAAAAGAAGAGACAAAAATGAAGAGAAAAAGGGAGAGAGGGAAAAGGAAGACAGAAAAATGGAAAGAGGGAAGAGGAGAGGGAAACAGAGAAAAAAGGGGCAGGGGGGACGAAAAGAAGCTCAAAGCAAGGAACATTTTTTATGGCTGCCTTGTAAGAACATGGCATTTGTAGTACTTGAAAAATGTTTAAAATAAGACATCACACATTTTCCCACACATCCTCCCTCATGAAAGGAAGCATGAACAGGTGTTAGACATATGATATTCATGCTGCTGAACATCCTACCAGAAAATGCTCAAGTTACTATAATAAGCGCAGTATTAAAAATTTACATAGAGTCATCTTTCATCACTGATTTTAAAGGAATGCTTTAAGTTCTGTTCTGAAGAGAGTATCTGTAGCTGTTTAACTACACCTGGACATTTTGCAGAAAATTGGAAGCAAGGTCAAATTCCTGTTCAAGGATTCAAGGTTATCATCCACTACAATTTATCCAAAGTTTCTGGACTTTGTAGAATTATGAGCAGAGAACACCCCAAACCTTGCTTTAACAGGCAGCACACCTGGACATGGATTTTGGCTGAGATCCCCAGCAGTGCCTGTGACATGAACAGAGGCTCTTAACATTTTGTACCAAAAAATTCTGTAGCAGCTGAGGGAGCTGGGAGGGAGGGCTCAGCCTGGAGAAAAGGAGGCTCAGGGGAGACCTTCCGGCTCTCCACAACTCCCTGACAGGAGGGTGCAGCCAGGGGGGACATAGGGCTCTGCTCACGGGGAACAAGGGACAGGACAAGAGGAAATGGCCTCAAGCTGTGCCACGGGAGGGTCAGGTTGGGCATCAGAAGGAACTTCTTCATGGAAAATGTGGTCAGACAATGCCAGGGATGGCCCAGGGAGGTGGTGAAGTTCCTGTCCCTGGAGGTGTCCAAGGAAGGACTGGATGTGGCACTCAGTGCTCTGGTCTGGGTGACAAGGTGGGGATCAGTCACAGGCTGGACTTGATGGTCTTGGAGGTCTTTTCCAACCTCAGTGACTCTGTGATCCTATGAACCCCCAACAGCAGTCATCCAGCTGTTGGCTTCTTCATGCAACTCCTCAGAGCAGGTTCCCTTTTCCAAGCAGTACAAAATACATATTGCTCAAGACAGGTTAGCTGTAAGAAAGATTAGTTTTAGGAATGTCTTAGATTACCACAGATGTACTATGTAAGCAATTATGGGAAATGAAACTAGGCCATGGAATTCAACTCAAAGTAATAGGGGAAGTAAGCAGGGAGGAAATGTGGGGACAAACAGCTAACTTTAGAAATACCATAAAAGAAAGGACTAAAAATGTTAGTGTTTTTTTAATGCAAGTATTAAAAAGAAAGGAGACTATTATTACAGGGACAGCTGGCTTGTAGGTGGGATTGGACAATCTCTGAATGCCATATGTATGAATTAACTATTTTTCAACCTACCTGAAGTTTCAAAGAGCTATTTCAGGACAAACATTCTAACTCTCCTTCAAGGATTCTGGTCCATTGTCTGGATGCCATATCACATATTCAAAACAACAGCTTTTTCCACAGCTGGCTGGGATAAGTATTACAAGCATACAGGAATTTATCTCATTTTTAAAGCATTAACAAAAAGAAGTGATATATGGTGAAAACATGCAGTAGAGTTGTTTCAGCAAATATACTGAACTGAACCCAATTAACCATGTATAAAACCCCTGGACAACTATTTTGAAGTATTACTCCTAGCAGAGAGGATACAAAGGAGGCTGAATTTATTTAAATAAATATTAGCAACAGTTTTCAGTCATACCACTTTGCACAATACCTCCTTTTTTGTTGCTTTGATCATGCCCTCTCCCTTAACCATCACACTGGTCACAGCAGTGGCCAAAAAATATATACTTTTATTTCATTTCTGGTTTTATCCATTTGAAATTGTACTACACTGAACTTTCTTACAAAAATTACCACAGCACTTACTTACTAGCCTTAACAGCTACCAATGGATAAGAGTGCAAACATACCACAGCCAGGTTAAATGAATTTTTCAGTCTGCAGAAAGAATTTTCAATCTCGTCTTTGTAAATATGATAATGTTGGAACTTCAAGTTTATTCAGCCTACAATGATTTGCTTTGGGAATTTTTCACAGGAACATGATCTGAAACATTTAGTGCTGTTCAGTCTGCAGTACAGCATTACCTCCTCTTCCTTGTGCTTTGTTGCTATGGAAGCAACATGAAGGTACTTTAAAAACCTTAAGAATATACACAGGCACCAAGAGGGATCATCCAATCCAAGCAGCCGTTTGAGGGAGGAAATGATACATACTCAAATGAACAACTTGAAATACTCCACTTAACACCTAATTATCTGCAAGAACAAAATACACATGCTACTCTAGCCCTGTGACCTGATTTCCTGTATGAAACATGAGGAGAATCATGAAACAGTTACAGTTAATAAACACAGTACCATTTACTAATTTCATGGGTCTCTTTTTGTTTCAACAGTGCTATCCAAGTCCAATTTAGCAATTTGCTTTGGTACAACCAATAATCCAGTAAAATTTAACTGTTAACTTCTGAGGTAAACCTTGCAGAAGGAACTGGTGCTCCAGGCACTACATTAATTTCCACTTAGAACAAAGTTCATCAGATCACTCAGCAAGGAATTAGCAACACTTGCTTGTCTACAATTTTTTTGTTGTTGTACTAACACAGGTGGAACACATAAGCCATGCTCATTGCAGAGGTTCCCCAAGGAGATCAACGCTACTTACAGCATCAAATGAACCACCTATCCTGGGCCAATACAGCAAATCTTGGTTGTAACTCAGATGTATTTACTAAATGGCTTTGTAGAGTAACAGTCACAAAACAACTTTTACCGAAATCCTGAAAACTGTCTTGTCAATGCCACCCTTACGTTCAATGTTGATAAACAGAGATTTTACACCATCCGCTGGCTAGGGAAAATTGCCTGAAGCAGATTAATCAAATTACTGGGTTTTACCCCCTTTGCTTTTTGCTCAATAGCATTCCCTCTTCTTCTTCAAACCCATGAGCAGAGAACAGCACACACATGTGACAGCCCAGCAAGGATGGGCCAGCAGCCATGAAGCCAAAGCAGAGACCACAGGCCATGCCTGTATCCAACAACAGGCACATCCTGCTCCCTCTGCTGCAGGCATGGGGCAGCACCTCTGGCAGGTGGCACTCTTAAACCACAATTCCTGATGCTTTGAGTGGGCTGAAGGTGGCAATCCCATTTTCCCAGTACAGCTTTTTGAGCCCACTGCTGTCCAAGGCCCCAGCAGGGACAGTGACAGGCTGGAGAGAAGCAACATTTTGGCTCCCATCACTTTTCCTTTTATCTTGCTGGTCTGCAAAGCAGTTCACAACTGTGGTGCAGGACACTCTTGCCCTCCATGACCTTTCCCAGTCCTTCCTGTAACCTGGCTTGAAAGTCACCCCTGTGTGCCATCACTTCCTCCTCTTTACGGCCACTGACCAGGCCCTCTTTCTGCCACCCACAAAGTTTATAGTTTGGCTCCTCCCACACTGAAGGGCTGTGCTGGCATCACCAACCCTTCCCTGGCAGCAGGATTCCAGCAACAGGTCCAGGAGTCAAACTGGCTTAAGCACAATACCCTCACGTGCCTGCAGAGCTTCATTTTGAGCCAAATGTAGCAGCAAAAGGAAACCAGTCTTCTGAACTTCATTGCTCCCTCACAGCTTCATAAAGGTGTTTGAGGGTAAGTTACTGTATGACAGTCATTCCACCTGCTTCCACAAAATGACAGAAAAGCAGCTGCAGAAACCCAGTAAAAAACCTCATCTGAGGAACAGGAGTGAAAAGAAATAAAAGAAGCACAAGAAAACAAACATTCTTTACTGTCTGCAGCCACAGACAGTCACAACTGGAAGTCCACTGTGTAAAACCCCACACGTACACACTGGAAAACACAGATTGTGAGGAGAATTATTGAAAATGCCTTAATATCCAGTGAAATGAGTAACGATAACTACCACTAGGGAGGACAGGTAACAGTCACATTTTCTCTTCACTGTATCAAAAGAAAAACTCATCTGTTAAGGAAACATGAACACTACTCAAATCAGTACTTAATTCTTGGCAGATACCATCCTGGCTGGCCAGCAACCCTGGTACACAAATGAAAACTAAAAATAATTTTTAAAAAGTCACAGCCAAAATTTTCTTCCTGGAATCAGATAAATTATTTTAAGTATCATCAAAATAAAAAAGAGGTTCATTTTATTATGTTTGCAGATCAAATAAAAAGAGTAAACAGCAGAATGTATTTTGAATGGAGGTACTATAGGAACTTTTCCTTTCATAAAACCAAATATCCTGCTTCATATTAAAGAGTTTCCACATATCTTTCCTTTAGCAATCGACAAGGAAGAGTTCAGTGAAAATACAGCTGAACTAGACTTGAGGCTGAGACCTTTTCCTAGCAGTCTAAGAGAGGGCCAATTCTTAACTGCAATTCAAGAAAGAATTAAGTTTATTTATAAAACAAATGCATCAGTAAAGTGACATCATACTGCCCCCGTGTAAAAAAATACAGTGCAGGCTATACATTTAACAAAATCCCCAACCTTACCAGTCAGCAACAATTCTTCTTTGATTTGTATTCCATGAAGCAACTTTATCAAATGGACAGATGTAGAGATGAGACCCAAGTGCCTATTATTAAATTGGGAAAAAAACACAATAATTCACTTGATAAGAAATACACTCAAAAAAATTTAAAAGGCTTTTCGAAGTTAACAGGAAATCTTTAGCATCTTCAGGACCTCTGAAACAAAAATCAGTTTCTCCTATGTTACTGCCTGCCTATCAGTAGCCACATTATGACCATCAGAAGCAAATCAAAGGGGTTTATTGCATCATCCTGCATTTTACCAATTTTGGGCACAGAACCTTCAGAGCTAAGTACCCCTTCCTCCCTTTTTGCTATTCTTCCTATCAAACATTAAATATTAGCAAGCTATTCCTGTAATTTAAACAGCTGTATTTGTGTAAAAACTTTGCTTTGTCTGGAGGTCAAGCATCCAGAACAAGAGTCATATATTTTACTTCATAATAAACTTGGAGTAGTTTCAATGCCAACAAAGCAATTAGTGACAGTCACCAAAAAAACAATAGAGCCAGCTCAAAGGGAAACATACACAGCTCTCAGAGAGAAGCAGAGAAGGCCAAGTAATCATTTATCCTTTCTCCAGTGAAGAGGAATCGAATCATAGGTAGACTCTCAGAATGATTTGCACTGCAATTTCTGTGGCATTAACAGAATTCTGCCCCAGCACAGAAACTAAGACTTGGTCCCATGTCAAAATTACATTTAGTTTAATAAATCAAATTTGACAAATCCCAAGAAGACAATTTTTAAGACTGTAGTCCCCAATAATTCTTTGCTGTAACCACCTCGTGACAAGTCTTTGGGGGGTTTTTTTGTTGGTTGGTTGGTTAGTTGGTTTGGGGTTCTCGTGGGGCATCTGGGCAAGGAGAGTGTTTGTTGCTATTTTGTTGGGTTTTTTAAAAACATCAACCAGACTATCTGGTCATCACTAACTACAGCTAGATTGCATCACAAGTATCCCTTCAATGTTGCAACAGACACAACCAAACAACAGAGAGGCTAAATAACTTAAGGAGCCAGATTGATTTAATATCCTTTAAGCTCAACTTGCCTGTATATATGTATCAGGATTAACACGCACAGTTCTACATGCTGTGTGCTGCCAGGAAAGCCAGACAGATCTAAATAAACCTTAAAAGACATGCTAATCCTGTAACTGATTACTAAGACTATTTACTTATTCATAATGTTATAAAAAAATTAGAGAAAGAGGAAAAAAAAGGATAGTTATACAGTCAGGCTTCCAATAGGCTTATTTCATTTGTGTAATCAACTCATATTATGGACCCAAACACTTTGTTCTATTACTGAGCAGAGTCCCAAACTGACCTACAAATAGGTCAGCTGTTTTTGTTTCTTGCATATTTGAATTGAAGTGATTGCATCAAGCAGGAAATGCCAGTTAATAAATCTACTAACACAGCAGTGTAAAATAAGAATCTCTTTTTTAAAACCACACAAACATCAGAAGGTGGTATTTTGGTATGGGCTAAAAGGGATCATAACTGTACCTCATGACATGTTGATTCTTGGCACACTCAACACAGGCATTCCTCAGACATCTGAAGCACTCTGCTATGAGCAGCAGGCAGGTGTCGAGATCTGCTAGTCCACAGGAACCCTTACAGGCCTGCTCAATGGTACTTGAGGTGCTTGTCAGGATTTCCAGGACATCCCGAAATACACTTTCTTTTGCTGTTTCTCTGAAACATATAAATTTGTGGTGAAGAAAAAATAAAAAGGCACTGCTACCAAAAAGCCTATGACATTGACAATTCTTATTGTAAACCCAAAGATGTTTCTGCAGCAATCTTTAACTATTCAAAGTATTTAACTACTCATAGTCTTCCGGGTAGGAAGAACAAAATACATCACACAATCCTCACAGCCTTTGCAGGAAAGGGGCTGTAGGAGAGTTATGTTGCCTTAATATTCCTCATGACTTTTCAACAGCTCTCCAGAATTTTAATGAAAAGGAAGAAAACAATTTTCCCTAATGCATCTAGCTGGCAGGTTTATACATGACACTGCATACTGCTTTAAGAGGAATAGTTTTAGTTAATTAACACGGTTTAGATGTCCAGCATTAGATGTTTCAGAAGACTCAGAAGCTCCAGCCTGCTGCAGATTTCCTCAGAGGGACAAAGGTCATGGAGAAAGCTGGTGGCTGCACAAGCACCACTCTGAAGTGTGTGAATCAAAGTCAAGGGAAAAAGCCAACTCTGTCCCACCTCAGCAGACAACTACCCAACAGAGAAGGTACCAGGCCACTTGCTGGAGCACCCAGACCAAGGAAAACAGCACCACCAAACGTAAGCATCTGCAGAAATCCGTATGACTGAATGACAGCTGGTGCTGCTGCTCCATGAAGATTCACCAGCCTCCCCAGGACTGACACACACATCTACAGATGATTTGTCTCACAGAGATAAACAACATTTCCAAACTACAGCTATTGGTCTACAATCTGCCCTGATTTTATGTCCACAAAAGAGATGAGGGCAACACATGACAAATGTTGCTAACTCAGTTCTGATACCACATGCTGGTGGAGAGAAGCCACACCAGAGAGTGTTTATGGCATTGCTACAGAGAAGTTCAATAAATTTGCTCATCCAGTACTTCTGACCAGGGTCAGGAAAAGGAAATCCACATGCAGCCTCCTTGAACCTTAAAAAGACTTGTCATGTACTCAAGATCAAACAGAAAAAGTGAGATGAGAGGAAATGTAAAGTAGCATTAAATAAAATTTTCACACAGAAAACTCCTCCTAAAGGAAAATTAAAAAATCTCTTGATCAACCACTACTGGGTGATAGCATTACCTGCATTCTGCTGCTCACTCAAATGCCCACACATTTGCACAACTAGAAATTCTCTTTCGTAAGTGATCATGTCCATAAATCAAACCACAGAATCACTGAGGTTGGAAAAGACCCTTAAGATCATCAAGCCCAACATTAACCAAATGCTGCCAATCTAGCCTGTCCCTAAGCACACCCTTAGATCTGTCTGGAGACATTATTTCCCACTTCTGCTCCTGCCATGTTTTCTTTCCTACACTAAACAAAACTCTCGTAGTCTTTACTCACAGTTTACATTTTCTAAGTCCCTTATCAGATTTGTTGCTCCAATAGTGACACTTTTATGCTAGGCTACATCTTACTGACAGTACAGAGCCTCCAATATCGACATCTATTAGGGCGTGGAGGAGACTTACAAAGAAGGGAGAGTGCTGTAAGAGCTACAACAATGTACACTAACATCACTAAATTGCTGCAACATCAGGTTTCAGATCTCTAGGAAGTATTTTATTCTGCAACCTCACAGTTGATCAAAACCAGTATATTTACACATTCTCCATCTACACTGAAACATGAAAAAACCCACCACTTCATCACTGAAAGCTATGGGGAAGAAGCTACATTTTACAGTGGTGCAATACTGAAGGGAAAATACCAAAGAGGCACAAAAAACAAAGACCAAAAGCAGAGCTGGCCCTCAGTTATAAAATAAAGAAAACAGTGGAGCTTGCATAACCAGAAAGAAAGTTTGGAATTTGGTTTTGGTTTCAAGACCGAAGAAAATATATTCATGGAACTTGAACCTTCAACTTATAAGAAGCAGTGCAGCTCCTGCCACTTCATGATGCGCCAAAAGAACACTCAGTGGCTGACGTACCACAGTCCCCATGGGAAATGCACCAGAGACAAGTTTTTCTAAATGTCAGAAGAGCTACAGTCTGGTAAGGTACCCCCAGCCAGGGAGTGCTTTCTACATTGAGCAGAACCATTAGCTGTTCTGAGTTCTTAAACGCTGATGTTACTCTAAAATACAACCACTGAGCCCACTGTAGTTTCCTTCATATCAGCCTATGCCTTTTGTCAGATTACCCCATGAAACCAGTCATTTCCTGACCCAACTGCAAAATACAGAACCCAATGGTCAGGGCAAGACATACTACTGCTCAACATCCCCTTATTTAAATTGGTAAAAGAGAAACTAAAGAAGCCAGAACTTTTGTGCACATTTTTGTGACTCCATAGGTAAAAGGACACCTTACAGTTATTCTTGTGCTGGAAAAGCTTCACTCTCCTGGCAGAGCTATGCAGCAGAACAGAACTTTTAGTCAGACACTGGATCAGAAGCATGCTGAGCTGCTGTGACAATTTTTCTTTTAAAATTAGATTGAAAGTAAGAAAAAAATAAGAGTGCAGACATTTCCAGTAAAATACAAAGATGAAAACCTTGTGTTCTAATGGAGCAAGTCTGGGGTACACAAGGAAATGTTTGTCCTCACTGTAAATGTGGAAGGAGATGTGGATTTTTTCACATCACTCAGGAGAGACCAAAACCAAATCTATCTCTTGAACACTATGAAAGAAAATCCAGAATGCTCAAGCCAGATCATTCCAGGCAGAAATCGAATCTCAAAGCCTAAGTGAGCAAGCAGAAGATATTCCAAATGAACAAAGACTGGCTTAAACATTGTTTGATAAAGCAGGATTCTGTTCCAAGAAAACTTACATGTGACTCTTGTACCTAAGCATTCCAATAGCACTGCAATTTGAGTGTGTACTGTAATGGAATTTTATTGAAAACTGTCTTTATGAATAAAATATCCTCAAATTAGCAAGAATGGCAGAAAATATTTAGCTGATGTTAAGAAACCAGTCAAGACTGACTTCAGATAACTGTTCCACAGCAATGCTTACAAACAGTTTTTAAAAAATAATCTTTTTCCAGCAGTACAACAAAGATTCACATAAAGACAAAAGCAGCAGCTACAAATATTTAAAATGTATTTTTGAAATGGAAAACATTTTCCTTCCATAAAATTTTTAATTTACAAAACTACGTAAGAGCCTGCTAAGTCGATTTTAGATTAAAAGAATACCTTGCATTGTAACAGGCCTTGAAATCCATCCAGAACTGCTTTGTGGATATTCCACAAACTCCTGTTTCCTGTGTCTAGTTGCCTAACACAGCAGCTCCACAATTTGTTATTGTTACCTGTCCTTCATTTCCACATCAAGTTCTGCAGGAACACAAAAGGAAGCAGAGGCAAAGGGTACAGCAGCCCAGCTCTTGGACAAGAAGGACATGCACAATTTCTTACTAAGTCAAAACAGTCAGAATTCCTGTACCCATGCCAAAAGGAGACATGCACAATTTCTTACTAAGTCAAAACAAACAGTCAGAATTCCTGTACCCATGCCAAAAGGAAGATTACTGTCACTCCTTGTAAGACCGGTTTAATTGTTAAAAACAGAAACTCTACAAGATACCACTGTAATGAACACAAAGTTAAAAACAGTAATGAACTCCTGTTCAAAAGACCAGGGCTCCAAAAAATCATGAAATTGCTCAGCAACTATGCAAACAATCCACAAATTTACAATTCTGTATTTCCACTCTAAGTCTTAGGTACTTGCACAACTCCAGTCCTGTAAGTAGAGTTCCTAAAAAAGCCTTTAAAGTACTTATCCTCACAACATTCCCAGGAACAGAATAAAACAATTTTCTTCTTTTTGTAGCTTAGAAAAGGAAGCATAAAGACATCAACTAAAAGCACTGGAAGTCTCAAATTATATCACACATGCAAGTCTCCCAAATTCCACATCACGGTCTCATAGTAGGGGCATTGTTGCCTCACTTTATTTCTTTCTGAGTTACAGAACACCAGAACTCACATTTTTAATGTATTTTGTTTCCACAAACACTGAACAGTCCTGTAATAACAAAAGAATTGTCACTAAATATCACAACTTCAAACTCAAAACATCCATTGGGTTGTGTTTTTGTGATTCAACAGCACCAACGACAGGATTTGCCAGAGCTAGCAAATTTTTTTGCCAGAGCTGCTCCTAGACCCATTTTGCCACATCCTATGGGATGTAAGGTAATGCTACAGCTTTGTGCTTCTGGAAGGACAACTACAGTGTCTCTCTTTCAGCCCACCTGTACCCACAAAACTTGGCTGTTTTGGGGAGTATCTACTCCTCTTTCAAACACAGTGGCAGAAGTTTCAGGTAGCAAGGCAGAGAAAGCAACAGCCTGTAAGCCCAGAATTTGTACAGGCGCTCCCTTCTTTCCAGGGAACCGAGATGAACACCAGAAGGTCTCCTGGGTCTCCTGCACCCACAGAGATCACAAAAAAATATTTGTAGGTACATCTTCCCTCCTCGCCCCCAACTTTTAAATGTGGATTTAAAAACAAAACCGCACTGTGAATTTACACAATCAAAACAAAACACCAGCAGAATTTTACACCAAGCTTAAGTCTGATTTCTTCATTCTTAGGTCAAGACCTTCAAACAACTACTGTTAGGAGTAAGCACAAGCTTCCCACCAAGCTGTGCCTTCTCCCTCCTTCCAGGAAGGGCAAAACCCATTCCTCTAACCCCAGTCTCCCAGCTGAACCTCTGCAAGCCCAGCCTCTGCCAAAGCCAACAGTGCTGTGTGGTATTGCAGAGGTCTCCCTGATCTTACAGGCACTGCAATGCTCCATACCAGCCCCCTGTTTCTCCAGTAGCCCCATTCTGTCTTTACTTATCTTAAACCTGTGGTGCATCCAACCTTTCCTCCCAGTGAAGCCAGCGCAGCCCATCCTGCCACACAGTACATGCCCTCTGTCCCCAAGGCCCACAGCCACCACCCTCATCGCAAAGCTTTGGCCTCACATGGGAATGAGACTGCTGCCCAGCAGGGCCTCGCACAGGCACATCTTACCCACTTCTGCACGCCCTGCAGGGCTTCCATGGCTTTTTCTCCCTGAGCAGCTACTCCCACAGCTACATCCCACCTAATATGTCTGCCCAGAAAGGCACCACAAGCCCCAGAAATGGCCCATGGGAAGCCCATGAGGTTCAAGACCAAGTGCTCGTGAGGCCACCTGGGTTGGGACAGCCCCTGGGATCAATCCAGGCTGGGGGTGAGCAGATGGAGCAGCCCTGGGAGAAGGACTTGGGGGTGCTGGTGGTGAGAGCTGGACATGCCCTGGCTGTGTGTGCTGGGACCCAGAACCCCCCCGTGCTGGGCTGAGCCCCCAGCGTGGGCAGCAGGGGAGGGGGGTTCTGCCCCTCTGCCCTGCTCTGCTGAGAGCCCACCTGCAGAGCTGCCTCCAGCCCGGGGAGCCCAGCACAGGAAGGACTAGAGCTGTTGGAGAGATTTCAGAGGAGGCACCAAGTTGATCAGATGGATGGAGCAGCTCTGCTACGGGGAAACGCTGAGACACTTGGGATTGCTCAGCCTAGAGAATAAGGCTGACCTAACTACTGCCTTCCAGTACCTGAAGGGAGCCTACAAGGAAGATGGAGATTATCTACACAGGCCTGAAGTGACAAAACAAGGGGGAACGGCTTCAACCTGATAGAGTAGGTTTAGATTGGATGTTAGGAAAAAATTTTTCCCTGTGAGGGTGGGGAGGCCGTGGCACAGGTTGCCCAGAGAAGCTGTGGCTGCCCCATCCCTGGAAGTGTCCAAGGCCAGGCTGGACGGGGCTTGGGGCAGCCTGGTCTAGTGGAAGGTACTCTTGCCCACAGCAAGGGTGGGATGGGATGAGCTTTAATGTCCTGCAACCCAAGCCATTCTGTATCTATAGGCTATTTAATGCCACCCACGACTAAGAGACGAACATCTTTCCTCCGTGCTACAAGCACAGGGACTGAGCACATTGCAGCTCCTCATGGACCCCCTGGGGCGGGGCAGGACAGGAGAACGGACAGATCCCCCCTCACACACGCATAGCCCCAGGAGAAGGCTCGGGGTGCAGAAGTTCCCCAGCAAAGACTTCATCCACGCCCCT
>NW_008237265.1:2388014-2436383 GCF_000691975.1 Corvus brachyrhynchos
TGCTCTTCGAGATTCCCGCCTCTAAACAAAACAAATACCAAAAAAATATAAAAATACATAAATTACAGGAATAATTATTTCATGCTTAATATATATAAAGATCTCCTAGCCTGTGGCAGGGGTGTGAAACTAGATGATTGCTAAGGTCCCTCCCAGTCCAAACCCTTCTGTGATACAGTGAAGTAAATACTAAATCCCTTCAGGTTTTAAAATATTTTTAAATTAAATACTGCATTTTTAATTTAATATTTATTTTCTGAAAATGTCTTTCAGCATTTTCTAAACATGTATGAAAAGTTAACTTGCATGTGTGTGCGTGGGAAATTAGCTTCCAATGGATAAAAAGACTAATTGTGGCCAAACACTATAGAAAGCTTTATTAGACAATCATCATTAAATCACAGACTGGTTTGGGTTGGAAGGGACCTTAAAGCCCATCCAGTCCCACCCCCCGCCATGGTAAGGGACACCTTTCATTATCCCGTGTTGCTCCAAGCCCCGTCCAGCCTGGCCTTGGACACTTCCAGGGATGGGGCAGCCACAGCTTCTCTGGGCACCCTGTGCCAGGGCCTCACCAGCCTCACAGGGCAAGACACGCTTAGAGTTCAACTATCCAGCCAATTCTTATATAGATTATAAAATATAGTGTTTTTTTCCAGATTACTCACAGATGTTATATCTTAAACTCATTTGATCTGCCTAACAGGCAGATCCCTTAAAGATGCAGCTTTTCCCCCAGAGAGCTTACAGTCTAACTAATTTTTATTTTTGTTAGCACAGTTTTAGGGAACTAAAAGAAGGGAAACAGTCCACCTAGACCCAACTACATCTGAAAATAAAATTATACAGAACTTATTTTTTAAGAATTCTCCATCAAATTAAGAGGTAGACCATACTCTTGAGGCAACAGTGTTTGAAGCTGGAAACAGAGAAGGATCTGTCTCAGCTAAGACACTGCAAGACAATTGCCCCACTCCAGCAAATGCTGGCTCTGCAGGAGTCAAAGTAGGTGAAAGACATGGAATCCCTCCTATCTCAAATGTTGTGAGAGGCCCACTTGTTCTAATCACAAAACGTATAGTGACTATGCCCCTTTTTTATTGGGGGCAACTTCCATCAAAAGATAAAATTTGGGCTCTGGAAAAAGTTACTGTGCAGTAAAGAAGCAAATCCTGCAGCATGAATATTTGATATATTTCCGGCATAAATACTAGTTTTCTGACTCTTATTTTGGGCCTGCCTTATATTGACTTAGGCCACACAGCTTTGAAGCTGTAGACCAAAAGCTTTTATTTTTGTTCTATTATTTAATAGGATCTAGTGAAACTGATTTGTGTGCTTGGAAAAATGCTTTTTATTAGCCTCTGTTGCTAAATCTGTGGAGCACACCCTGCCGTCATGCCCTCAGTTTCCTGCTTACACTGGGCCAGTTACAGTGCCTTGCCAAGGGATTCTGAACACTTATATTAAGATGAGGAAGAGCAGATCTGAGAGGAGGTAGCACCATTTTTTAAACACCAAAGGTGAAACAGAATCCATAAGAAATGGATACTGGCAGACTGTCTCAAACCCAAGAATAACTATTGCAGTCTGAAGCCAACTACAGAGTTTATTTGGCTTCAGGTGAGATGGTACATGTGTCTGAAGGCCATAAAAAGAGCAGTTACATTTGATGTTGAGATTTATGTGTCACTCATTTGTTATGTAATATCATAAATAAAATACACTTAATTCTTCATAAGAAAGAAATCCCTCCATCTGGAAAAAAAAGCCCGCAAGGCCTCGGAGGAGATGTTCAAAGCCCTTGCATTTTGTCCTGGGAACAAACGATGTTTTCCAAGAAGCAGACACAGATGAAATGCTGTCGCTGCACAGTTGTCAGGCTCTGAGTCACTGCAGGGACTCTTGCCTCATTTGTTAGATGCAGTCCAATTTCTAGAGGCAATGAGGAATTTAGTGACTGTCATCTGCCCTTCACAAAGGTTTTATGCCACATTTGTATGGAGTGTTTTTGTTGGGATCAGCATTATTCTCATCCTGTTAGCCAAGTGCATAAGCATATGGAAAGACACTGTCCTTGCCCTGTTCAGCTGGATCAAAGAGATGCTACTTAGGATATCTGGTACCCAAAATCTAGTTCCCTGGTAGCCTGGGGAATTTCATGGTACATGAATTTCACCTCATTCACGTACCAGTTTATTTATAAAATGTAGAATTTAAAGTCAGGGTTTTGCCTGGTACAGAAGGAAATGCAGCTGAATTGTAAGAAGGATGGTGCTAAATTCAAGGAGGTTTTGTGTACATTAATTTGCATTGTCCTGCAGTTTTTCCCATGCTACGAGGCACCAAGGAGAGGCCCCCTCTGTTTAGAAATTTATTCTCATGGATAGACAATCTCCCTGATATAGGGTTAACACAAATTTGGATAAAACTAAACCTTAAAAAAGTCACTGATTCTTCTTCTTCTTGAGTGTCAGGTGATGCCCCATCCTTGGAGGTGTTCAAGATCAGGCTGGACAGGGCTTGGAGCAACCTGTTGCAGAGGAAGTTGCTCGTGCCCAAGGCAGGGTAGTGGAATGAGATGCTCTTTAAGGTCCCTTCCAAACCCAAACCTCTCCATGATTCTATGACTGACAGTAATACATAGTTTAACACCGCTGCAGCGAAAAAATTGGTTACCACAGTTAAATCTCTGTAGGAAAGGATAGGGATGCTCAAGGCCCTACACAAAGCAGGGAAGGACATCTCTCTCCACAAGGCAGGCTGCCCTTGACACCAGTCATAAGACTGAAGGAAAAATGGTGGATGTGGGGAATATGGCAGTAAGGAATGTGCTTGTAGATAGGCTGCACAGAAACAACATATTTGAAATAAATTCTAAGAATCTTGTTTAAGGTTTTGTGGTAAAGAAGGATTCTTGAGGAGGACTGTGAAGGTGAGAGCATGCAGTTACTAGTCTCCTCTTGTGATCTTTTCTACTATTCAGTGTTACTTTAAGTCCTAGAATCCAGTGTGAAAATGCTCCCGCAAGCAGTGCTAGATTTGACAGTTGTGCCATTTAATGTAGATTTCAATACGAATACAATCAGTTCTCATCTGTCATGTGAAAATCTTGGCTTTTCCTGGTTTCCATTGCAGCAACAGCTTTTCTTGACTTCAGCAGCCTAGACAACTGAGCATCCAAAAAGCTGCTATTAAGCCAGTGCACATAAATCACCTCTGTGCTCTATGCTGAGCTCACCAGGCTTTTGTGCTTCTGTGGAGTCACTCTGTGGCACAGGACAGGGAGTTCAAGCAGACTCATTGCTTTTGCACAGTGTGGAGTTACTCCCCACATGCACATTAAACCTGCTGGGATTGCTCTGTATTTGCAGAGCTCCACATGGGAAACTCACCTTTTGGGGACTGGTTAACATCTGTGAGCAAAGTCTTCCAAAATTGTGTGTAGAGTCCTGAAAATGCTCTCTGCCTTGTGTTGCTTGGGAAATGTAATTAATCTGCTGAGCCTGGAGTGCAGCCTGGCTCCTTCAGATGTCTTACAAGGATGCTCTTGGAAAGATGGGAACACTCTCGGAAATTGTATCTCATTCCCAGAAAATAGAAATAAATATCTCTACTAAGGAGCAGAAATAACTGAAAAGCTCCCCACCACCTGGTCACGCTCAGAGAGTAAAGAGGCATGTGCTTGAATATTTTTGAGGAACTCACCAGTTATATAGTCGTCCTGAACAGATGTGTCAAGCCAATGAATGAAGGAACAAAGGGAAATGCCCACAGGGAATCCCACATTACTTGGCAGTGCTCCCATTTATCAGCATTAGTGTACCTTGTCAATGCTGAGAAATTTGCTGCAGGGAAAAAACAAGGCCTAAAAAAATGAAGAACAAGAAAAACCCATATAGTGACTCAGACTATCTCCTATTTTGGGTTACTGCTGGTGCTTGAAATTGGAGAATTGTAGCTGTGATCCTGACCATCCTTCATACTAAGAAATAGGGATTAAACCCCTCCAGCTCTGTCAAAATCCTGACATCTAGTGGAGGTAAAATAGTGGGCAGCAGAACTCAGCCTAAAACCATCCGACTGTGGAATTTGTATCATTCACTGCCGGTGTAGAGTCCATTTAATTTGTTAGTGGCATCTGTGAAATATGAGTTAGTCTACTCATCTTTATTGTACATTAAAATCACAGGATGCATATCCCTTCCAACTCAGGATAATTTAAGTTTCTATATTGCAATAACCTAAGCCTTTAGAAGGTCTTCCATATGTACAAAGCAGATAAGCTTTGTGAGGTAAGAGCAACAGGCCAGAGATTGGTATCTTCACGTTAGGAGACAAATACCTATGAAGTTTGCTTTTTCTGAATTTATGAAAGCCAATCTCATGTCATCTTAAGAAATAATATTTGAGAAGATGCTGTTGGTAGCTAGAAGTTGCTACATATATTATCTATTTGTCTCTAAGGAGAAAATATATCCAGTTACATAGAGAGAGTTTTTAGACTGATAGAACTGAGAAATAAAGGGTTAAACTTCTGTTCACCAGAATCTTTTTCTTTAGATCTTTGTCAATTTTTGAAATTATAAGAAAAACTTCAATACTTACAAGAAAAAGTTATTGAAAATTGTGAGCATTCATTTTCATATGGCACGATGAAGCTTGTGAAATTCGGGTTAAAAATCTCAGAGCTTATTTTCTTAGAATTTTCCTATGCCAGCTGAATATTCATTGAAAGAAACATGCAACCTAAACTTTAAAAAAGAGAACAAATATTGCTATTAAAATAACATCATCAGAAGATTTCAGAAGGTTCATGGATATAAGGATATTTTATTGCCTTGTAATTTCAAAACCTTAACCTATTGAAGAAATATCTGAGGAAACCTTCCTGTCATACCTGTGGATCTGGAAAAAAGAAAATAGTATTTCTTTTAAACCAGTATGTAAAGGCTATCCAAAACCATTTGTCTAATTATGTATGTGAAGAGAAGCTTTGATCCATTCCTTTTTTATATGTTTTTTCCCACAAGATCATGTCAGTAGACTAAAGTGATATATTATTAATTTTTTTAAACTAACATCTTTCTTAAGCAGACACAATATAAGTTAAGTTTGATAATTTCCTTCTGCATCTGCTGATTATAAGATTTGGCCTCTGCAGAAGTCATTATTTGTATGTGTATGACAGGCTTCTAAATTCAAAAATCCCACACTCTTTAATTACTGGGAGTAATAATACTTCAGAGCTATAAATTTCCCAGTTCACATGGAGATAAAAGCAAATTTTGAAGGAGGTATTTGTCCATCTGTCCACCTGGGCGATGCACTCCTTAAGTCCAAAACTCATCCAAATAAAATCAGCCCCCCGTGTCTGCATCTGTCTGCCATATGTGTCCACTTGCTAGATTTAGGCTACATGGGCTTTGTTAGCCTCCCCTCCCATACTTTACCAGTCTCTGAGTGTGCTTCATACCTCAGTAACACAGCATGCCGTTATTAAGTAATATAAATTAATAATTAAAATATTAACTATTAATTCCATGCAAACACAGACACATTCAAGACACTGTCAGGGATGGGTGAGCCTGCTTTTTGATCTGAGCAAGTGCTGATATTCACAGAATACAAATATTGGTTTCACCAGAGGGGGAAACAAGGAGAAACCTTGCGATGAGTCAGAGGTGGAGCCTCAGTTGGCAGGAATTGGGTCTGGGATCTGACTTCTCTCTTCCTTTTTCTCCTTGCCCATAATTTTTGTGACTCTGCAACTGCACAAAACCTTGATTCTTCCATTAGCTTTGGGAAAACATCTCTTTTTTTTTTTGTCTCACTTTAAGAGTGGTCTGGTTTAAAGGCAGAACTAAAGGGAATAAAGCACAATATGGTATTTGTGTCTGCTAGACTTTATTTTTGTCTCTTACCCATGCTTGCCCCACACTGATGGAACAGCCATCCTTGGCTCATCCTGCCCCCAGGCTGTATCACAACCAGCAGGCATCATTAGTCACTTGCTCAGCACCCGGTGCTGGGAACATACAGGGTGAGATACTTCTCGTATAATTAGTGCAACCCTGTGCACCACAACCTCTGCTCTTCTGCTTCTGTTTTATGCCAGCATCATCAAAAGCCAGAGACACATCATAGACAAAATCTGTTGCATTGTTTTCACAGCTAGAAACCTCATCCAGCTACATCTGACATAACTTCTCAAATTAATATACTCTTACCTCCTAAAATGTTATTTACACCTGTGCATGCCTGACTTCTAAATATGAACGGTAGTTTCCCAGCACTGTCCATTCATGGACAGATGGGGAGTCACTTGATAAGTCAAAAGCAGGTAACAGTCAGTTTTTCCTGCACAAGACAAAGGTTAGTAAGATCATCATGTTAGATGAAGTCTGAGTACAGTGTGCACCTTCATTCCTGAAGCAAGGAGTGTCTCTGCTGAGGAATCTGTTATAAATCACATTTTTAGTGAGACTGGCAAAGCTGCATAACTCTAGCCTCAGGGAATCTGTCTAATTTGTCAGCTAAAATTCAGTCTCCTGATAGAAAACTAGTCCATTCATGCTTTGTGAAGGCTAATTGCCCATGGAAGGAATCTGCTCAAGGAACTGTCAGCAGTGATGTGGTGTGGCACCTTCATCTGGCTGGAGCTTCCCAGGGAAGGTCAGCAGAGCTCCTCTTCCTCTTGTGCTGACCTTTAACTGTGCAGCTGCTGTCCCCCAGAAAGGTATGTTTGGTCGGACCATTAGCAGAGTTGCAGGAGCCAGAGGAGTTCTTATTCACCCACATCCTTCTTCAGCCCTGCAACAGAAGCTGCTTGAACTCACCACCACTTGCAAAAGGACACAAATAACATCCAGCGAATAGGAGCTTTCAGAAATAATCCTTGGAAGAAACACTACTTCAATTCTTAAGAACTTGTTTTTTATACTCATTCAAGTGCACTGTGAACTGCAAAAACTCCAGCATTTAATAAATTGCCACAGATTTAACACTTCCTATTTCAGAGAAGAACTGAGTTTCTTTACTGGACTAATGAAAGTAGTTACAACGATTTTCTAACTGCAAGTCAGAGTTTAATTCCCTTCCATAACGTTAGGCATGCAGTATGTTTCTTCTTGTCTAGGATATTATTCTCTGTTGTTTTTCCCGAACTGCAATAAGCAAAGTAGCTCTATTTGTTCCAGTTTAGTGGCATTGTTAAATGACCACGTTTTATTCCAACTAATTATGTCACCCAAACTTTGAGTATGTCCCTAGAATGTCCGTAGAATAGCAATGAGGATGGGAAGAAATGTTGGGAAGAATGGTTGGATCTTGGGGAAAAAAAGCAATCATTCACTGTTAGTAGCAACTGTTAACAAGTAGAGGTTCAGTACTCGCCAAGGCTGATTTAGGATCCTGTAAGAGATCTCTTCAACTGACTATTTAACTTACTTTTGCAGTTTTTTATCATGCAGCTATGAACAGGTCTCCTGGGCTGAATTAATTGTATTAAACAAGGAAAATAGGTATGAGTAAGAAGATAATTGCTTGGAAAACGGTTACATCCAGCCCCAACCTATCTACAGCCACTCTTTTCATCTATTATAGAAAGCCTTAGTTCAAAAATAGTTACCAAAAAATGTTCCTTGTAATTAGAAAGTATATTGCAGATTGACTACATAAGCTTGAATTCAGCAGGGGGCTGAATGCAAGTTTGCAAGAAACAGTAGTCTTGGGATGATTACCAACGTTAAAATCATGCCCATGTTTAAGTTTCTTGATGTACCAAGGCCCCTTTGTTCTGTTTGACTCCATCGAATTTCTGTGTTTGTTCTATTAGATGGCATCAATGACTAGTCTCTTTTCAGAGTGCTTTGTAGAAAAGGGGACATAATTGTCTGAAAAGCAGCCTATGAAGTGTTTGCTTTTAAATCAAAGAAGACTTTTGAAATATTAAATAAAGAAGGACTACAATATATAAATCACTCCAACCCATCTCAAAAATACTGATGCACATTAATGATTTACTTCAGGCTCATACATCTATTTGCTTTTGTATTCAAAACGTTGTTACCCTGGTAACCCCAACATCTCACAGAATTTAACTTATTCTCCATCTAAAGTACACTCTCTTAAGGAAATTCATACAGATTCTCATGAGAGCGCTTTTCCCTTTTTTCCCCTTTGTTTGTAAAGGAAGAAACAGTGACTGGTTTTGGCATGAATGGGTCGTTTTTGTCTTTTCTTCCTCCCTTCTCCCATCCCAATAATGACAGCTGAGGTTTAAACACAACAGTACATTCAGCCTGCATTCACTGTTTAACAAAGATCCCAGTCTAAACAAGTTGGGTTGCTTTACTCCAGCATTAATTCATGTTAATATGCTGGAAAGAGCCTTTCTAAGGAATTCCTCTCCCTATTTCAGAGGATACCTTCATTCTCAACAGGCTGTCCTCTCATATATTCCTTTAAACAAGAGCAATGTAGCTCTGTTCTGGCATACCGGTATTTCACTGGGGTGTCATTAACTGGGGTATATTTCAGCACTTGGTGCAGTGGCAAACATCAAGAAGAGCTTGCCAATGCATCTCATGGCCCTACTTCTACCCCATGGTATTCCCTGGCAGGTAGGCAAAGATGGGGGGAACAGCAGTGAATATCCTGTATGAGACTGTACTTTCAGAAGCCAAAGATGACTTAAGTAGTCTGCCCTGAAGTGGTCTGGCCTTCTCCTCCAGTGGGGATTGCTGATGATCTGACTCAGGGAGTTGAGCCAGGTGCACATGATGGCTGCAGACCGATGTTGGAGCTGACAGCTCTCGGAAAGCAGCAGTCCTGCTTTGCCCTGGGGGCTACTTCCCATCCTTGCTCCATTGTTTGAGGTCTAGCAGTCAGTGACCCAGTAGAAGAACAAGCTGATTGAGAGGGCTGATCCAGCAGGAAGGCTGGAAGTTGACTCCAGGACTCTCTGCCGTCCTTCCTCCTGCCTGCTCTTGGTTGCTGGTGTCCCATGCCTCGTGCTGCTGTGAGTGTTTCTGTGGCCACGTGCCCCTGTGAGTTGGTGACTGGATTTAACTGTTCCATTTTTGCATTATCATATTCTTGCTATTATTTTTATTACTTCCTGATGCCAATCCACCATGGGGCGGTTCAACACTTACCTTGACACAAGGCAGGAGATGGGGGCCTGCAGGAACAAGGGACGGGAAGTGTGAAAGGGCAGGATGTGATAACTGGCACTGCCACCTTCCCACAGAGCATGGTGGGGCAGGTGATTTTGGGAAGGCAAATCAGAGCTGGAAAGGAAGATAAACTTTGCAGTTTGTGCTGGACAGATGGCACAGCACCTGTAGGGCTGTGATAGCTCAGAACTAGAACATATCCAAACTAGACCCCAAGGAAGCCACAGGCAGCTCATGAACAGAGAAATGACATCCGCATTGTTTTTGTCCCCTCCTGGCACAGGGCAGCACAGGGCTGTCCTCACCTATCTGAGCACAGGGCAGAAAGATGCCAGTCATGGATAGCTCTAGAGAATTACAGTCAAGGGACAGCATTCCCAAGAATGGGTGGATGGACCAAACCCTACAGAGCCCATCCTCCAGGCAGGTACAGCACAGCCACAACCACACACTCACTCTGCTAAGGTCAGAAACAGCAAGAAGATTTGTTGAGCCCCATGGTCTACATGACAAATCGGTGTTTGCTCCAGATGTTGATTTTTTTAATTAAGAAGATTTATTCAGACCAATGCAGAAGAAACAAAAGGAGTAAGCCCAAGCTTAAAGTTTCAGAAGAGTTTCAAACTCGTTATTCAACATTATTTGCTTGCTGTGTAATCTCTTCCTCATCATTCATTGACCCCTGGCAAACAAAGAGTTGAGCTGACAGCAACTTTTCTTCCTCAAGCCCAAATTCTTAAAAATACCTTCTATTTAAAGTTGTATTTCAACCCCTTCAGACATTCTGTCCAATAATCTCTCTTAAAACCACCATCCTACTTGTCTTTTGCATTTAAGAAAATTGCAAAGAGGGCTTCACAGTAAACCAGGTTGGGACATTACTTTTTCTTAACGAATAAAGGGGAAAAAAATTCCAAAAGAAGTGAAGCCAGTCTGCTTATAGAAAGACAAAATCTCTTTTGTTGATTTTTCGCCTTTGATTTATAAAAACATCTTGTTAATCCCTGCAGGGTTTCTGAGAGAAAAGCTGTCTGAGATCCCTACACAGAGATAGAAGTTAGATACATATGAAGCAGAAAAGATTGACTGATTTAATGATTAAACAAAAAGAGGAGGCATAAATGACTGATGAATCTATCAGGGAAACATATTAACTGGAGTTTCCTGATTCCTTTGCATTCTTAATAATTTACTTAGAGGAGATGCTAAGGTGACTGTCTCTTAAACGTAAAGAAGTTTTATCCATTTCAGTCACAGAAACCCCCTGTCAGACTACATCCAGTTTGTTAGAGTTAATAAACCTGACTCAGTTCTGATGAAAGCTTTCCAAATTTTTGATGATGTCACCTTTGCACAGTTTTGAATTTAGATCAAATAAAGTGTTTTTCAAATTTTTTTACAAAAACAATAACAATTTTTTTTTCTTTCTTGGGTAGATTATTCTCTGAAATTGTCCCAGTTTTGAAGTGAGGATAAAAAATGTTCATGGGCATTTTAATTTGAAGGAGGAAAGAAAAGTTCATTAAAAGATTTGCAGCATTTGGATATAACAGGAGAAAATAGAGTATCCTAATCTGGGTAGGGATGACAACACACAACTACTTTTATAATCACAGTGTAAGTACAGATTACTGCAAATACTAAGTGCTAGCATTACAGTCTCAAGGAATATTGTAAGAAGAATACACACCAAATTTGCTGATTTAGCAATAGAAATAATACAATTAATTACTCAGAGGAGTCTAATGAGCTCAAGTGACAATATTTTTTCCAGTCACACTGCAAATCAAGATACTTTGTAGGAGTTACCTCTAGGAGATGAGCAACATACTGCTGAGCACAGGTAGAAAGTAGGTGGCTTTGAAAACAAAAGTTACTAGGGCATCGAGAAGCTGCCATTGACTTCAAACAAGGACAAGCATCTCCATGACCCTTGTGCACAGTTGCCGTTCCCCAGCTCTCAGTCCTATTGCTTCCTGCAGCACCAAGCATCTCTGCCAGTGCACACAGACTGAACCTGGCACAGTTTGCTCTGTAGTGGTCCTTGAAAAGCCTTTACACTCTACAGACATGATTCACATATACCCACACAAACTTCATCTCCTCTTACGTCAGTCTTCATTTACTGGAAAATAATGTCTGGGTTTGCCCCTAGAATGAGCACAGCCCAAATACCACCAGGACAGCATCCCAGGAGCTTTTCTCATAGAAAGGAACAGAAATAGCCTGCTCAACTGGTACTCAGTTTCCAGCACTGATGTCCCTCAGCAAAGGTAGAATCATAAGATGGTGCCTGTTGAAATGGGATCGGTTCTTGGCTCTGTTGGCACAGGACCAGCCTGTCTCAGGGAAGTTACCAAGCAGGGAGCTGTTGTTTGTACTGGACATTGGAGTAGAGGTGAGAAAGCCACGATTCCCTGTGAAAGACACCCAAGAACAGGAGAGTCTGTTTAGGGGAGTTTGGCTGGTACCAGCTTGGGTGAGATCTGAACTGATGACCATTGTGTGAAAAGGTCCCACAATTCATTCCCTGCTCCACATGCCAAACCACTCTTTTGTACATTTCAGATTAACCTTACTACAGAATATGTCTTTGTATAATGCCGTGGAGTTTTGCTCATCGCAGCATATAAGTTACTGCTGGCTAGGGCTAGGAGCAGGGCTACTCCAGAAGCACACCAGAGACAAAATTCAGATACAGAGTTATAACTGCCTCCTTGGAGAGGTGTCTCCACTATGTTCCATTTGGGAACATTCTCAATTACTGGCCATATTAGGGGCATATCGTCTTCTCTTCCATTAAAGTTTAGCTGCGTTGCCTTGCAAGTTATTGGAAAAGAAAGCCAAAGTGCCATCCATGTATGGCCACTTCTATCTTCCTTCCCTTGCACCCCTGCAAAAGCTGCCTCACAAAACTTGCTCGTGCAGGTATGACGGTTCCCAGCCCTTGGAAGGGGCCTCATGTGTACATGTCAAGGGAGGTGAGAGGAAGTTGTGGCCTCAGGTTGCAAAGGGGAAGCCTGAAAGGTGTTTTTCTCCTTGCCTTATTGGTTTGGAAGCAGAGGGAGAGGGGAAGAAGGTTTTTCCTCATTCTAGCACGTTTCCCTGGCTCAGCCTAGCTGAAGTACACATGCTTGTGGTTCATCCTCACAAATGCCATGTCAGGCCCTGGGCCAATACAAACACCAAGTCTGTCTTCAATATATGCAGGGAAAAAAATACAGTTCCAGCTCACTCCAGATTAGAGTGTGTTTGCAGAGAAAGGGAGAAAGTGAGGAGGTCTCTGATAGTTGTAGCTGAGTAATGCTGATCTCTGCCCTTAATAGGTCCTGTTGTGGAGAACACAGCTATTTCCCTTGTTGGGCTTTCAAGTTGAGTATAATACAAATAAAAAGGTATTCAAACATACCAGGAAAAGATCTCAAAGGAACATATCTTAATTCAATAGGATAAGAGGTTTGGTAGGACTGCCAGCATGCCTGGTGAGCTGAGGGAGATACAGGTGCCTTAGGCCACATGCCAGTGTGAAATCTCCAGTGTTCATTCCTGACAAAGACATGGGAACAAGAAACATGAGAGTCTTTGATTTTGTGTTTAAAATATTCCCATGTTGTAAAAATCTGCAAAACCTCCTCCATTTTCAGGTGTTGATAAAAATGTTCAAACCCAACTTTAAAATAGATTGAAGCCTTGCAATCTTTTTAGGTTTCTTGTGCCTGGAGAGCCAGTGCGATTTCTGCTCTGCATGAAGCAGAAATAGCATGAAAATATAAAAGTTGATCAAAACAAGAGCTTCGCAAGAAAGGCAGCAACTGTAATGGATCCTGTTTGAGCGCTGCTGAAGACTTGAGGGAGGAAAAAAAAAGAGAAAAGTTAACTTAGTTTGCAGGTGGTCAGTCACTAAAAATGAAATCAAAAACAAGAGGGATCATATAAATTAATAAATTATTCATGGCAATTAGTTTGTCAAGCATCAATCCTTGCAGTTTTCATAAAGAATAAAGATCCTAGCCCAGTTTCCTGGCTTGGTAATTACATTGTCCCTAATTAAATTTCCCCTTCAGTTCAGCATTATGTATGTGTCTTCCTCTCTGAAAACTGTCTGACAAACCTAAAACCTGCCACTCACCTTTCAATGCTGGGTAGTAGCTTTGGGTTTTGCTACAGAACTCATTATTCCTCTACCCAAAAAGGCTTCATATTTCTTAGTCTGAGAGTACTAAATGAAAGGAGCTCATGCCACAGCATCGCTAAATCTAATATTTCGAAGGTTTTCATACAATTAAATATCTTACTGCCCTTGAGTGAAAAGTTTTAGCCATGTCAAACTCCACTCAAATCAGCCCAGAAAGGACACTGACTTTGCCCAGCCTTCAAAAGCTGCTGCAGAGGTTTTCATCATTTGTTGAATTTCAGCCAGGCTACCCTTTGCAGCTATGAACATTGCATCCTAATGCTTCCTGATGCTGGGCTGGGGATTATCCACATGGCTCAACCTCAGGTTTTGGAGAAAGCTACAAACATTTCCAAAGCAGCTTAACACTGTTCCTGCAGCTCCACCTTTTGGGAGCTGGGCGTCAACCAGGCTGCTTGAGATGGTGATTTCTTTAAAAAACGCGATGTAACCTTGTTGTATTTGTGGCTGACATTAATCTCTAAAATATGAAGAATGAAGCACCTCAGACATTTTAAAGATGCATTGATTCCTCACAGAAAGCTCTATAATGTGTTAGGCTGGAGATATTTTTATTGTGAATAGTTTCTGAAGCCTGCTCAGTATCAGCAAAAAACCTGATTTATCCATGTACTTGTAACAAGAATGTTTCCTTTCATCTTTTCTGCTTAAGATTCACTTGGATTCTTTGTGCTGGAATGAGAGGTGCTCAAAATACACCATGTCAAATATGACAGAATCTGGTCCACATCAAATTCAGTACTATTCTTGTATGTTTGAGAAGGATTTGGTTTCTAATCCTCCACTTGCGGCCTCAGAATACACTGCACCCCAAAGACTTCATGTCATGAGGTGTCAAGTACCCTCAGCACTGTTAAGTAATTTCTGTGCTCCCGTGAGAGGTCAAATTATCCTGTCCCTTTTTGAGAGAGCCCAGCACACAGCATGAGGAGATGCTATCCTGTGTTGGTGGGCTGAAGACATTTGAAACATGCAGAAAGCATCCTGGATGCCATAAACTTCCAAAAGCCTTGAATCTGGACTATGGCACAAGTCTACCTCTGCTGGAAAAAGCAGGGATATGCTGGTGACTGACAAAGGGACTGATCTAGAGTCCGTTGAAAGTCATGTTATATATGGCTTCCACTGGGACTTGAACCAAGTCTGTGGTGGGTTTTAAGATGAAAAGATATTGTAGCAGCCAAAAGTGACCTTTAAGAGAAAAGAATCCCCCCTGAAAAAATGGCCTCACTTGTTGGTTCTAGGAACTGGGGGATGAGTGAAAAAACTAGCAACTCACAGATCAACAACATAAACCCCTTTTTACCTCTTTTCACTCTTCCACCATGGATTAAGTTGCTTTGATGAATATCAGACATGTATTTGCCTTTCATCACTTTTCACATTCTAAACCTTGCCCTAGACTTAGCCTTGCTGTTTCAGACTACTGAATATTATACGTGCACAGGAGCAATTTGGTGTCTATAATGATAGGCATGATTGTTAAATTGGTTTCCAGTGTCTTTGAGGCTGCGTCCCTGCAGAGTTGCAATTAAACACTTGACAAACCACAAGGCTATGCTAATCCCACTTCAAAAATCTCTGATGGCAAGGACGGCAGTCTGCCTTCCTTCTCCACTGAAAGATGGGGAGACCCAGCATTACTCAGGCTCTTAAAAATACTCTTTTTCGCCTTTGGTTCGGTAGCTCGTGTTTCAGCTGTAACATTCTGCCCGAGTTGGCCATTGCTGTGTAACAAGCTCCTCTTTGTTCAGCCCTGCTACCTCATTTCTTTCTATTAGCCTTTAATCCCTGTCAGGGTTTCACCTTTGCAGCAATGAGGTCACAGCTCATGTTGATTGGGAAAGGAAATCCTGATGATTGTTGCTGACAGAAAGCTGATAATGCTGGTTTGGGCAGCAATAAATTCTCAGTCTCTAAATGAAGACTAATCTCTGAGCCAGAAATCACCTCTTTCAATAGTTTTTTTGGGCCTCATTCACAAATATTTTCCCATGCTCAAGCTGCCTGACCTTTGGAGCATTCAATGCACCTATGTTATTGTGCAAAACTGTTTTCCAGGGATCAAAATAAGCAGCCATCTATCAGTGAGAGGCAGGTGAAGTTATGAAATAAATCAAAATTTTTATCCTCATTGGGAATGCAGCACTTGGAGCTGTCTGTAGCCTCTGCAACCCTAAGTGCCAAATTGCTCTCTACTGCTGAGCCATTCCATCCTGTCAGCATTTTCATTTCTTCAAATGACTGGTGTTGTTAGGTCCACTTATTTTTATTTTTTCAGGACAAAAGCACAACATGCAGAGAGATAAGAAATGAAAAAGGGGTGAGCAGGAGTGGTTTGTGTTGTTAAGTTCATATTGCTGACTCAAAGAGTGATTCAATAGAGACAGTTTTTAAATAACCCTGAGCAATGCAGATGCTTCTTTTACAACATCAAAAACCCTTTCTTTGGTATGGTTCTCTACCTTAAACCAAGTGTAGCCGTTGAACTGGCCCTTCTCTGCTGCAGTAACCATCACATGCAAACTCCTTGCACTTCCTGCAAGGACACAGCTCCTTGCCAGCAGGGAGCAGCGGGGAAGTTCACCAGTGGTTGGACAAGAACTCTCCTGGAAATCCAAAAACTCAAATAATTGACGATACTGCCAAAACCTTATCTACTGCACATTATATTGTCTTTTTCTTTCTGCTCCTCCTGCTGTTCCCCAAAACACATGTTCCATCAACACACAGCAATCTGATCTCCTCCTAGTGTCTTATCTACCCACCAGAGCCTCAGTGCCCCCAAATGCAGCTGCTTTGTGCACTTACTCACTCCTGGACAGCCATATCCAGGCTCAGTGCTCCAAGATACGAGAAGCTGGTGGCCGAAGGCTTTGGCTCCCTCCCTGCCAGCCCAGCCTGGCTATTGTTTTTGTCTCTCAGCAAGCTGTACTCACCCCTTTGATCAAAATAACCCTGGACTCTGGTCTGAATGCCAATTTGAACTTTACAAATTGGGCTTTCTCAGCTAACAAAGTGGGCATTTTGCTCCCTTTCCTCTCTGCAGTAACAGAACTCCCTGCTGCAACACACAGGTGGTAGCATTTTAGTCAGGCAATCCCTGTGTAATCCGTTATAATTCTTTTCTTCCTTCCACAGTGCGTTGGTCTTCCCAATGGCAAAAATCCACTATGGTCAAAATTCTTTCTAAATACAGGCTTTAGCAAGGCTCCTGAAGGGAGCAATTCAGGTACCTGAACACAGATGTGCAGTAGGTGATTTGGGCTAGCCACAATACCCACAACAGGCTGGCAGAGGTGATGTAGGAGCTGTGGAAGATACACACCTTTCCAGAGGGGCAGCCAGAGCCCAGGCAGGCTGTAAAAGAGCTTTGACAAGATCTCAGCCAGTTTCAGATACCTGAGCCTGTCCAGGCCACCCTGTGCCTGGACAGTGTGAGGGACAGTGCTTCTGTGCTCATCAGCCAAATAGTTAAGTTTATCAAGGTTCAAAAATTAATCATTACATGATGTATAGAAACCATCACTTCAGTGTTTGTACTGGTATTCCCATCTTTGCGAGGACAAATCTTAGTATGTTTGTATGCTAATCCTTATGCCTACAGGTAACTACTTTATGTATCTTATACTTGTCTGCATCTGTCTACATGTATCAGATTTTCCAATCCCTCTGTCAACTAAATCTAATGGCCTGTGGGTTAAACTCTTTGGAGGAGAAAGGGAAACTTTGTTCCTTGACTTGTTTTGACTTCAGGATTCTCTCCTACTTGGTTTAGCAAAACCTCTAGCATTAGCTAGACTTTGTATACAAGAAATTTTTCATTAGAGGAATTTAACTGGACTAAGATTCCTAAACCTGACTCACATCTGCAGTCAAGCCCCACTTTCTTCACACATCCACATCCCACTGTCAGGGGCATCTCAGGAGCTCAAGGACAGCAACAAACACCTGTGGGGCAGACCAGTGCTCTGTCTCAGTGCATGGAGTGTGAGCAGATACTTGGAAAATGCTTAAGTAAACTGAGCCCAGGGCCCAGGGAAGGGCTGTCCTTGGAACGCAGAGGGTGAGGAGCCAGTACACACAAAGGAGAGACCTGGTGTCTCCTTGGGCTGGGAGAGCAGCACCACAGCAAGGGTAAAACCAAGGAAAGCTGCTGCAATACAGAGAGCAGAGCTGCTGGTCTGCTCGACCTGGTTTCCATTACGTGCCTGGGATGAGGTGAAATTCCTTAAATGCAAGAACATTATCTCTGCAAAGGATTGGGGTGGATGGTCTGGCTCTTGTTTCTGTCCTTGATTTGTCAGTCCTGAGATGCTGGTAAGACAAAATACTGGGTAAATGCATGAGGAAGTACACTGCAGTGTAAAAATCAGAGTCAGTGGGACTACAGCATCATTCCTCCCACAGTCCCAGGGCTCTGCTCCAGATTGGTTCCTCTGGTTTGTGCTGGCTCCTTCGAGCATCTGGCCATGTTCTGCCATACTGTGCAGCTCCATCTCACCAGAGCAGAAAACAGGTACATCCTGGAAGGGAGATGTGTGTGGAGATATGCTAATTGCTGATGGATGAATTCCCACAGGATGGCACTTACTTCTCCCAGACCAGATTAAGCTTCATTTCATGCATTGCTAACAGCTTTTTTTGTGCATGCCTTTACCAGCAGCTTTTAACAACAAACACACTATCCTGCTTTTCTTACAGATCTTCTGCTGAAAAGAATATGTATTATGGTTTTAAAGTCAGTTTTTTTGTTGACTTTTTAAAGATTTTTATTTTATAGATAAACATTAAAAAAAGCTAAAGAAAAAGTAATCATTAGATTGCTGAAACACATATCTAACCCATCCAAACTGGCATCCTGACTCTTACCACAAGTTAAAAAAAAAAAAAAAAAAAAAAATTGGGATGTTAAGTACAGCTCTACTATTGTGCAATGCCATTTTAATCCAGTTACACAACTGGAACCAAGTAAAGTCACACAGCTTCTCCGGCTCTGCTCTGAATTCATTACTTCCATTTCAAAATGTAATCTTAAAGTAAGCACAGTCATAGCTCTGTGCTGCTCAGCTGGGTAGATACCTTTAATCTCTCAAGCAGTATAGCTGAAGGCAGACTCTTGCAGCAGAACAGCCTGAATGCTGCATTTACAAGGCCACCTGTGGAACAGAATTGCCTTGAGTTTGGGAGATTTTGTATAAATAAATGCTCTTTCTTGGAACACAAAGTTAATTTCATCAGCATTATAATGCCATTGGCTGCAGACACTTTTCCTTCAAACTCCATTTTCCATTCTAAAATTTAGCATCTTTTTATCACCTTTTTGTTCAAAGTTTGTATGACAACTAGGACCAGGCCCCCTTCAGAATATTTGGTTTACATGGCACTTACTTCTCCCAGACCAGATTAAGCTTCATTTCATGCATTGCTAACAGCTTTTTTTGTGCATGCCTTTACCAGCAGCTTTTAACAACAAACACACTATCCTGCTTTTCTTACAGATCTTCTGCTGAAAAGAATATGTATTATGGTTTTAAAGTCAGTTTTTTTGTTGACTTTTTAAAGATTTTTATTTTATAGATAAACATTAAAAAAAGCTAAAGAAAAAGTAATCATTAGATTGCTGAAACACATATCTAACCCATCCAAACTGGCATCCTGACTCTTACCACAAGTTAAAAAAAAAAAAAAAAAAAAAATTGGGATGTTAAGTACAGCTCTACTATTGTGCAATGCCATTTTAATCCAGTTACACAACTGGAACCAAGTAAAGTCACACAGCTTCTCCGGCTCTGCTCTGAATTCATTACTTCCATTTCAAAATGTAATCTTAAAGTAAGCACAGTCATAGCTCTGTGCTGCTCAGCTGGGTAGATACCTTTAATCTCTCAAGCAGTATAGCTGAAGGCAGACTCTTGCAGCAGAACAGCCTGAATGCTGCATTTACAAGGCCACCTGTGGAACAGAATTGCCTTGAGTTTGGGAGATTTTGTATAAATAAATGCTCTTTCTTGGAACACAAAGTTAATTTCATCAGCATTATAATGCCATTGGCTGCAGACACTTTTCCTTCAAACTCCATTTTCCATTCTAAAATTTAGCATCTTTTTATCACCTTTTTGTTCAAAGTTTGTATGACAACTAGGACCAGGCCCCCTTCAGAATATTTGGTTTATTCTAGAGGTGACATACAATTAGTCTAGTCTAGTGCCTGAGAAGCAAAGGGCCTGGCACATCTACAAACTGGGTTCCCCAGGGAACTGAGAGGCTGCAGAGATGCCTCACCCATGAATCCCTCATGATCCAAGGCAGGAGGTGGGAATTTTGAAGTTCAGGTTGACACTTCAGGGCATGCTGTTTGGCAGAGAATTAAGCACTTGATAATGAAAACTTAAAATGGTTCAATACCAAAGAGCCTTGGTGAGATCTGATGGTTTCACCTAAAACAGATGTGCACCTAAATTCTACCTGCTTAAAGAGAAGCTGCTGAAGCCTAAGGTATCCCTCTCATCCAAACATTTTCAGACTGCTGGTTTTCAAGACTGTCAATTCTTGTACTATTGCAGATTTTCTTGGAGATGCAAGAAGTTGCCTGCATGGCAGAGGGGCCATTCCACCTGGGGACTAGGGAGCGCTTGCTCAGTATGCCAGTGACAAAAAATAACAAAAATAGATAAATCCATGCATGCTTTAATATAGAAACAGCACAAATTTAGACTTTTCCTTAGCTACAGGTAGCACACCATCTGCTCCTTCATGGCAGGAGGCATGTTTACCCTTCCCCTCTTCTGGCACCCATCAGCTCAGGTCAACACTCACTCTGATTTGCCACAACTTTCTGTTTGAGAACATCAGCCTTGTTTAGGCTAAGAAACAAAAACTGGCTTGAGATATAGAAAATTTCTGTCCAAACACTTTTTTGCCAAAATCCTAGTGCTGAAATGAGTACCATGTAACAGGGCATACTGAGGAGAAGCTGCACACAGCTCATCCTGTACAGCAGAGAAGACAAGCTTGGAGTTTGCCTTTTCCTATCAATTACTGCATGTTTCCTCTTTTGCAGCCCAGGGTGCTTTTAATCTGTGCAGCAATTTCCATTCTTACAAACATACCTCTGATACAAAACAAAACAAAGCAAAACAAAACCGTGTTCTTTTAGGCAATTTAGAAGATGGTTTCACTTCTGTCTCCATTTTCTGCAGAAATTAACTACTCTAAATGGATGGGGCAGGTTTTAAAAAAATTGACCCAGGCTGTACTATCTAGGAGGCTCACAACATGACATGATTGTTTTTTAAGTTTTGTTATAACTTCTTAATCCCTAGGATGCAATAGATAGTGCTACGTGCGTCACTTCTATAGATGGGACTTCCTAGTCATCACCCTCAGCAAGTTTTACGGCTTGGGACAGACAGACCCCAGAAGAAAAAAGTGCCAGATCTCCCCAGTCTATGGAGAAGGGGTAAAACTGTATTTCCTGGGATGCCACCCAGGTTCAAGCCACCAGTTGATAAGAAGTCCCCATTTTGAATTGCACAAAGAACATGATTGTGTTTGGACTGTGCTAAGCAGTCGCACATAAATGAACCTCTCAATTCCCTCTGAGGCATCAGGAGTAACAGGATGACCCGCGTGGGCATTTCAGTTTGCACCATTACTGCACTCCTGAAGTTCATCTCCCAGGTTGTGTCCAGCTACTGTACCTTGGGTTATACTGCAAAGAGATCACAGAGTAACAGCTGGATTCAACCTGGGTGAAACTAAAGCAAGATGCATTTCAAGAGGGCACGTATTGTGCTTCAGCCTCATAATGTTCAGCACTGTTGATCAGACTAGACCTTTATAGGGAAAACCCCTCAGCCTGGAGAGTTTGTGTGTTTGTGGGGAGTGAGCATCAACTTCTTGTCCTCATCACCAGATGTGATCCTTTTATGCTTTACTGCTTGCTAGTGTAGAGAGAGCCTACACATCTTGCTCAAGGGCATAGGGAGCATCAAGGGTAGTGTGATGACAAAGCTCAGCCCTCCTTTGCTGCTTCTTGAGGCATGTAACAATTACATGTACAGCTATAACCTACTGCAGCCAAGCATCTGGGGCAACTTACGGCCTTATATCAGGATGCACGTCTGACCTGCCAGAAGCTGCAGTCAGACAAGACACCAGCCATCAGATGGGCCCATCCCTCTCATCTTTCTTTCCCATAGAGAAGTGCTTTCCACCTATGAGCTCCACAGTGACCTGGGACAATTCCACCCACTGGCGTCTGATAACACTTAGCCATGGATGCTGATATCACATGGCTAATAATAGGTCAGCAGGACAAATCCTGTGAGACTAGGAATAATACAGCTTGGTGCTGACAGGATAAGTGGCAGTATCACTTTTCAAGTGAGATTTATTGACTGTAAGCTCAAGGCAGAGAGGATGCAGCTCATTCATCAGTAACTTTCTTCCACTGTTAACAAGTGACTGTTTGCTTTGCTGTGCAGGTTGGTTGTATTTATTTGAATCATATTGCCTTGGACTCCTATAAAATACTGGCATTTCTATTCCTCAATCCCAGCTGAAGGGTCAATACCATGCTCAATTTGCTGCAAGCTTTACATACATAATCTCTGATTTAAGTTTAAGGATGGGCAGTGGGAAAACACAACGTTACTTTCCGTATATTTTATTTTCATGTTCTAGTCAGGGAAGAATGGCATTAAAAATAAATGCCTTCTGTAAATACCTTAGCACATAGTTTCTTATTTGTTATACAGCCAAATTTTGAGGAGATTAAGGGGTAGATAATAAAAAGCATTGACATACCTAAATACCACAGATAGCTAATCTGTCTTGACTCTTATGACAATGTCACTAGGCATCTGCAGATCTTCAGGAATCTGGCCATGTGGAAAACAGCTTTGGATCCATAGACCATGTCAAATATTTCTTGGATTCCCTCCTCTCAAGAGTTTAATTTTTGGTAAATAAAAAATACGGTTGATATGTTATAGAGGATCTAATGCATTTAGCATTGTAGAAGAATCAAAAAGAAAGCAGAGGGTGGGGAGAGAGCTAGCAAGAGATGTTCAGTCATTAATGAAATTCTCTAGTTAAAACTAATGGCAATGCTCCATGGACTTCAGGAAAGCAAATTCAGACCATGAACTACAACTCAAAGAGAATAAAAGAACTTTTGTGGACAAGACACACATGCAGTGTAACTTCAGAGACAGATGCTACTCAGTTATTTCACTGTGGTGCATTTCTGAGGCAGAGCAAAAGCTGCCCTTACCCAAATGCTCCTTATTTGCGCATGAATTCAGTTTCATGAACAATTACCAGCTACAGAATAGAGCAGTTTACATCAACTCAGTGGCTTACATAATATTCCAAAGCAACGCCAAAGAGCCTGGCAGGTGCCAAACAACTGTACAGGGCAGGGAGGAAAACATGAATACCATTAGAATTGCAAAGGAGATGAAATAAGTAGAACATAGCTGCAGATAAACAGGCTGCTTTTACAAACTCCTTCAAAAAAATCTGATGTAAACTCTTTCATGTACTGCAAGTAAGTACATTCTTGGATTTCCTTTAATCTCACATATCTAAAACTAACAGCCTTGAGTGAGGTCCCTGTTGTTTGAAGATAATTTGTTGAACTTATCTGTATCTGATAGCCCCCAACACAGCACTGTAAATTAGTCATGGCTAATTTGGTTATAGCTGTGTTTTATCTTTTTTTGTTGTTGTTATGACATTTTCTCTCTCCCACTCATGTGGAGAAAACTACTTCTCCCACCCCAAAAGTAGTTATTTGTCATTTTAAAGGCTTCTGACAGTTCAAGGAAAGAAGGACCTAGGGACCAAGAGGTGGGAGCGCTGCAGGGTACTGAGCCCTTGGACTGGCTCTGCAGGATCAAACCAACCCTTTGGGATCCTCCCAGCTGAGGATATTCCACAGAAAGAGCCCATGGAAGCCAACCTGTGAGCACACCCCCACAACATGGGGGCAAGAGCTGTGCTCTCTGCTGAAGATATTTTCCCTTTTGACCTCCCCAGTAACTACTGCCACCTTGCCGTGGTCCCAGACTGCCTTTCCACTGTTTCTGTCAAGTTTCTGGGTTATGAATTTAAAACACTTCCAAAACATCTTTTAACATTTTTATACAGCTAAAGATACATATTAAAGGCAAACCATTTAATAACATTTCCATGTTCTCTCGAAGTGTCTGCCACCCAAGGGTTCAGCACAACTGGCTTTATTTACAAAATATCAGAATGTGGGTTTTTCAGATAACCATCTACATAATCTCCACAGACAGAAGGAATGCATAAAACATGAAGAGGTAAAACACTTGCCCAAGGTCTCTTTGAAATGTTGTGTGCCTGATAAATCATGAACTCTTCATTAGCTTCAACGGACACCAATTTAGGCTTTTAATGTTATTGTCAGGAGATGAAATGAAATTCAAAATGTTCTGACCCCAGTGCAGTTGCAGAGAGTAATTGGATGATTCTGCTTTGAATCATTTTGGATTTCCCCAGCCCCTGAACCTCCTTGGCTGGCCCCGGAAAAACCACCCAGCCCTGCCTCAGCAGCTGAGCAGGTGGGAAGGCAGGCCAGGTACACTGAGCCCAGTGTGGTGTGTGAGAGCAGAGGCACAAGGAGCCCTTCCAGGGCATTCCTCCCCTCCATGGGCTCCCACAGCTGCACTCAGGGTGCTGGACATCCCTGGCTCTGAATGGCACATGGCCATCAGTCCAGCACCACGGCCTCTCCATTTGACCAGGTCATACCCAACCACCATGGAAAAGAGGATGGACCAGGTGGGTCCCAGTCTCTCGTGCCAAACCCCTGCCTCCATGTTTCAGAGGAGATGGGAGTCCAGAGAATGGAGGGCTGAGCTTTGCTGCAGAGACACCAGAGAGGCCCTGCTGGCCAAACTCCTCATGGAACTGCTGTTCTCCACTGCTCTCCCAACAGAAAGGCTCCTGCAGAGGCAGCCTCTATTCCAAGCATCAAATACAACACCACTGTTGAAGAGGGGTTTTTCAGATCCCACCTCAGCTCACCCCATGTGCCTGTTCACAGTCCTTGTGCCGCTGCCCGGTTAAGCCCATCTCTGTGGAACTCCAGTTTAGCAGCTTTCTAACCCCATCCCAGTAAGCAGTTCATCAGCAGATCTGGGAAATCTTGTGGATTTAGGGGGGAAGAAAAGCAGCTCATTTTGTCAGTGCCCTTCAATGAGAGCAATCTTGTAGCCACCCACACCTATCAGATAACTGCGCTTGGCCAGTCATCAAAACCAAAGCCAAGCCTCAGCCACCGGTGATTTCAGTGTAACCTTTGCCTGGGAGGAGCTCGGCAAGGCCCGCATGTTCTCAGATTGCATTAATACTCCCTTTCCAGCTTGCTAACACAGATACTTTCCTGGCTTTTTCTGCTCATCTCACCCCCATGACCACCTTCTCTGGTCTCTGTCTGACACAGAAGCAGCAGCTCCGCAACACAGTGGCTTATGGGGGCAGAACATCTAATTTCTCTTTGACGGACACAGGCATCTGCAGCTGAAATACTCTTTCCATGTTCCCAGCTGTTCCCCATCTGAGAAACTTAAGGAGAAGGAAATGGAATAAGGGGTCAGGTGTAAATCTTACTCAGGGGAGAGGTAAAAAAAGAATTATAATCGTAAACATTTAGAGAGCTCAGTAGCCAAAGGTACATGAGTTGGAAAGAACCAAGTTGCTTGTATGAGTTGAAGAAACATCACCAAGATCAGTCAGTGCATGTAATTCAAGACTAAATGAAACTCACTGTTGCTAAAGAAAGCAAAGTTTACCATGACTTGTTAACTGATGGGGTCTGATAAAAAAAAAGTATGAGATTTAGTGGCTGCAAATGAAATCCCTAATCTGTAAGATGTAAAGTGTATCATAAGTTGAAGGCTAGACAGTCTATTTTTTGGCAGTTGTTTTACAAACTACTTCATCCTCTTGATACCACAGAAAATCTGGTGCTTCCTTGTAGGGCTGGACAAACAGTCACCAGCTCAATAGGTACAAACGTACACAATTTTTCCACTTTGGGAGAGAAAACCCCAATTTTTTTCTAATTTCTAGCTTCTAGACAGCTGGCCACAGTTCAAGCACCATTTAGTACTTTCTGGCTAGCCTTAGTTAAACACATATTTGTAATTTTCAAAACCTAAACTGTAGTTACAGAGTTATGATGGTATCCATTACAGTAGTGCTTTTTTATTGTTATTACAATTTCTGCTCAAAATGTTGGCAGCATTAGGACAATTCAGCAGTGTGTAATTTAACTTACCTCACATCCAGAGTCAAGGGTGGTTGTTCTGATTAGGTCCGAGGTCACTCATGGGCTGGGTTCAGATAAAGTTGGTTTTGGCTTTGCCTGAGTGGAGAAAACCGAAATCTTTTATCAGCTCTCCCCTGCATCACTGTATGATCTGCCCCCGATCTCACTCATGTGAGAACCATCAGCCAATGACAAAACGAAAAAGCTTATCACCATCTTGGGGATCAACCTGCAGATGTTGCTCTGTGAACATGGCCAGCCCAAGATACCCATCACCTATGGTGTGATACACCACAGCTTCTTTCCTTTGATCCTTATTGGTTTTTATCTTTTTTTTCTTTTATATATTCTCTATATTCTTTACACATATATTTGGAGCTCTGTAGCTTATTATTGCATTCATAGCTAGTTTTCCCAGTAGTTTTCCATGCCGTTTCCTTAGGCAGGAAGAGAAAACAAATTGCAGAGCTCCAAGCACCAGGGGGTACAAGGCCCCTATCCTATCTTGGTTCTTTCTGGAAACCAAGGCCGAAAACAGCTCTTCAAGAAACATTTTCATAAACAAAGTACAGCTAGTTCCAAGGGGAGTGGGGGCTACAGAGAAGGGGCTTGACTTGGGGGGAATTGCATCATCGCTTGTCCTCCTAACTGGTACGTTCTATCAGTTTTGCTAATTTCCTAAAACCTATAAAAATGTATTCACTCCCGTGGGGGTGGGCTTTTGTGAACCTTCTTCTGTAAATGCCCCTGGAGCTCAAATAAAGATCAAATTTTATATTACCTCCTATACTAAAACTATCTCGAGTTTCATTTCCAGGTTGAAAAAGGCATCACCTTCCATTTGATTTATTGTTTTTTAATTTAAATGGGGTGACTCCACTTCCATGCAAGCAATCCCAAAGCCAGACTTAAGCTAGGTGTGATCCTGAGGTAACTGTGCTTTGCCCTCATGGAATCTCAAACACCGTTTAAGAATCACAGAATCTCAGAATGTCTTGGGTTGGAAGGGACCTCAAAGCTCATCTAGTCCCACCCTCTACCATGGGCAGGGACACTTTCCACTATCTCAGGTTGCTCCAAACCCCATCCAACCTGGCCTGGAACACTTCCAGGGATGGGGCAGCCACAGCTTCTCTGGGCAACCTGTGCCAGGGCTTCTCCACCCTCACACGGAAGAATTTTTTTTTAGTATCTAATCTAAACCTGCTTTCTGTCCATGTGAAGCCATTCCCCCTTGTCCTGTCACTCCAGGCCCTTGTAAATAGTCTCTCTCCATCCTTCTTGCAGGCTCCTTTCAGGTATTGGAAAGGGCAATTAGGTCACCCCAAAGCTTCTCTGCTGCAGACTGAACAATCCCAATTCTCTCAGCCTTTCCTCACAGAAGATGTGCTCCAAGAATGAAGTTTAAAAGAAGGTGGCCAGAAACTGTCCCATGGAAGTGTCCATCCTGGCATGATCTGAATGTGATTCAGACTATCATGGTAAAACATTTGGGTATGAAAGCAAATAGGCCTTTGTATGTCTGCAGTCACCCCAGGATGACTCTCTCTGCAGCTGTTCAAGATCTCTCTCCTGGGTCTGGTGATCATGTTTAAACTTCAAATGCTCAGTTACAAGTAAACACTCATTGACAGAAAAAAAAAAGAAACGATGTGAGTGAAAATATGGAGAGGGAGAAGAAAATTCAATAAAGGAAAGGAAGAGGGAAAAACCCCAGTGAAATAGGATAAGGTGAAAGCAAAAAAAAAAGCGGGCTCATTACAGAAGAGATAGCACATTTTTAGGAATAAAACATCTTTCATCAGACCAATGTTTTGGAGACTTGGTGGGTGTAGTTTATGTCTCTGTCTTGGAGCAGCAATTTTCAGGCAGCCTCACACCTCCCGCGCTCACCGCAGGCAGCAGGAACAAAGGCACTTGGAGAGCAGAAGTGATGTGGGAAGGGCTCTGGCATTCCTTGCTGTGTCAGAGCAGAGAGCCCTGCTCTGGAGAGACCAGAGGGGAGTTGGAGGAAAAGGCATCCTCCCCACCCGCTGCGGGGAGTCTGGGAGCCCTGGCTGGGAGGACAGAAGCTGCGGGCACAGAGGCAGGTGGGTTGCGGTCTGCCTGTGGGCGGGTTGGAAACCTGAGCCAAACTCGGGACCCTGCAACATAAATCACGTTCTGGTCCCTCTCCCTTTCCCTAGGGAAAACAGCATTCCTTAACCCGTGGCTAGGCATGTGCTGTGCTGGCCAACCTGGGGGGCTCTGGCTGTTACATCAAAACCGTGCTCACTCCAGCCTTGGCCAAGGGAGAACAATCAACTGCTGGTTTTGGGGGTGACTGACTGCAAGCCCTTGGAATGAGCATCCTCTGGGAGACCTAAGCTGGTATCTTTTGAAAAGCCAGCAAAAATGCCAGTTTAGGGAAGAGAAGGATCTTTTGTTGTTGTTGTTACTTTCAGAGATAATACCTTTCCTACAAATCAAGATAAATACGTTTGATTAGTTACCATAGAATCATAGAATACCCTGAGCTGGAAAGGACCCACAGAGATCCTAGAAGTCCAGCTCCTCGCCCTGCACACAGGACACCCCATGTGGCTGAGAGCGTTCAAACACTCCTTGAGCTCTGGATGTTGAATGTACTTAAAACCAAAGGGAAGAGGCAGCCAGTGGACCCAAACTCAAACCTTGCTATAGGAAATAGATGAGATGAGACAATATCAAGACAGTAGATCTGCCCACAATAGAAAGAAATTGCAGAATGCTGTTATTTGCAGATTCTTTTTTTCTTCAAAAAAACAAATTATATTAAGGAGCAAATTTATTTTGGTTCTACTGAATTCCAACAGCCTTGTCTCATGTGGCTGCTTGGAATCCCCTTAGATTCATTTTGAAGCCCTCCAAAAGAGTTACTTTGCTGTCATTATTGTTTGCTTATTTTGAGATCACTGTGCAAAAAGTAGATAAGAGTGCAGATTTTCCACTGTGTTAATATTTTCCCTGCTGCTCTTATGAGTGGTATTGTCACAATTCACAAGCAAAAAAAAGGTTAAATGAACCACATCAACCACAGCCAACCACCACTGGCTCTGTATGTGACATAGCCAATGGCAAAGGGAACTGATGCTTTGTTTAACCTCTGTGAAGACCCACCTAGCTGGGAAAGCCCATCCAAGGTGGCGAGAGCATCCCGGTGGTGGGTTCCTCATCCAGCTGCATTAGTGATCTCACTGGTGTCAAGAGTGAGACTTGGGAGATGAGTTGTCAAGCTCAGATGGGTAAGAAAAAGGCACTGTGGCCATGGCATGAACATCTCCATCCCTGCCCAGCCAGTGAATACAAACATAAATAAAATTTTCCTACACAATGTGTCTTAACACCACCACAGAATACAGAAAAGTCATGTGTCAGCATCCCTGTAAAATTTATTTTTGGACTGCTAAATCCAAACTGCTGAAACACTGCTAAAGGGTTGCTAGAGGTTGCTAGAGGCTCGCAGAAATGTCCCTCAGAGCCCACACTTGTCTTCTGCCACAGCTGCCACCTGTTATTTTCTGCATCAATAGCATCCTCCCAAACAGACCTAGACCACAAACACTCATTTAAAAAGTAAAGGTAGCAGGATCACACTGACCTTAAAGTTCACCCAGTTCCAACCCCCTGCCATGGTCAGGGACACCTTCCCCTAGACCAGGTTACTCCAAGCCCCATCCAGCCTGGCCTTGGACAATTCCATGGATGGGGCGGCCAGAGCTTCTCAGGGCAACCTGTTCCATACCTAGTGCCAATAAAGACCAAGGAGGTCTGGTTTGAGTGGGGAATATGTATATCATGAACTTGCTTACAAAAGCTGTATCATGCTGTTTTCCTGGGAATCAGAAACCATGGCATACTTCAGAGTATTTCCATCTGACCTTCTTTATTTCCTCATATCTTAACAAACATAACAAACTGAAACATGGAGTTATTTCTTTCCTGTTCTGTAATAAAAAAGACACATTATTTTTATGGCCAGAAAATACATTAAACATTCATTTATTTGTGAGATTTTCCTTATAATATTACATATGCCTTGGTTTGGTGCATGGGAAATGTACAGTTTAACATGCTAATTTTATTACCAATTTTAAAATGGCATGGAGCTTGATGACAGACAGGAGATAAGGTCGGAGTTTCCCGTGTATTGCTGAGTACTGGTGAGATTGGAATTTAGGCAATATGCTGTGTTCCTGTAACAGATTAATTTCAATGAGAGGTACTTGTTTAATTGGAATCAAACAATCTTACAATCAAATAATAAGTACCCAAAAAAAGGAGCGTTTTTTTAATATGTGTAATAGCTTGTTAGTCTCTAAGTATTTCTAGTTCCTTTTGCACTTCCTCTGGTAGCTGCAGCTGAGTGACACTTCTTAAATATCCAGGCTGAACTTTTCAGGCATTAATAGCAATTCTGGGGGCCTATTTAGAGGGCCCAAAATGAACTATTTATCACTCTCTGACAATCCTCCTCAAGGTAGTTAATTTGAGGCGAAATTATTAATCCTTATCCAACTTCCTCCATCCAAAGAGACCATATACTCATCCCAATGAACTCTGACATCTGTTTTGTTCCACAGCCTGTCATTCAGTTACCTGGACAAGGAGCAATAGTTGAGATCTGTCCAAACATTTAGAAAAATTTTAAATTCCACCAGGCAGCTGAGCAGTTTTACACACTACGTATTTATACAAACAACTACATCGGGCTCACCTAATTTGCTCCACCCTATGTCTAATCAATGTAATAGCTTGTTACTTTTCTTAAACTATAAACCAAATATTTAAAAATAAAACAAAAAAGAACACTATTGGGTTTTAAAAACAAGTATATGACATAATAGCTTGTGGTAATGTTTCAGGCTGGAGCACTTGCTTGTGGGTGTCCCTCAGAACCAGTATTCAGACACGAAGATGTGGACGTTGACGATGTTGCGGTGAGACACCACCCCACCCATGACGTAGTTCATCTCCAATTTCAGGATGGCATGGAAAGGTCCAATTATGGGTCTCACCTGGCGAACTACACCTGTTGGGACAGAAATAGGTTGCTGAGATTAGCAGGAGAATCTAGCTAAGTCTGGGGGAGCTACACCACCTTTGGTGTTCAGTATAGCCCAGGGAAAGGTATTTTATTTATTGGGTCTATAAATAGCTTGCAAGAAAGCTTGCAAAAGAAGGATAAAATAAAACTTTTGAATCAAAATACCTCGAAGATCTATAATGAGCACTAAGATGTTGCGAATGGCAAAACCCTCTTATATATTCTGAAATCAGTAATTTTTTTACCTTTTAATTGGAGACATAAATTCAATAAGCATGCTGTGACACTACTTTTACATAGGGCAGAAGGAGATTTCCCTGGGTAACCCAGAACACACATTGCTCATGAGCACACCTGGGAATGCCATGCAATTCCTGGTATCGGGTTGAAAACCCCATTTCATTTGGAACAGTAGAAGCTATCTGAAATGCATTGGTAAAATCAACCCTTCCCCTGTGAACATCAGAATGACACCCATCTGTCAATTATTAGTGTGCTGAGTCATGGATGGACAACCCCACTGGACACAATGGGAATTAAGTTTAATATGGAAAGGGGGTATCTCTGCATCTGCTCCTATGTCATCCTCATGTAGATGGTGGTCATTCCTTCACCAGCATTGGGGTTTGATAAGGAAGGAAGCAGTAAGGGAGAAGTAAGCTGTGTCTTCCAGGGCTCCAGTCCTGTGACTGGCTTGCCATGGAGGAGCCCCAGTGCCAGGATGGAGACGGCCGGAGTCCTCAGAGGATGGCAGGGCAGGGCTTGTCCCACTTGCCAGCCGGGCAGCAGGGCAGGCCAGGGGCAGCCACATTCACCCAGAGACCCAGATCACAGCCTGGCTCATGGACGATGCTGGGCCAAAGTCAAACTGAGGAGGCAACATGTGGGGCAGGGTCCAGAACAAGCGGACCCTGGGCTGTTATACAGCCCTCTTCCAGAACTGCTCAGGCAGGGCCTGAAGCGGACATTGGGCTCCTGGGCTCTGGGCAGGGTGCAGAAGAGGACCCTGAGAAGGCACATCTGGGTCATGAGGAGTTATCTGTGCCTTGATGCAATGTGGCTACACAGAACAGTGATAAAGCTTCAGACCTACAAAACAAAATCAACTCAAGCTTTGCCGTTGACCCCCAAGGCTGCAGATCAGGTCCTAAACATACTCTCACTTCTTGTTTATTTTCTGGGCCTGGTGTTACAGAGTAGGCAGCTACCAAACTGCTGTCATCTGAAAAGGATGTCCCCAAATGTCAAAATCACATGAAGCCAAGGTCAGCCAGCAGGCACGGGGAGTCTGCTGGGGACCCCCCTCCACAGATACCTCCTTCTGACAACAGACTGCTCTGACAGGGTGTTTGATTCAGAAGGAAATGCACAGTTTAAGGAAGGATGATTTAAGATGTGCTCCTCCTGCATGCTGGGGATTATGTTTCACAGCACACCAGTACCATCATGGAGTCCCAGCTGAGCTCCTACAGCCGTTCCCTATGAACACACTGGCCTGAGATCTGATGGGAGACATAAATGTTTGCTTGTGCAGGCTGTCAGCACCTTTTCCTAAGGCAGTGATGACATTACAGTTCTGTCCTGTTCAAACACTAACTAATATCTTCAGCATGCAGTGAAATTGCAAACTTCTCACCACAGTCACTTTGCCTGCCATATTTGATGAATACACTTTTTAAGCATCCTGCCCCCTACAATTTATATGCATATATATATATACTTATATTTTATTTTCTTTAGTTTTCTTGGCTATTCTCCTGTATCTTATAAAAATAGCCAGGCTTGGCAGATGATGTATTGAAACAGAAAAGCCTTGCTAAAATTGCCCTCCCTTTAGGGTAGCACTTAAAGCATTTTGCTAACAACGCATCACATTGTTGCAGGCACTGCTCTAACTGAGAACCACGGAAATGCACAGCATTGAAATCTCTCAGTGCTGGCAAGCTTTAACTGACCCTGTGAGCAGCTCCTGCACTCATCACTAAGCCTTAGAGAGCAAAGGCTGCTGGTTTCATTTAGCAATCCTATTATAGGATTCTACACTTTCTGTGCTACTCTACTAGAGTCTACTCTACTCTGGAGGTGGGATTGCAAATTGTGTTTTCTCTGCTGTGCTATGCCACAGTATGGCAAACATTTGCACATCACTGATGCAGCATTCAAAGCCATTAGTAATGTTCTCATTTCTGTTGAGATGCATCGTGCTAACAGGCAGGAAAAAAGGTGCAACAGGAAAACACTACGGTCCATGTGGCAGTGCCTTTTCACACAGTTCGCTTGCTGCGGTTTTAAAATCCAGCCTATAAAGTGGCTTGAGAAGTGAATGCCATGCATGCTGACAGCTATATTGAAGCAAGAAATTGAGGGAATGTAGAAGGAAACAATACTCTGACAATAGTTACTTCTACAGTTTGTTGTGCCAATGCTCTAGATGATCCTGAAATGACCACCACTGCAGGAACTATTTCACTTCTCTCCCATTAAATGAATGAGGATGATACAGGATGACACAGGCAGGTGGCTTTGTGCTACAGTGTATGTGTAAGGATGCATTCATTCTGAATGGGTAGAATGAAAAATGAAGAGTCAGGAGAAACCCTTGAAATGTTCTACTGGACAAAAGCATATGAGAGGTTTGCTGCTCTTGGCAGATTCATTCCTTGAGAGCTTTGCATTTTTGTTTTGTGACAAGTGCTAAAATGGAAAACCTGAGTATTTTTCTCCACCAAACTCAAGGGAAAATGCAGGTGGAAACCATGCAAGATGCTTCCTGTGTCTGATTCTCTGCTGTCTCGTACCTTTCATGTCACCTATGAGGGGAGGCATAGCTCTGCCAGACCCAAACAAGACCAGCAGTTTTGGGCTGACTCACACAAACAAAAGACTAAAGAAAAACCTTGTGATCCAGGCCTGGTCCATGTATTCACATATGTGGCTCAACGAATCAGTCAGTATCTCAAAAGCGTTTAGCCCAGGATACATTGGAAGAAGCCACATGTTATAATTCTGTATGTTTTTAAGTGACATGGATTTGTGAGATACTGCAACATTTGCATAAACATGCTGTTTCACTATCCCTTTTGGCAAACTGGTGGGTCCAGATTTGTGGTCTGGCAGGTATCAGCTTAACACTAAGTATAAAAACATCCCTTATAGTAACAGGAAGGTTACAATTTTTAAATGCACTGGGAAGTCAGGAAATGTAAAAATTAAGCAGCTGGTTTTTGATCTCTTTTTTACCTAAGTCCAAAGTAGTTGGATGGAGCCACTCAGATTTGCCATGGAGATAATTGCAGACTGGTACTTGGTCCTGGACCACTGTAGAAGTGCCCACTGTTCTGTGAGTCACTGTCCGCAGGATGTCAGGAGCACCAGTGGGGCTGCTCAGGAAATTACTTGAAAACAGAGGGCTCTCACATACCACCATTTGATCCTCTCAGGGACTGAAGCTACAGGCTCTACCACTGACAAAGCAGGTGAGTTCATTTAAGCAAGTTCACCCCAATTCTTTTCCAACAATATCAGACTTCAGCTAGGTTAGCATAGAAGAAGAGGAACAAAAACAACAACAACAGGGTGAATGCTTGATTATGTATTAACATGGAGATTCCCCCTGCTGCTGAATCCAATGTGATGGGCAACCTCAAGCATCTGTGTTGTCTTCCTTGCAGGCACATCTACCAGTGTTGGTACCCTCCAGCCTGATGAGCTGCTGGTGCTGTTCATTGTCTTTGGTCCATAATTTGTGACCCAACACAGACTGAACTTGCAGAAAATGTCATGTGTCATGGGCTAGGCAGAATGCCTTCCATGATCTGTGCTTGGATTTGCTGTTTTGTTAACTAAGCACAGATGTCATTACACATCCCAAATCCGTTTGGGTATCTTCATGATTTGCTGACCTCCTTCTAGAAAAAAAAAAGATTTCTTTCTCTTGCACACTTTTGCCCTTATTGTAAACAGGATCTATGGCAATCCTTTCCACCTGCTGATCTGTGAAAGCAAACAGCCTCCAAGTGAGAGGCAGCAAGTTTTTGGATGTCACAGTAATGGTCTGACCATGGCCCAACTCCTAAAGCTCTCTAATTAAAACCCTGAGCTACTCTCCTGTCCTGTTTCTTCTTTCTGTTTTGTATTTTGATTTTTTCTAAGGTAAAGCATGTCACCATGTGTAGTGAGGATGATAACCTAAATAATATATAATACATATTTTTAAGTGAGAGCAATGACAACAGCCAATAATCTGAGTAACTGTCACTGACTTACTGAAGTTTTGCTTATCAGAGAAGATGGGATAAATAAGACAGCAAGGATAATACTGTTAATATTCCTAAGCCTTTCAGCAGCATTTCTAGTATTTTAACCAGAGAGAATCATAGAATTGTTTAGATTGGAAAAGGCCTATAAGATCAAGTCCAGCCATTAATCCAGCACTGCCAAGGCCATCACTAACCCATGTCCCCAAGTGCCACATCCACACATTGGTTAAATCCCTCCAGGGTTGCTGCCTCAACCACTTCCCTGAGCAGTCTGTTCCAATGCTTGACAAGCCTTTTAGTGAAGGAATTTTCCCTAACATCCAATCTAAACCTCCTCTGGCACAACTTGAGGCTATTTGCCCTTGTCATGTCTCTTGTTCCCTGGGAACAGAGCCTGACCCTCACCTGGCTGCACCCTCCTGTCAGGGAGTTGTAGAGAGTGAGAAGCTTCCCCCTGAACCTCCTTTTCTCCAGGCTCAGTGCCCCCAGCTCCCTCAGCTGCTCCTCACAAGACATGTTCTCTAGATGCCACAGGTATTCCTTGGCTTGTCTATACCTCTTTAAGATATCATTACAGTTCTCTGCTTTGAAATATGTGAGACCCTCAGGCAATTCACCTCTGTGTTTGGTTTCTGCTTGTACTTCTGCATTAGGCAGCTGATTTGCTAAGAAGCTCCATTTTCAGCTGAGGAGAAGAGCTGCTGTTTTGTTACCACATTAACTCATTCTGGGTGACAAGTCCCTGCATTGTCATGCACTCATATCTTGCCTCCAGACTCCTAATTCTGACTTCTATGCTAAGCTCCTTAAAATGCTTCTCTTTAAAAAAACCTTTCTTTCTCTTTTTTTCACTGCTAGCCACAAAATCTGCTGCAATTACACTCTCAGGGGATCCGGGTCAAGGTGTTCCTCACATCACATTTGCATTTCCTCTAGAGGAAGTTCCTCTAAGAGGGATCACCATGGTGTGCAAAAAGCAAAGCAGAACCAAGCAGCTTATTTCCATACTGCCATAAGAAAATACTGGTTTGAGTTCGCAGAGAGGTTGCAATATGTTACATTTTATGGTTCAGAGGTGAAGCTCATAGGATTTTCCACAGGGATTGATTCTTGAGTCTAGTCAAATATTTACATCTATATCATCATTAGGAGCACAGAACAGACATAAATTGCACCCATTCCTGAACAAGAGAGCTAAATTTTTAAGGATCCCCCAAAAAATCATGCAGAGAGATGTTAGCAGAGCAGTCAAGGAATCAGAGGCTGATAGTGAGGGCTGTACATGGTGACTGCTGGAAGAAGGGATGTGCTGCAGTAAACTCCTCTTGCCTTGCCTGCATATACAGGCATATGTATTTGTATATATATAAACAATCCCAACTGCTGCCATATCAAAAGTTATTCTTCCAAATAACCTGTGGGCTACGCTCAGGGAAATACAATAAACACAGTTATCAAAATTGGAATCAATTCCCTCAACCACATTTCAAGCTTTGTGTTAAGTAACAAGCACGAGAGCTCTTGTTCCTCTTGTCCCCTTCCCATTGCTTCCCCCATGGGGTTACAGCTATATTGTTTTTTCCAGTCACCACATACCAAAGGACAGTAAAAAACCACCTTTTTCTTTCCCTTTGTGCTCACAGCAAGCACACAATGTCCTTTCTGTGACTCTTCTCAGGAGGCAAGTTAACAGAGAGATGTGTAACCAACAGAGGTTGGTTACTGTCGGGTGAATCCAGCAGTATTACCCTGTTTTCACTAGTGCAACACTTCACCCTTGACATTATAGGCAAGTACTAATTTAGCAACTTTTTCTGGGAACAAACAATCAATTTAGGATAATTTGCTATTTTTTTTATCATTGTTTAGTTGTATGATCTGTGGTCAGCTGAAAACTGACCATGAACTGAAAAAATGTGGGATGTATGGTAAGGAGTTACTGAGAAAGCATGAAGTGATGAAAATAAGAAAATTCACTTTTCTGAATCATTACTCTATTGTTAACTTATTAATCATGTCCTAAATAGAACAAAACACACATTTTTATTAATTCTAAGATCTATTTTAAATTAAACACTCTGTAAAAACTATGTAAAATAATAAGAATAGGATATATATTTGAAATACCTAAGGCAGCCAAACAAGTGCCATGGTTTTGTGGTGAACATAGTGGTGGTGCTGGGTTGACGGCTGGACTTGATGAGCTTAAAGGTCTTTTCCAACAAATGATTCTGTGATGCTACGAAGTCTCATCATTTGCTTTTCCTTCAAAGTAAGCACATGCTGCTATTCAGGCTATTTTGGGGTTTGCTTTGGCCATGCACTATTAAAATTAACTTTCATGAATCAGAAACTAATATTGGTAGCAATATATGAATGTCTAGTCCTCATTAGATAAATAAATCCCATGTGAGATAAAGCATGTCTGATTTTCCCCCTAAATTTCCTAACCTTTGGGCTATGACAAGCCTGATGGTAAGTGAAAGCTTAAGCTCATCATGAAATAGAATCACAGAGCCATAGAATGGATTGGATTGGAAGGGATCTTAAAGCCCATTCAGACCCACTCCCTGCTGTGGTCAGGGACACCTTCCACTATCCCAGGTTGCTCCAAGCACCATCCAATCTGGCCTGGAACACTTCCAGGGATGAGGCAGCCACAGCTTCTCAGGGCACCCTGTGCCAGGGCCTCATCACCCTCACAGGGAAGAATATCTTCTGTATATCCAGCCTAAATTTCCCCTCTTTCACTTTTAAACCATTGTGAACCCATTGAAAAGTTCTCCCTTTGAAAAGAAGCACAGGAAGGATTGTCAAGAAAATGTGCTATTACATGGTGAGAGAGAGTGCTGTCTGTTTTCAGATAGAACTTTTGGGATGAGCTGCTAGTGACACCTACATGAGAGAGATTTCAATGACACCAGAAAACCCCACCTTGTAATTTTTCCTCCAGCTATTTTCCTCGTGCTTTAAATGGATACTTGGAACATGAAATGATCAGTTGGGAAAAATTCAAGCATAAGAAAATGTGATGAGAGCTGTGGAGCTGGAACATAAACAGAGCTGAAACTCAAGTATATATTAAATATATACTTTCTATTAAACTCCAAACAATCTCAGCCTGTGTTCTGAAGTCCTGCATTTGGCTGTTCCCGGGTCTCTGTTTCCCCACAAAAAAGACCCTGGTCCTTCTTACAGGCTTGTCAGAAATGAACAGTCCTAACTACCACAACACAACAGTAACTACCCCTTTCTAAGTAATGGATCTTTGGGTATCACAAAGGAGGTTGTTCCTCCTGGAACCTACAGCTATTGTGTGGCTGTTAAAGACAAGGAGACCAAAACTCTGGCACACTGGTGGTAATGTGTGGTGAACAACTTTTTGAGGGGGAAGAGCTTGTTTATGAGATTCCCTTAAGCAATACAAGACCAATCTTCTCATGTTAATGCAAGATCTTGGACTATAACTTCAAGTTTTCTTGTCTCCTGAAGGCTTTTTGCTTTATACTGCAGGCCAAGATTTACAAAATTAACAGTAAACATCTCAGCTGTATCAGTGTTACTTAGGAGAGTTGTCATAGTTTCAGAAAAGATGTTCAGGCAATTAGGAAATTTTGGACTAGAGAAACGATCCAGGCAGAGACTATTATAAAAGGTAAATTGATAGCATCATTCCAGAAATGAGCAGGAGGAAAATGAACCCAGACATGAATTAATGTTTCTTTGGATTAAATCATAGACAAGGAGTTGCAGGTTAGGCTTGAACACCAAGCACTCTCAGTCTACAACATGTAAATGCATATCTATAGTGTGAAGCTAAAACTACATAGCCAATTTTTGGCTCTTCAGACCTTAACTCTAAAGAAGTCACCATAAGATTTGTCATTTCTTTTTCAGTATTCATTACAAATATACAAAGCTCATCAGTAGGGTTGGAAAATAATTCACATCCTGATCACAAACAGAAAATACATATTTTAGGCTATTTTAGCAATTTTTTGTTCTGTAAAAAGCTTGGCATTGAAGTTTAATTAAATTCCTTTCCTAAAGGCTTCTACTTATTACACAAAAGGTTGTGCCAGAGTAGTGTTTTGGTGCAGCGCATAAATTGCTCTGCCAACATAGTTACTTGAGTACCTACTGACCAGGGAAGCACTATGCCAGGGAAGTGAATCAACCTCTAATTGCTTAATGTGTCCTACTGTTGCAAATGCAATGCTCAAACACAGCACATCAGGGAATGTCGCACTGCACCTGGAAGAGTGAGAGCTGCCTTTGCTGGGCCTCCCGAGGTTCCTGTCAGCCCATTACTCCAGCCTGTCAAGGTCCCTCTGCTTGCCAGCACAACTCTGTTGCATCATCCCTGTCCAGGTGCCCTCTGGCCCCTGATGAAGACAGTGGCCCCAAAATCAACCCCTCAAATGGACTATTGGTGACTGGCAGAGAGCTGGTCTGCTGATCCCAACCCTACGAGCCTGGAGTTCAGCCTTTTTCCAATCTATCTCACTGTCCACTTATCCAGCCTACGTTTCCTTGGGTTGCCTGTGAGGGTATTAAGGGAGATGGTGTTGAAAGCCTTACTAAAGTCAAGATGAGCAACATCCACTCTTCTCATTAATCCAGCCATCTTTTTGTAGAAGGATGTCAGGTAGGTCAGGCATGATTTCCCTTTCATAAATCCTTGCTGACTGCTTCCAGTGACCTCTTTGTCCTTATGTTGTTTGGGAATGGTTTCCAGGTAGATTTGCTCCATCACCTTCCCAGGGACTCAGGTGAAGCTAACCAGCCTGTACTTCCCTAGATCCTTTCTGGCCTTCCTGAAGATTGCAGTGACATTTGCCTTTTTTCATGGGAACTTTTATTCACCACAATCTTTTAAAGATGTTGAGAGTGCCTTTACAATGACATTGGCCAGTTTCCCCAGCACTTGTCCCTCAGTACCCCACCAGCACCCATGGACTTGGTTATGCCCAGTTTGTTCAAATGTTCCTGAACCTCCTCCACTGAGGGTGAGTATTTCCTGCTCCAGCTCTTCCTCTTGCTCTGAGACCCCCAGGACTCTGGAAGGCCAGTCTTATCAGTAGAGAATGAGGTGAAGAAGGCATTGAATACTTAATCTTTCTTCATGTCTTTTGTCACCAGTTCTCCTGCCACCATAGGCAGCCTCACAGGCATTATTTTCCTCCACTCCTCTCCAGTTCATGACTGTGCCTAAAGGAACAATCTAGCTGTCAAACTGCAGGCATTTCCCAGACCACCAGATATCTGTCTGCTGACTTCAGAAAGTTAATGTATACTTGAGATTCCTCCATCTCTCAAAAGCTGAATAGTCTCTTTCATTTTCTTTTTTTTTTTTTTTTGTGTGTGTGTGAGAGAAAGCTACCTATATTTCTCTCAATTATTTGTCACAATAACAATGTGTCTCCTGCTATGTGGTGTTCTATAGTTTCTGATATAATCTGTTTTATGAGTAAGTGGCTTCTCTTTGTAAAATGAAATATTTCTTGGTAATCATCACTTCAGGCATCAAATCACATACAGAAAAATAGCTCTGAAGTTATCATTAATCCTTAAGATGCCACACCTGACAAACATAACTATAGTGAAAGGATTCAGAAAACTCATTAATCAAAATACAAGTACCAAAATAGATTTCCTCTTGCTTTGAAGTATATTGCCGTCATAACATTGTGAATTAGACCTTCATCAAGTTTGATGGTGAACACTTCACAAAATAAAAGTTTTGGAGAATCAAGTTAGAGTTGGATGTTAACAAGGTTTCCATGCTGCTGGAGAACTGCTTCAGAGGAATGTGGCTGGCTATACATACCTTTGCTGAAGTATCTGGGGACAAGATTTTCAAAAACATACTTTTCAAACATGAATGTCCCAGATGTTTAATTAGGAAAAAGGCCTATTTTTCAACTGTTGAGCAACCAAGGGCTTATAAAATACTTCAGAAGTAAGTTTGGACACATAAAATTCACTTTTATAAGCTATATGACACTCACGGTAGTTTCACTGTTGGTTTAAGCTGATCAAAAATAGTGGTCCTGTTATATCCTCCACCCCTTGCCTTGGATTAACACCTGAAAAATCAAAACCATAGCTTGCCACACAAGCACTCATCTGACCACAGGGTGGAGTGTGTGCTCAGAGGTGGACAGGAGAAGGAGATTTCCCTTTTGAGCACCAACAAAGCTCCATAAGACTGAACACAACCTCCATGTTCCTCCTATTGGGAACAGAAAGGCAGCAGTGTCCAGTCACAGTGAGTACTGCACTAGTGGCATGAACAGGGCTCCTAATGACCCAGGCCAGCTGGTGCAGTGCTGACTGCAGTGGCACATTACCCTGGGATATAAAAATAATATATACATGTGTGTGTCCCTGGAGCAGTTCAACAACCATTATCCAACAGTGCAGCTCAAGGCAATACTGGGTGCTTCACTGAAAAGTGTCAAAGAGGACCAGGGGCATGTCAAGACACCCCTCAGAAAAACAGTGTAACCAGGTGAGCCATGCCTGCAACCACAACCAGCACCTCTGGCTCAGATCTCTCCCATATGCAGAAGATCTGTGGCCACTGGAATCATTTATAAGCCGTGTAAAGGCAAAGCTCTCTTTTAAAGACTGCTTAAACAATTGTCTAAAACTCTTCAGGTACTCACAGCCTTTGAAGTTTCCACCCAGCGTACGAGTGTTAGTTTAAGTTTAGCTAAAACTGAATCTGCTTCTCTCTTCCCTTTTGCTTCAACTCCAATGAAAAAAATGAAGTTACAGTACAGGAATTACATTTCAGCATGTAAAAAGGATCTTTCTGCATTATTCGACAGATCAGAAATATAGGATTCAATTTATTATAAATTCAACAACTCCATGAAGTTTAATTTCATTAACACTTGGGTTTCTCTAGAAAACTTTGATTGCTGAAATGCATCAAATAAAGAGTCCATAAAGAGGTGTCATATTAATATGTTTTTGGGCCAGAAACAAATGGTGAATATTTTCAAAGCTATTATCTGTCATATTGGACCATATGGAGCCTTGGTATTATAAAAGAATTAAAAACAATCTTTGATTTTACTGAGGTTTGGCTAGTTTACAAATACTGTGATCTTTATTAAGAATACTAAATAACTTCAGAGAGATGTGCTCTTATCCTGGTTTGGCAAACTCGAAGTGCTTTGAAATGTCTGGTTTGCCTTCCAGCCAAACCTCGCAAAGGGTTTCAATGTTGACAATGCTGTGAAATCACTCATGCCTAAAATGCAGTAACTATACTTGAAGTAACCTCATTAAAAAATAGTTTCCATCATATATTTTTTAATCTTTCCTGTTCCACTTTAAGAATATGAGGTGCTCTATGTGTTAGAAGACCCTTACATATTACAAAAACAGGTGGAAAAAACTTCAGGGATGAATGTCCAAAATGTGAAAAATCACATCTATCAGTCCCCTGATACTTTATTCCCAATATGTTATTTACAGGGGCCTTCATGTGCATCATCACAGACATGCAATGTCTCCATTTAGTGAGAGTGGCTGTGTTCACCCCACCTGTCTCACAATTGCAGTATTCCCATTCAGCCGCACTTGGATCCGCGACACCTGGGCAATTAATTATTGCAACCCTTGTGATAAAAGCATTTCTTGGCAAAGAGCCACAATTATGGCACACAGCAGCATATGGCTCTGTGATTTGATTTACCATGGAAGAAAAAGTACCTAATCCTGAGGCTTTGGCACAGGAACCCTTATAGAGTGCTCAGTCTTCACCTAGAGGCACCGGCTCTGCTGTTCCTGTTTGCAGAACTGTGACAAGGGAGGCTTCCTGTACTTTAATGTGCGTCAATTCCTGACCAGTTCTCAAGGGCTGAAATAAGGGGTCACTTCACCACATTTGGCCCCTTTAAAAACTAAAGTTAAGATAGGGCTGTTTTTAAGTGAGCCAGGCATCTGCATATCATACTGGGAAAGATTTACGATACACCTTGGGTCTTATCTTCCTTTTCCATTTTTATAGGGTGTGTAGGTGCTGCTGCAGGAATAAGATGGTTGCTATCAACACACAGACTCGGATACAGCAGCAGAAGCAGCTGAATCACAGAATCATTAAGACTGGAAAAGATTTTCAAGATCATTGAGTCCAACCTTTGACCAAACACCGCAGTGTCAGCTAAACCAGAGCACTGAGTGTCACATCCAGTCATTAATCAATTGCACATATATTTCACCCTTGGAGATCATCACAAAAGGAGGTCTTTGACTACTTTGAACTGGGGCAGAGCACCTCAGAAAGCTGGATTCACACAGACATCTCTCTGAGGAATTGCTATAGTATGTTTCTTGGTGTACTGGATTTCAAATCTGGCTTTATTTGCTCATTTATGCAATATCTCAGCCCACTGTTTGACATGAATACCAGAAAATGCATGCTATGAAATCTGAACCAAGGACTTTGGTGCCCTTTGCTGTCCCTAACTCAGTCCATTTCTTTCCCAAGGTGTCAGGTTTTATACTTCACAGTTCACAAAACTTCATCAGAGCTGCATTATAATTTATCTGCCTGCTGGGCCTTATGGGAACTATAACCAAAGATGGTCTGTATGAATGGTTTTGTAATACCTTGCGACACCCGAGAGGTGACATGAACATAGATCAAGGAGGAAGGTTGCATTAACCAGATACTTGCAATGTGCTAGAATGAAATTTGGCATTAGGAATGTTGTTCCACTCGAGATCGAGAATCATTCTCACCAGAAAAGCACCTTCAGCATTTCTCAGATATGAAACAAAAATTTGCCTCCTGCTCAAGGTGCTCCTTTGCCCCCAGAAGAGCTCTCCAGCCTCAAACTTTTCTGCAGGGGAGGGAGGGTGTTGAGCGATTTGACTACTGAGCAGTGCAGTCAGCAGTATCCTGAAAGGGCATGTTTAGGCAGTAAATCTAGAATCCCGTTTACCAAATGGCTTTTGGGCACCCTCATCTCAAATGCACAACTACTAATTTCAACAGGGCAACCTGGCATAGAGAAAAACTCACAAAATATTCTTTTCTGAGGAGCTCCTCTTGTGAGAGAGGCAAGCCTAGAGATGAAACCAGAACAAAGATACTGAAAGGGACCGTGTCTTTTTCAATGTACAGCTGCAAAAGCCTGTTGAAAAACCTACTGAATTATGTCCTGCTCCATGAGCTTGCTGGTAATGACTGGCCAGCACCAGTGTTGTATGGCCAGACACCACTGTTGTTTCACACTAATGACATTATAATCACAACAAAATGTTCCTATTGCTGCTTACTTTCTAGTAAGAGTTATCCACATGGGGAGATAACAAGTGTTCTCTCTCCTTGCCCCGGCACACAGCAGAGTTTGCCTGGATGCCCTGGCTCTGCCTACACCTCCCCTGCCTCACAGAAACCTCACCCAGATGTAGGTGAACTGCTGCTTTCAGCACCAGCTGTGCCAGGAAGCCCACATCAGTCTGGGAATCTTATTTTGCTGAACACCAAAACGCATGCATGGTAAGAGCCAGCCAGTCTCTGGCCCAAAGATAAAGAGTCTGGAGTAACAAAGGAGAGAGAAGCTGAGGGAAATGTGAAGGTACTTGCCTGGCAATGGAGAGTGGGTCCAGGGACAAAGTTCAGAACCAAATCTTTTGCAGACCAATGACTGAATTTAATGTCAGACCATACAAACATTTGCATGGAGGACTGTAGAAAGACTTTGCCACAGTGCGAATGGCCAAACTACTTACAAGATACAGAACTACTACCCCTGTGCTAAGGACAGGTGTCACGAAAGTCAAACAAACCTCCAGTCTCCTTCTTCTGCCCCCAACTAATATGGGATCTCACAAGAACACTTGCTCATGGTACCTGGTTTTGTTTTTCTTCTTGATCATTTTTGACAAGTTTCTCCTCAGACTCTGGAACACACTAAACAATCATGATACCACAGTAGAAATTAGACTAGTGATAAATCCAGCATAGTGCTATCAGTAGTTGAGATACTTTCTGTAATGCTTCAAAGGTAACATCATGAACTGTCACCCACATAAAGGAGGTTGGACATTCAGGACAGAGACAGCAGTGTAAGTTGCAAATAACAATGGAGAGCAGCAGTACGTATCAGTGTAGATACAAGTGCATTCAAGCACCAGCACAACCCCCCAGAGAAACTCTATGGTGACTTTTTATAGCTATATTGGCTATACAGTATGTTTTCCAGAAGAATACCACCATTCTGCTTTATAGGTAAGAATACAGGCTTAGGTTATTACCAAATGCAATATGGAAGATTTCAGCCTATCAAAACTACTTTTAGCTGTATTATGAAATTTTAAAACCTTCCTGAAGTTTACCAGACTACAAGGTGGGATTACTGTTTCAAAAAATGAATGCATAGCTGAAGGGGAAAGTGTTTTATAGCAACTGATAATACCTTAGGCACTGATAGGACATTTTTGCACAGGTTGAAAATGCATTCTTCATTTTTCACTGACAGCTGGTTAAAGGAGGAATGCAGTGAACAGTCTATAAAAGCTTTTAAAAAAACCAAGCCTGGATAGGTCTGCACTTCTGTTTTTCTCCTACCCATGCTAGCAAGTGATGTGAGGTCGTTAACAGTATCGTTTGGACTCGTTGCCACCTTGGCCTGTACCCACACCAGGAAACAAGAAGTCTACAGCACTTCCTGATCCAGGAAAGAATGGGGATTTGCATCTCTTTTTAATACAACAGGGTACAAATATCAGAAGCAACTTTTTATACAATTCTTTTTCATCAGATTGCATGAATTCTACACACTGCCTCTTCAGGAGTCTGGATTTCATTCCTCCTCTTCCACTGAAAGATACTTTCTGTAGGTCAGCAGAGCTACTTTTGGAGTTTGTTCTTAGCTCTTTTAGCTCCTCCATATCTGGTAGTGCTGATCATTGATTCCTGTTTGATATGTTTTCTTTCCTTGATTTTGCAATACTGTCCTTGCCTTCTTCACCTCCCTTTGGGCCTGCTTCTTCTACATATCCTTTGGGAGACTGTGTTCTTTCTTTTTGTAACCTTCCCTGGGGCAGGGCTTTCCTCTGCTTCTATTTTCTTCTTTTATCCCCCTCACAACCTGCTCCTTCACACTTATCTCCTCCAATGACCTCAGCTGCAATCTCTCCATCAACAAAGCACAAACCAGCCTGATCAGCCATTCTCCGTAACTCAGCTTCCCTAACATCTCCCTGAAGTCTCAGCATCAGCTTAAAGGAATAATGGCTGAAACTGGTAACCTGAATCTTTTCAGCTCAAAATTCTCTCTCAGTGTTGAAGCCTCCACTTTTCCTCTGTAACTTCACCTCTAACAGCTCCTCCCTCTCTTTAAACCTTTCCCAAAAGAGCTATACCTTTTCACGTTTTTTTCCCCCTGTTGCACTTTTGAGAGCATCTTGTTCTTTTGCATTCACACAAGCACAGGCTAGATGCAGGTCCTTCATAAGGCATCATGTCTCTCCTTATTTGTGACAACCTAGCAAAAACTGTGTTACTAATGAGGGTCTTCTGGCAAGTGCATCTTCAGGAAAGTCTGTCCTTTCTCCCCCACTTTTCCCAGTGCTCCTTCCTTTCTTTGAATTCCTTCATTGGCTTCCTCTAGTCTGATATTGAGTCAAGGTTTATTACACTGAGGTCTTTCAATAATTCTTGTAATTCTTTTCCTGATTTTTTCCATATACTCTTATGCATTTCATCACGCTCTGAACTAGTCTGTGTCTTTTCTTTAACAGAAAAAAAAAACAACCAACAAGAAGCTTACTGTAGAAATTTTCAATCTTTTCTCTTGTAGAGAAAATTAGTCTTGTTAAAAAAAGATATCTGGTGATCTAATTTCCATTAGCAGACAAGATAGCTTTGATATTCTGGTCATTTCTCCTGAAATAGTACAACAGAATGAAACATGCTTCTTGCTACTTTTACCAATGCATTTATGATTTATTATCAAAATAATGTATTCTTTCTATATAGGCAGCAAAAGGACATTAAAAAGTATGTAGTAAAAAAAAAGATTAAAAAATATGCAACATGGATCCCAGAGGCATATGTGGTCATCGAGCATGATGGCCCAGGTGTGCTCTCCCAGAAGCGCATAAATTGCTGTTTGCAACAAGTTGGAACATTGTAATTGCAGAAAGATTCCTGAAAACCCAGCTGTTACTGGCCTAGCTGGACATTTGCTCTGCTAGAGTTGCTATGTTCCCCACAATTCTGACATCCCTGTACCTTAGTGGGATAACCACTAAAGCTTTCTGATACTGTCTGTGCCCTTCATGGTTTTCCTCCCTTACACAAACCCATCACTTTCTTTACAAAAGGGACTCACTTTGTGACCTCTCATGGACTAGGATCCCACCTTATTTGTCTTGAAAACTTCCCAGCACTTTTTAAGGAAACACCTAACATTCTGATTATTAATAATAATAAAAATTCTATTATGATGAGAGCAGCAGAACTGCTGCCAGCAGAATTATTTGCAATCCTAATACCACACATACAATGTGCTGTCCTGAACCTCTGCCCCTCCAGGTAATATCAGCTGTGGGGTTGTTTTGATTTTCCTTTTCCAGTTCTGCTGTAGGCAGTTTTCTTTGCAGCTTCCATTCATTAATCTCAAAGTACTTCTACATAGAGGAATTAATTAAGAGTCTTACACACAAGAATTAATTAAGACAGTAGTAGGCATGTTTTATCATCTCCATGTTGCACAGGGGGAACTGAGGTGAAGAAAGAGTTACCCAATTCTTTCACAGACCTGGGAATATACTTGGGCAAGTATCATATTTTCTCAATTCAGTGTATAAGAACATACTTTCTTTCTTTACAAAGTGAGGAAAACAATCCAGTTTACCAAGTAAAATACCACTGACACACAGTCCTGTTCTTCAAAATGGAAACACTTCCCTCAGGCAAATACCTTGGCCAGTCGAATTTCCAAACACATCCTTCTTTCTTATTTCAGACAAAAAGAAGCACACGGCACGAAAAGCAAACTACTGTAACTCCTGTGGGATCTGATAACATTTATACTCTGCTAAAGAATTGCTCCAATACCTGAAATCTGTAATCTTATCATCCTGTTTTAACAGACTCTCCCTTTTTCTCAGCATTCACATGTATACTTCTGTTTGATCAAGAAAGAAATAGAAACCTAATGACTTAGGATTTTTATCTACAGTCCATAAAACCTTTGCAGAGCTGATGCTATGCTATCCTGCTTCTGAAATGCACCAGTGCCACCTTCAGACCACATGAAATAGGGCTTTTTCACAACCCTCCATATGAAAGCTGCAGTGATTTTTCTTTTCCTCCAGACAAATCCTGCTGA
>NW_008237265.1:2436423-2468660 GCF_000691975.1 Corvus brachyrhynchos
TGCTGAAGCACATGTATAAACCTGAGCAGAATCTGCACATTCACATACCGAAGCACAAATATTCACTGGGAACAGTGGTCCTTTATTTTCATAAATAAACATTAATAAAGAGCAATGAAATAGTGCTTTTTAATACCTGGCATAAGAATCCCAGTGTATTCCCCTGCCACCGCCTGAGCAGCGCCCATTGGGCAGAACAGCACATCAGCTAAGACCTGCTCCTGCCCTCCACCTTAACATTATTTGCCAACTGCTCCTGGTTACATTAGGTCCCTCATCATTTCAAAACTAAGCCGTTTGCATTTTTAGTTAGAGCCAGTTCTGAAAAAAAGTTAAAATACTTCTCAAAAGCAAAGAATAGGCCTCTGGTATTTTGAATAAAAAATTATCTGTGATATTAATTCAAATTACACATTTTGGACTGAAGAATATGAAATTAACACTGTCTTGAAAATCAAGGTAGAAATTAATTACTTGAGTTAATTTCTTTGACCTTATCCTACAGTATAGTTGAGAGAAGAAAGCAGGCAAAAAACACTACTCACCCACTGTCATACCATCCATGTAACGCTTGATGATATCAAAGGAGTCTCTTAAATTTCCTTCTGTTATGTCAAATATGATATCTGCCTGGTTGGCCGGATATGTAGGTGTGATGGCACGGAGAAAAATAATCTCTGCAAGTAAAGAGTATCACAGAATGCACTGACAAGTATCTGAAAACATTACTGAAGAATCCAACAGAGTTTGGTCCAAAACGTCTTGTCCTCAAAGTTGGTGGAGGACATTCCCACTTGTCCTTTACCACTCCCAGTTTGTCCTTTAAAATGGAAAGGCAGAAGATCTAAGGGAAGCGAGGATTTGGATAGATTTATTTTCTCCTCCTATTTCCACCATCCAAGCGCCCTGAAGCAAAAACACTCTTACTTTTAAAATCCAAAAAGATGCTCTTAAAAAGCCAATCAGATTTCCAGCATGTACGCAAAGAGGACAACATCAAGGATCCACAGGCTGGGCTAAGAAAGGGACCAAACAGATAAACCTCTCCACTCTGATTCCCCTAGGCAGTTACACAAAGTATTGCCATTACAAATTAAAGAGTCCTTTGGAGTACTGGAGGCGGTGTTTAGGTTTAAAAATAAAAGTGAGATTATTTTCAAGTCCCTTGTGAGGGATGGAGGTATTATTACTCTCATTATTATCCTCACTCTACAGATGATGAAACTAGGCTTGGAGCTGTAAGAATTCACCTGAGGCCATGCACTGAATTACAGTTTACGTCTTCTGGGCTTCAGTAGTAATCTCAGATCACTAGGTCTCATCTCTTTTTATTAAAACACGAGGATGGACTGATGAGGTTTGGGAAGCATCCTGGGCCAAATCCTTAGCTCTGCTGCCAGTACACCTGGTGAAGCTGAAGGGGTGTGTATGGGAGCAGAAGTGGCCATGGGGCATTTCTCCATTCCTGGTGAAGCAGGGCCAGCCAAGGCCTGAAACAGGCCTGACAGAACCTACAGGAGCTCTACATCAGTGGTTAAATTGTTCCTGTTCGGGCAAGGACTGGGATGTCTCTTTCCCCACTCCAGCCTGGTGCAGAGGGGAAGAATCAGCTTTGGCTTTCATTTAGGACAACTTTCTGAAACAGCAAGTCTGAGACTGTGGGTACATCAGAAATGAGGATTTAGGGCCTTTAGAAACCCCTACAAAATAACCTTTCTTACATCCATGCCCTTCTCTCTGTGTCTGTGCCACTCAGTAAGGTGCTGAGAGCAGCAGGGCTGCAGGCAGTCATCCCACTGATGGATGCATTGCCAGAAAATTCATACAAATGGCAAGGAGCAAAAACTGGCTCTCGATCTGTAAGTTTTTCGTTTTTATGTGAACTAAGAAAGTGAGTGTGATCCTTATGAAACTCCGGGACTTACAAATTCTCAGGTACTGCAGAGGACAGCCACTCACTTGGGTGCTTTTTAAAATTCTTGTCTTAAAAACTTTCTGCCCTGTCTTTGGAATTTCTCTTCCTTTAATCTATAACAAACAACACTTTGTTCATAGGTCAAAAATCAGCCAGTCACAGATCATATACTCAATATAATTTATTTTGTGATTAATATCTTCATGTAAGGTTTTTATTCTTGGAACAAGTCACCTGTCAGTTGCAAACAACTGGTCATAGACAGATGAGAGAAATATATTGAGTACCTTGTTTATACAGCAAAACCTACAAACAAGGGAAGAAAAAATGTCATGGGGCATATGACTATTGTGTGAGTAAATGTGGTACGTGGGAATTCAGAGTCAGTATTTCCTTAGACTGGGAAGCGGTATGAGTTAGAGATCAGAATTATTTTCTTTCCTCCGTAAAATTAAAACTCCTGGATATCCAAGGTTTTAATTAAATGAATAGTACCCTATAATTTGGAGCTGTGCAAACATTTACTGCACCGGTAGCGAGTCTGGCTTTAGGCAAGGATTTCCGGTGGAGGTTTTATATATTGTAGTCTATTAAATGGAACAAGGAACAAACCACTTACCTTCGGGTCTTGTAAATTCTCTGAACGTGGGCAGTGAAATGACAGTGTGGGAAATTGTGTGGACTGGATCCAGCAGACAGCTGACATCATTTGGTCGACAAGACTTAATGCAACGGATGGTATCTGTCTTTTCTAGTCTGACACTAAGAGAAACCAAAAAGAGATTCATATATAGACTGAATATTAAATACTTTGTGTTTTGCAATCTAGGGAGCTAGAAACTGTAGTTGATATAAGCGTTGATTCTTCATCTCACAAACTTAGACAAATGCATATCATCAGAACTTTATGACCCCTGAAGAACTTGGTTTGGCTCAGACTTGCAGTCAAAACCCCCTCAAACCCAGTTTTTCAAGCCAGGCATGTGAAAACAAGGAGAACTGTAGTGCCCAAGATGCCATGCAATGTCCCTTTCCAAGGACAAACAGGACCAAACAATGAGACCCATACCCTCAGCTGGCCTGGTCTCAGCAATTTCAGTGGAGCCACATTTACTTGCACAAGCCTTTTTTACTCAGTCATATAAAGCAGACAGAATCGTTTCCATTTTAGAAAAATCTGGCATAAATATGTAAAGGGCCAACTTTCATGATTTTCAGTGTAGCAAGGGCCAGAAGAGCCTTTTTAAAGTCTGTTTTTTCATACCCTCCCTTTCCATCTGAGAGAACTGAGAAAACAGAGGAATGGAAACAACGGGAGGAAAAAAGTTAACCACATTATTTAAAACCTCAAAGGTTGAATTCTGAGTTTGGGGAAATGGTAAGGGTCATTTCATATTCCATCTCAACCAGCTGCTCATTCAGCCTTGAAAGTCTATTAAAAAGTTAAATGACTTCTCACCCTTGTCCACTAGAGTGAATTTAAAGTCACTTACAGTTCAAGAACTTCACACAATGCACGCTCTGTGTTCATGAGAGATGAAAGAACTGTGCTAGGACTTAAAATGTGACTAAGCCACACAAATGATGTCAACTTTGACCTGCCCATTTCTACATATTTCTAAGTGGAAAAAGAAAATACTGCAGTGTCAGAGGGGGGGAATTAAAAGATTAAAAGTGAGAAAAAATTACTGAGTTAAAGGGAAACAAAAAAAGGAAAGATTTAGTTTGTTATGTACCTCTAAAAACAAACAGTTCTTGCTCTTTTCAAACGTGTGATTCCAGTCCAAACCATCTTTTTTCAGGTGTTTATGGCTTTATTAATAATCAATATATCAGTAACATCTTATTACATGCTCTCTACCTCTGCTCATCAAAGAAAATTAAGCGAAACATGTTGATACTGTATGAAGCTAAAATAAGGGGAAAACACGAATCAACATCAAGGAACACATGCTTCAACAGATGCGAACTGGCACAGTCCACCGGGAGGCAACAGAGCTGAGTTAATAAACACCAGCTGAGCCTGGTATTCACACCCTGTACTCGATGCTTTGACACTGGCCAGGAGATACAGGCCAGAAGAGACCTTTTACTTCCCGCCATTATCTGTGTACAAAATCTTGTCATTTCCTAGACACCTCACTTATGAACAGTAGCTTGCATGACTTATTTTGGGACATTATTACTGATGAAGTACTGTTAGAATACATAGAACATCCTACATTTCTGTAGCTGTATTTAGATAATAGAATTTGTATGCAAAAAACATTGTGGTGGGAATGTCTCAGGCATTCAGTAATGGTTTGCTTTTGCTTCTTCCTGGGAATAAAAGGGAGCTTTACTCTCAACTTCAGCTGGAACAAAAGGCAAATACAAATATTTCTGAAATTCTTAGCCAATAAAGCCATAATTTTGTGTAAGATGAAGTCCTAAGCAAGATTTGTATTCATGATTCTCACCTGTGAAATAAAGCCTTCTGACATGACTTTGGTACAGATCAGAGGATCTCAATGGTCACAAGTGAATTGTGTTAGTTCTCATCAAAACTGAGTTCTAGATCCATCCAGCTCATAACCACATGTGTGAAAGATGTCTGTGTCCATTCTACTTTGCACCTTTTGTCTCTCCTCTTACAAATCCCACTAACCTTTTTTTTTTTTTTTGCATGCTCTGTCCACACTGCTAAACGGGAATTTGTTTTTTCATTATACTCACTCTCTGATCTCCTTTCTTTTGCTACCCCTGCTAATTGCCTCATGCCAGCATATCCAAAGTGCAGTCGATAACATTTTGTTCTCTCACTGCTTCATCTCCAAACTGGAATAACTTCTTTCACAACTAACATCTATTTAAAATCCTGATATTTGCTATAAATTATATGCTCTGTTCTCATAATACTTTATAATTTTGTCCTTACACATCACCTTTGGATTTCATCTTCTGATTAGCTGATATTTTTCTTTTTGCTCATGTTCTCCTACAATGGGGACTGTGACTGACAAAAGTTTCTTCCACGGTGCTGAGAATTTTTTTACTTGAACCTTTCCTTCAAGTTTTCTGCCTCTAGCACGAATTACAGGTTTGGAGCTGATCTTTCCGCTAGGCATTTTCATTGAAAGAGAAGAAAGTAAAGAAACAGCTGAGTTGCTTTGATTATTTCCTAAGTGTAATTTTTTCTTTCTTCTAGGGTCCTGGTACAATTCCTTTTCATATTCTCTGTTAGATTCAGTGAGTAAGTTCTTTGGACTGGGAGCTGTGATTTCATTTTCATTTGGAAAATATAAATAGCACTATGTAATTACATATGTGCTCCTGAAAGTCCCAGTGACACTGCAGCATTCAAGCATTTAACACAGGGGAATGTGAGCTCTGTGCTCTTGAATTCCTTGCTAAATACAATTAATGTGGTAGCATTTTACAACACAGAGGGCCAAGTTCTCAAACCCTCTTCTTTTTCTGCCAAAAAAAAAATATATTAATGTTTGCAAAAATGAAGTTTATTTTTGAATATTTATCCTACTTCATTATGGCCTCATAATGAACTGTTAGCCAGAGGGCATTTACATATAAGCATCTTCTGCAGCAGTAATAAACCCCATCAGCTCAAGTAGCATGGGCTTGTGTTCTCAGTATTTAAACCTGGGACTCCATCCCCACTGGCAACTTCTGGCAGCTTTTATAAGGATGTGTCAACAGGCTTATTAAACACTGGCATTTCTTATGAGACTTGAACTCCTGTCAGCCAGCTGGGATAAACTTTGCCTTGGGGAGCATGTAATTCTCTGGCAGAGTGCTGCGATCATCCCCTGATCCAGGCGTTGGCTGATGATGAGTTGAGAGCCTGCAGCTTCCAGCTAATGGAGTAATTCCTTGTGCTCAGGTGATTAATGCTTGTGATCTTGGTTTAGAAGGTTCCCAGTTTCTACCCTTGTACCCTGACTGTGCTGTCAGCACTTACATTGTGAGGTATTTTTTCTATAGGATGCATTCACATGGAATATTCCCTGTTCTTCTACAGAATGACTGTTCTGCCTGTGTAATGAGCAGCAGATAACTGAGCCCAGGGTGGTGTTGAACATTAATTTTTGGATCATACCTCTGGGACTGAGCTTCTAATATTTATCAACATGAGGATTGTTGTAATTAAATCCTCTTCCAGCTCAGAAAAAAAAAAAAAGAATTCCAAAGAAATTCCAGTTTTATTGTCTACATTATTCTTGACTGCCTAGAAATAAACAAAGAAAGGCAAATAAAGGAAGAAAGATTTGGATATTGGAATTCTGACCGACTTTTCAGGGCACCTATGGTTTGGATTGATGGTGGTTGTGGGTAAAGTCTTTAATGTTCAAAATTTATCAGCTTTAATATGAAAGCTGGAGAGACAAAAGTGTTATGAGACAAATCAAGTATCTTTTTCAAATGTTCCTATAGATGGTAACATTTCAAGATATAGCCTGTGAAACAGAAAGGAGCTCTCTGCTATTAGCTGAATGCTGTTATGAAGTTGATTGCTGTTCTGCTGTCATTAGTTTTTCCATTCAGCAAAAATTCCACAGAAAAAAAGATTAAATATCTCTCAAATAAATGTTCTTTAGAGGAGATTCGCTTTTGTACAATCCTTAGAACTGGGATCTGTCCCTGGTGAAAATCAGCATTAACTCACGGGATACAACAGAGCAACGATAAATAGGACAGCTTGAGAATCTGGCTGCACATTTTTATACTGACATGCGCTGGGGCACCTCAGGGGTCCTAAGGGTCCAAGTTATGCCCTTTTAACAGATTTTCAGAAAATTTGCCCCATAAGTGATGAAATTTTCTAGAGATGTCTCAGTTGAGACAGCTCAAAATAGGTAACTATTTCCTCTGGAAAATTTAGACCTAAACATATGTAACTGTGTACAATCAGATGACTCCCCTACTGTGTGAAGTGAATTTACAGCTTTCAGTCCTCAGTATGTTCAGCTAATGAACTCTTAGACACCAACTTCTGCTTTGTATAATGATGCAGAGTACACAGAATAATCTCCATGAATTAAGATGTTCAGTTACAGGAGAAAGTGGAAAACTGTAATGATGATGGCAAATAAAATGCAAGTGCAGCATGCAACAGATGAACTAAAACTTTATTAAAATTGGGGGGAAAGCTACTCTTGGAAGGAAAAGAGTAGCCAATGATGACTGTAAATTAGGGATCAAAGCTGTGCAGAGACAAAGATAAAAAGTTTGGCAATAGATGTGTTGACAGTTCCATGGCGGGAAAGTTGCATTTGAATTGTCAGAAGAAGATCTCTGGGCTCTGTGATTTGACGCTGCATGACCACAAGGCCACTGTGGTTGTTCACTTTTTTTGTGGTGAAAAACCCCTCCTGGTTCCCGCTGATGATGGACAGCTGAATTTTATCCCCAGGGACAGCATTAGAAGGACCCATGCGGAAAATGTCGGTGGGTACTTGAATGTTGGTAGGAAAAGAGAGGTGATAGTAGGTTATTCTCAGAGGCAGGCTCTGGCACTCCTTATTTTCATTACAAGGCAAGCGCTCACAGCGACTGCAAGAAAAGTGAGAACACAAGACAAGAGGAAGGTTAGTGCACATTTAGCAAGTGGGAGGGGAGAGCAAGGGCAGTGGGGGTGGGAAAAGATAGGCTGACTTGCATCCTGTATCCATTCTTCAGCCTGGCACCTCACTCATATTGCAAATGGACATGTATTCAATAAGGATGAACTTGCCTGCAGCTGGAGCTTTGGGAGAAGCGTTGCCATTGTCAGAAGTGTTGCCCTTGCTCTGCACGCACAGATGGATCAAGTCTGGCACCTCAGCAGGGGTGAGAGTTTATTTGCATTTACGTCAGCCAAGCTCTCCTAGGGAAAACACTGGCACTTTTTTCCCCTCCAAGTTTTATTCTTTTGCCGGTTGGACATATGTTCAGTAAAGGAAGAGATTCTAAGTGGTTAGGGAGTTGTCTGTGTCCTACTTGGGATGTCTGGCTGTATTTTTAGACTGAGTAAAGTATTCTGAAAACCATGAATTTCCAAGGAGTTGGTCTCTGAAGACGGACTTTTTCTTGCTGATACAGCACAGTATTCCTCTGTACTATCAGGAGAACCAACCTGAGTCAGTCTAACACCCATCTAGGCAAGCCCTGAAAACAAGATCCAATGGTCTGATGTCTCCAGCACGTGTCCTACACATTCAGTCCCCTCTTACATAGTCCTAAGTCATGGGAATGATTCTGGTGAGAGAGGAATTTGCCTTCTGCTCTTTCATTCCCTTAGCACTGTGTCCCAGTGAAAATCCAGAGCACTAGCAAGAGATCACCCATACAGGCTGGCAGGGAAAAACAAACCTCTACATTAGCAGTCATGTGTTTTGTTCCTAAGAGAAGTGATCTCTGTCCAGAAAAATACGGTAGACAGCTATGGACATCCAAGTCACTGCTGTTAAAGAGTGTTACAGTTTACCAGCATATTAATGAAGATCTGACAAGTCATGGTACCTGGTGGGTTTGAGAAGTGTGTAAAGGATTGCAAACTGGGTAAGTTCGTATGCATTTCCGATTAAAGATATGCCCAAGTCACCACAGAGGTATCAAAACATCCTTTCAGGCAGGTATGTGGAAGTGAAGGTAGACAATGATGATCTCAGCTGGATGATAACTGTAAAATTTCGTTATGATCAGGTTGAGCATTTAGCTCCAAACTTGCCTCGTGCAAAACTAAAAATCAATTAAATTGTGTGCAAAAGTCTCTCCACTCCAAGCAGTATTTGGTCCATAGGTTGAAGTTTGGAAACTAAACAATTTGCTTCCTTACCAAGAAATGCTCCAGCACAAAAGCATGATTTGCTTCTTACCACCTCAAGTAAATCTTAATGTCCATTTCATTATTTTATTTTGACATGAGTTTGAGCTCCTATCAGGAGTATCTGCTACCAAAAGAACTGTGGTTCATAAGCGAGCCCCACTTTGTTGCCAATGCATGGTGATCTGAATTCCAGGAACTTCTCATTATATGCAAAATCAGCTCTTTCAAAAAGACTAATTAAAAGTACCCCCAATTCTTCAATTAATGTGTTTTCTTTTAATACTACCTGCAAACAAAAAGTAGTTCTTTGAAGCAATTCTTTGAAGATTTAAAGGCGTTCTTAATTTTATTCATGTGTTTAAAGATCACATGCAAGTCCTCACAGGATGGACGACTAATTAGGTGTGGATACTCTTGAAGTATTTCCAGGTATGGAGAGTTCTGCATTCTCTTCTGAAATGTCACTAATAACTCCACTAAGGAGAATGACTTGGTGTTGTTGAAATGAGGCTACTTGGTTTTGCTGAAATCGTGGAGCAAGTTGAGACAGTTCATTCCATAGTTGGAAAGGTTTTCTTCAAATACAACTTCTTAGAAGCATGTACATGCTTATGAGCACTTACACTCTCAGAAAGATGCTCTCCCTTATTGTTTTATAAAAGTAAAATACATTTTTAAATTATGGCCAGAATTTTTTAAGAGAACAAAAAAACAAAGCTTCCAGCTTTTGAAGACTTGAAAAAGGATGTTCTGCTGATTCAGAAAGTTATTTGTGAAGATAGATGCGCCTGCGGCTAGGAACTAAAATAATTCAAAATTCGTCATCTTTTATCACATGCTTTGCTGGTATACACTGCATGCTGTACTGTAGGTTCAGTTAATGTGCAATAATTGTTCCATCAAATAACCACAAAGAGAGATAGCAAATATTACTGCTTTCAAGAACCAGAGTTCATTCCGGGGTCACGTGCCGCAAAGGCAAGAAGCAAAGAGCATTTCAACCGCAGTGTATTCTCTAGGCATTCAGTGGGCAGCAGGAAATCACATGGAGGGGGAATGCAGCAAGCTGCTGCTAACAAGGGAATAGCCCAAGCCCTGGGTGCTGCCCAGCTCCATGGCTCCTTGGGACAGGTGAGCTGCCTGTAGAGCTCCTGTGTCCTGCCACCACTCTGTGAGCCATAGGACAGAGCCAAGGGGCCCAGCAGGAGAGGGGAGTGCTGAGGAGGCAGAAAGTCCTACCAGAGAAAACCAGCCTGGAGCCCAGGGGCAGTTGCATATGTCTTTGCAAACCTCCAAAATCAGGTGCATGGGCTACAAAAGTAAGTGTATACTGCTGCTAATTGCTTATTCCTGAATTTAAATACAGTTATTTTAGCTCACTTACTACTCTGTTCTTTTATGTTTATTTATGTGGCTGAGATATTGGTTTCAAAGAATTACTCCCAGTTTGAATTTCATGTGCCAAACACTGATAAAAGAAAACTAAAAAACTAAAAGGATTCCATTTGTAGATAATAAACATAACATTTTGTAATAGAAAAACAGGGAAAAAATATTTTGGGCCTTCCCTCACTTTAATTTCTGAGTCAGGTTTTCACTACATTGTGCTTAAAGGAGTTGAGTGATATACAACAACTCCTCATGTACTGAGGGAAAACGAACTTTTATTAGCAAAATTTATGGCTTTGTGATTTACTTCCTATAGGGAAACCAGCTCAACATGCTGAACAACCAACCAAGTTTTATTAGTGAACTACACACTCACTATACATTCTATGCTGTAGATTTCCAGAGCTGTAACAATCTTCCAGGCCTCCTAGAATATATTCCACTGCAAAGGCTCGCTCATGCTATCATTGGCGTGCACTTCTTTTCAGCAGGTTGCACCACACCATGAGGTCCAAGTGAGCCGTTGCCACACCATGGATCTCAACACTGATGCTGCTAATGATCAGCTGTGCAGGGAAGGTGGTTTTGTCTTTAACAGACCAGAACTTAAAGGGAATGAAACCAACTGATGGTTGGTCTTCATGGACAATTCTTAACCAGAGAAGAATCTGGAGCCCTGCTTCAGGCAAGAAAACAGGATACAGCAGAGTAGTAGAGAGGATGGAACAGCACACTGTATGCTCCTCCTGTCTGGAGATGGGAAGTCTCTAGGACATTTCAAGATGTAGAGGAGACAGAACTACCTTCTCTTTGCCCTCAGCACTGAGCCTTTATGTCCTATCCTTGTCTCCTTCATCCGTCTTTTCTAATCTAGTTTCTTTTTCTTATTCCCTTTCCTAGCCTATGACCCTTGCTGCTCACACAAATATTTGGCATCAGGACTGTCTACTCAGCCAGTGCCAATCCTCCTCTTCTTGCTTCATTCTCTCCTGGCTGACACTTAGTTCTCTCAGTTTCTACCTCACAGCCCAAGACCTGAAGCACAGATCCTTTCCCTCAGGATCTTTGTGCAGCCATCGCAAATTATTCCTTCCTCTGATGGTCCTCATCCAAATCTGGAATAGAATCATAGGATCATTAAGGATGGAAAATACCTCCAAGACCATTGAGTCCAACCTGTGACCAAGCCCCACCTTGTCACCCAGACCAGAGCACTGAGTGCCATTGTCCAGGCGTTCCTTGGACACCTCCAGGAATGGAGACTCCACCACCTCCCTGGGCAGCCCCTTCCAATGCCTGACCACCATTTCAGTGCAGAAATTTTCCTGATGTCCTCTTGTCTTGTCACTAGTTCCCTGGAATCAATCACCCTTGACCATAAGGTCCTGACCCCTGTGATTGTTTTCCCCTTTCTAGTTTTACCCCATTTTACCTGCTACCCCTGAAGCATCTCCAAGACTCATTCTCCTCACCTTGACATGCCTTCAGATCCTTCCCTCCCTACATTCAGCCTCCTTATCTCAAAGTATGCATTTTCTTCTTACCAAGTTGACTCCTCTCTCACCCATGCTAGAAACAGCTCACTTATCCACGGAGTTGGGGTTGTCCAGGCAGGCAGTACCTGGCCCAGGACAGACAGACTGGGCTCCTCTCCTGTGGCTTTATGTGGGAGCAGGCTCAGACGGTCTGTGGAGTTGGACCTGCATGTCTCAGACTGCTGTGAAGAGCAATAAGAAGCTCAGGACCACTAAATCAGAAGGAAACTCTTTGTTGCTGGAAGAAAAAGACCTCTCTACTAATAGGAAGAATTAAATTGCAGTGAGGCAGATAGCCAAACACAAAGACAGATTGCTATGAAATCTTTATCATTCAAGGACTTGAAGCAAAAGTTAAAGAACTCTCAGAAATACTCCAGGTACATCTGAGTCTAGTTTGGCATACAGGAGGGGATTAAGTTTACCCATCAAGGTCTCCATTTCCTAACGCTTATGGAAAAAAAAGGCTGAATGCAATTTTACAAAGTTTGTAATTTCAAAAGTTTCAGAGGATTTTGGTAAGGATGACAAAAAAGTGCAAAAGCAATTTCCTAACAAATTTCAGATCTCTGCTCCATAACATGACAGCAAACTATTAAAATAAATTTAAAAAACAAAATCACAAAAATGTCTTTAAGACACACAAACCAGTGTGCTCTTCTCTACACTTGTTCTTTGGCTGAAATTTGCCAAAACTTGAGCCTGAGTCAGATACCTGGCATGTAAAATTTCAGCCATTGATGACAATTTGGCAAATTTTAAGGAGTTAAAAACACGTCCTAATAATGATAAGCACCAGGCAACCTTAATAATATGGAGACATGTCTAGAAAACAGAAATACTTCCCCATTTGGCTCAATGCAGGACACATGTCTGACATGTTGCTACAAATGCTTCTTTATCTTTTCTTCTATTTTTCTTGGGTTAAATATTACAAATGTTAAGACTTCAATGCCGTATAAAGAGAAGTTAATTGTTATGCAATTTGAAAACAAAAACTGTTTGGCAAGGCAGTGTAGCAAGTTAAGTTCTATTATGAGAAGCAGTAGATCTTATCTACCCTGGGAAAAATACCAAGCCTATAGACTGATCAATGAAAAACAAAAAGCAGAATTTAAGTAAAAGATAAGGCCTTCAATAAAATTGTTACCATTAAGATCAGGCCAGGCATTTTGCTGTCTTTGGGGAAGATAACACAGACTGTTTCCTCTTGGAGCTTAGAATATCTAAACAGCATCCTGAGGTTTCAGCCCATAGCCTGGGACGATACTGCAATTAATTTACCTGATGGCAATCACCACTGCAACAGCCACCACGCAAAAACCTCTGCTTTAAAGGTATTGGGTAAAGAAGCTTCTGGATCACTGTGTGCTGTTGCCTGTACATAAGGATTTTAAGGAAAAATAAGAATAAAGAAACTTGGATTTACAGGACTAAGGCTTATTAAATCATAGCTATTCCAAAGAAAGCAATGGGGAACAGGGTAAAAAAAATTCCTGAGGTGGCAACTTGAGGGGAATGGAAAAATACATTGTTTTTCTTACTATGTGCCAAGTTGGTAAAACTGGAATGTGTTTTGAATAAAAAGGAGAGAAAAAATGGTATCTGTACTAGATGTGATGTTATAAGAAGCCAACTACTTTGATTTTAGAGCCTGTGTGAAAAAGCAATTTAAGGTCCTTATCACACAGAATGTAACAAAGATATGCTGGCTATCAGCCCTGCTGGGGTATATATGCAAAACTAAATCAGTCAAGAAGATGCAAAGTAGTTTGGATATAAAAAGGGTGCTAAAGAGCTGTCTTATGAAATTGCTGCCCAGTGAGTGCCAGGTAATCCCACCCATAAATCCTGATTCCGGCACTTTGGTACAACATTCATATCCTGGCTAAGTATGAGAGAGCCTCTGGAACCCACATTTGTCAATGGTAATAATGAACTCACATTCTCTTTGCTTTATGCAAACATGTTTTCAACAATACATTTAGTAACTATCTGTAGCTGTTAAGAGGAGAAAACCTAATATATCCAATGAGATAATAACTCAAGGAATTTAAATAATTAGCATTTCACTGAGCAGCTGCAGGATTTGTGTCTGACTCATAGCCTAATTATAGCCCAAGCACATCAGAAGGATCTCGCCCTATGAGTAGGTCTGACTTAGGCTGAGACAGCCATTACAGAGCCCAACAACCCAGACACAGAAAAACAATTCAAACATTCTACTGCTTTCCCAAAAGATCCCATATAGCTCAAATAGCCATTAAAGTCAAATACAGATAAGAAAGAAGAACAAATGGAATGTGTGTACGATGTGTATTTTATAAATTGAACTCTGCAACGCAGGAATGTCCATAAAAGTAGAAATCTGCTGATTCTGCCTAGTGGCCCATTGCACATTACACATTTTTTAAAATTAGAAAACAAATGAACCCGCAGTATTACAAATAAAGAGAACATCTCCATCATGAGGCACTGCTTGGTCATTGATGTGACAAATATAATTTAAAATTTAATTCCTATTGCCCTTCCCAGAACACAAGCATATTTTATAAATAGCTGGGTTTACACCATGAACTTCCTCTCCAGCATTCTGATCAAATACATCTGCTGTGCCACTTATACGGCATTTCAAAGACTAAGGCTTAAATGCAAAATAACTAATCCCCACAAAATCCCTGAGATGGAGATCAGCATTAGCTTCATTCTACAGAGGAGGCACAGAGTACTCAGTTCTGTCTAACAGATGGTGGCCATACCAACGCTGACTGGGAAAAGCAAGAGTGGGCTGATATCAAATGTGATTTGTCAGCTTTCCTCCCTGGCTGGTGGAACACATTTACCTGAGTACAGGGCACATGAGGGGACCATGAAGCAGCCTTTGGAAGAATTGCTGGAGTACAGGGTGGCCAGAAAGCCACAGGCAGGAGGCAAAGCATCACCTTCATTAGCCATAAACTCAGCTACCCAACTGAGAATTTGCAACTTCTCCACTCTGCTGACACCATTTGATGGGTATAAAAGAGCTGCCAGTTGCCCCTCCTCCCAGAGCTGTCCCCTATTTTCTACACCAGAATGCATACTGTCTCTGAGCTAGGTTAGTGACACAATTATGAGCTGCAGCTAACATATCACCCCTGCTAGGGCTCCCAGGTTTTCTAATACAGGTGAAAATTGGGTACAAATTGAAAGAGGGGAGATTTACATAAGATAATTTGTAGAAATTTTTTACTGTGAGGGTGGTGAGGACACTGGAACAGGTTGTCCAGGGAGGTGGATGCCCCAGCCTGGCAGTGCTCAAGGCCAGGTTGGATATCGCCTTGAGCAAGCTGGTCTAGTGGGACATGTTCCTGCACATGGCAGAGAGGGTTGGGACTAGATGATTTTTAAGGTCCATTATAACCCCTTAATATTCTATGATTCAATTATATGGTACTAAATATAAGACATTCTTGCAATGCTTTGCAACAGCACAGATGAGAATTCAGAGAGGGAGCTAAAAAGAACCCTTTGGCTGAAGTGTGAAAGTAAGGAAAGACTATGTGTGATTCTGAAATAAAAGCCAGGGATTTCAAAGCTGAATGTAGCCCTCCTATCAGGCTGCCTGCAAGGAAGCCAGACAGAGAGTATCTGCTCATGGCTCTGGGGAACATTATGGTGCAAACCACTCACACATGGCACTTTTTAAGGGAGCATTTTTTTCTTAGAAAGAGGAGCATGAGAAAGACACCAGATCTGTGTGTGAAAAACATAGGGTAGGCCTGCCAACAGAATACATTTGCTAGAAACTGCTCTGTGTTCAGTCAGCAGTGGCATGACATAAGGAGATCCTGTCACCAAAAAACTGCTTGACCTTGAAAAAGAAGGTACTTACGTATCTCCTGACTTGCGGTAATTCTCCGGACATTCCAAAGACAGGCAGCGAAAGCCACCCTGGATGTTAAAGCAGGTCTCATTGAAAGAGCAGTTGTGGCTTTCTGCAACACACTCATCGATATCTGCCAAATGGAAACAGGGGAGTGGATTAAACACATGCTTTTCCTCTACTTGCAGGTGCCAGACAATGACAGTATTCTATTAGATACTACAGAACATGGGGTGCAATTAAACATTACTACAGGATTGCAAGGGCAGGGCAGAAGAACAAAAAAGAAGAACCTTAACCCAACCAACTGGCAAGAAGAAGAAAAGGAAGAGCAGCAGTGCCACTAAGTGGACATGACCTCAATATTTACTGGCATGTTTACAGTAGGATATTTCCTTTTAATGGCTAAACTAACTCATAGCATTTCACCATTGGAATTTTCATCATAAGAATTTTTTATATTTGATAATGTTTTTAAAAGTATTCTCTACTGAATTACTTTATAATGGAAATTTCCTGTATATTTATTATAAAAGACTGGTTTCTTCAGATATCTGGCTGAGGTCTACTGCTTTACCTATAATGTCGTAGGAAAGGCGTTTTTTAAATACAAAAACTGCTAGAACTTGTCAGAAGTCCACAAACAAGTGAGGTCTCCCTGCAGTTACTGAACTCACCTTGGCAATTGCGTGCATTAGGTGCCAGCCTGTACCCAGTGGAGGGACAAGTACATTGAAAGCTCCCAGGAATATTAATACATCGAAAGGAACAGATATGTCCTCCAGTAGGCAAAGCACATTCATCAATATCTGCAAGAAAAAAACACCACGAATTTACTATGTGTTCATGACATTCAACCCAGTGCACATGTACTGTGCTCCTGCTATGAGCTTCAAACACAATTTGATGATTCTAATTTCTGGGCAATGAAGAAGATCATCAGATAGGTGTGGCTTTAGCCAATGACATCTAAATAGCAAAGATTTTCAGGAGTAAATGGAACTCTGAAGAAAATGAAAAGATACATGAGAGCCCAAGAGACAATGTAATGGACAAGAGCAAGTACTTTACAGTGACATGTGTTTTACTGCTTTATAAAAGGGAGGGAGATGAATAGTTTTAACCTTGTTTTTACAAAAAGGAAATCAAAATTAGGTGTTCTGCCCAAGGCCTCACTGTCTAGTAAGTCCTGGAGACCTAAGTCCAAATTCAGGATCTTGTCCACAAGGTCACACCCACATCCTCCTGGTATTTGAGAACACATTAGTTCAGAACCAGCCACAAAAGAGGATGCATTAAATACTACCTAGTAATATCATATATTATATATGTAGCATATAAATATGCTCAAATCTCCACTCGCTGAAGACTAGAAATTCTGGTAATTCCTCAGTGAAAAAACAAATTTCTGTCAAGTAATGAAAGTGTGCCAAGCTACAATTCAGTGTAAACAGCAAAACTGACACCATGCATGCAGAGAGATACTTCTAGAAAAAGATATGGGTGGGAGACCTTCATTAAATAGAGTTTCACAAGAAAATACCAAAGAGACTCAAATGTTAAAACGAAAAAATTACATGGAATTGCTCATGTTTGTTGCAGTGACAATAAGAAATGCCCACCCACTCTCTCTGCAACACTACAGAGCTCACCTTCACATGAAATGCCATCGATGTCACTGAGCTGGAATCCGCGGCGGCAATAGCACTGGTAAGAGCCATACACATTGGCACACTCTTGACTACAGGGGTTGCTCTCACACTCATTCAAATCTGAAATGCAAAGTTATACACCTGAACCCCAAATTTCTTGCTATATTCATCACTCCTAATACTGTCATATGACAAAACTTTGGAATGTAATTTTTTTAAATTAAAAAAGGATGGCACACATATCACTGAGTAACCTGGAAACAGGGGGCTCTGAGAGTGTTACTCTTAACAGGGTCTGGCAGTATAGGTTAATTTGCACTGTGCTAGAATTTCCTACTGTACTTCAAGGTGTGAGACTGGGAGGGAATTTTTAGGCCAACACATACATTTTTGTGTTTGGATATCCGCAAAGTTGGTTTTGAAGGTTTTGAATCTGATTGAGTTGAATGACCCTTCAAAGTGCAGGAAATGTAGACCCATACACCTCTGCATCACAGAATCACAGAACCATTCGTGTTGGAAAATACCTCCAAGACCATTGAGTCCAACCTGTGACCAAGCCCCACCTTGTCACCCAGACCAGAGCACTGAGTGCCATTGTCCAGGCGTTCCTTGGACACCTCCAGGGATGGGGACTCCACCACCTCCCTGGGCAGCCCCTTCCAATGCCTGACCACCCTTTCAGTGAAGAAATTCCTCCTGATGTCCAACCTGAACCTTCCCTGGTGTAGCTTGAGGCTGTGTCCCCTTGCCCTGTCAAATGACCCAGTCTAAGGGCAATATATTCAAGCTGTGGGCTATAGCGGCCTCAGCTAAGCACAGCAGCATTCATGTAATCAAAGAGACTACACTGTGATGATTTCTCATGACATTCCAGTGCAGTCTTGCAACCTAGAATAAAAAACAGCTCAAAGAGCAATGAGCTCTCACATTCATGAGTTTCTCACATTCTGTAACCAAAGCACTGAGAGCTGTACCTTCACATGATCTACCATCAGCTGAAAGTTTGAATCCCATGGTACAAGTGCAGTAGTAGGAACCAGGAGTATTCTCACACTTGTGAGCACATAGACGGCCTGGGTAGCGTCTGCATTCATTGATATCTGCAATGACAAACACAGAGAGGTCTGTGGATTGGCTGGCTAACTGTGGTACCAGTCTGGACAAGAATGGGGTTATAAAAGTTTGATTGTTATTTTCCAGATTTAAATTTCGTACTAGAGAGAGAAGAAGTCCTCAAAATGCTCATTCAGAAGCACTCCAGAGTACAGTTGGATTAGATCTACACAGAAGAAAGTTGCTTTGATCTTCCAAAGGAATCTTTTGCTGTAGGTGCTTATAAAAATATCACAGAAAACAATTACACTCTCACAACCTTACCTTTTAACAGGATAGCAGATAACACACTGACAATACTAATACAGCTTCCTTTGAAGTATCAGCAGTTCTTTAATATGATTTTAGATTCATCCAAATAATACAGCAGTCAATTTTTCATTCTGATGACAGAGGGTATGCAGAGAGCAGTAACGTTCTTTACACGGGATCATTCTGTAAGTGCCATGGCGGCACATATTTAGGTTGATAGGTCCAACTTACCAATACACGTCCTACTGATGACATCGAAATTATAGCCAGCTTTGCACTCACAGCGGTAATTGCCTGGGGCATTGATACAAATGTGTCCTTCTCCACAGGGCTGGTTAGGGGATGAGCACTCATCCACATCTAAAATAAAAAGTGATTTTAAGTACACTTCTGACTATGCAAATTGAGAGAAGAGCAACATGTTAGCATATTTCTTTTTCCCCTGGTGGTTATAAACTGTTTTGAAACAGAAAACGAGACGTTACCATGCTCTCAGCTTTTACAAGATCAGAGTCACAAATCCAAACTAGTTATACCAAAGCAGGTTAGCTCTAAGGTGTCCTTAATGTTGATGGACTTGGGAGGAAAGCAATGAAGTAATCAGGCAATCTCTGGAGGAATTCAGGTGCAAAATTGCTTCATTATGCATTATTTGTGGATCAGATCTACATCTAGTATAAGATGTCTGAGATCCAGAGTCATCAGAAATGCTTTGGTAAGTCACAGATATTGAAAACACATACAAAAATGCCTCTCTTTGCAAAAGCACCTCAGTTAAAAGCCACCCAAAGGCATCTATGTCTTTCAGTGTTACTTGAATGGCTTCTGTGGGGCATTAAGTTGACCTTGTGTCATCTCTCTGTACTAAGGAGATTTGGGACAGCATTATTCCATTGACACAATCACAGCCAATGCCATTTATGGCAGCTGATAATCATTACTCCTCAAAATATAGGGTTTCATGAGTTATATGAAGGACAGAGGGTGGATGCTTGTCATTCTTCACTTGCTGGGACTGCCATGAGGGAAAGAACAGGATCAAGAATTGACTGTGGGAATGAGAAAAACCTAGGCAAAGTGCAAGAAACTGGTAAACATTAATTATATATGTGAGTTATTTTCTTAAAACTGCTTTTTCTTCCCAACTGTCACTCACCTACGCATCTTGTTCCATCTTCATTGAGATGGTAACCTCGGCCACAGCTGGGTGAGATTCGCTGGCAGGTAAAGGAGCCATCAGTGTTAATACAGATCTGTCCAGCTGGGCACGGCATGTTGGTACTCAGGCACTCATTGATATCTACAATAGCAGAAATCAGTGTAACTGTTTCCAGTCTCAAGAGGTTTAAGGTAAGATGCTCTCATTATGTAACCCTTCAGAGAAAAGTTCTGCCCGTGGGAGAGTACAACTATTCATGACATTTAGCTTCTCTGATAAAATGCTTCCAGTGTGAAGACTGTGGAGGTATAAAAGCCATAGATCCCACTGAAAAGCTGTGGAAATTTGGTATAGAACTGGTATTTGTTTCAAAGCCTTTAAAAGTCTCCCCTGAACACACAAAGAGCTAATCAACAATTCAGTTCACCATCTCAACCAGTTCTGCTTCAGTCTGTTGGTTCTGATTTAGGTCTTAGCTTGTATATGATGATCAGTCACAAATCCAACAACAAAATCCCCTCAACTCCACATAGGAAAGCATTTGATTGCCAATGTGTAAAATAGGCTGTGAAATTGCTTTGGTAAATATTTTGAGCAAACGCATTTTACGGGCCATAACTATTGCTGCTGCAAATTGATGTGGCTTTACTGATGTCCATGATGGAAAGCTAACCACAAGCTGCCATGGACCTGGTGCTACCTATGGCAGACATGTGTCTTCAAAGGGCTTGCTGTGCGCAGGCACTGCCCCCCCTCATTTTAAAGGCTGCAATTTTGTTTTCAGTCTGTTTCCAGTGTCAGATTTCAGCACTACAGGGTATGATATGATCAGGAGAAAAAGGGGCTGATAATGAGTGCAACTTGGCAGCTGCTGCTGTTCGGCCAGTTCCACAAGTCCAACACTTCCTATGCCAATGGAAGGATTAAAAGTGGAGTTGAGACTTGAAAATAACACTCAAGGGAATAACTGATAGATTTGTGGGTCACATTAGACAAATCCATATAGAGTCTGCTGGAAACCAGTAATTCTAATGTACTTATATGAAGGTTATAATTCTGGTTTGGGGGAAACAAAGCATTGGCCTGACAAGATTGTCATCAGTCTTTAAAGTAAAACTCTTCTTCACGGTCTGTTATAACTGCCCCATACACAGTAAGATTCTTGATGGCCTGTAACGTGGGACAGGTCTGGAAAGACCTACATGCCTGTAAAACCAAGCAGACTAATATGAAAGCGTGTTGCAGAGGAGGCCATAATTACACCTTTCTACACAAAGCTTTGGCTAAAACCTTTTGGATAGAGTTAGGTAAAATTTATCATTATTATTTTACAAATTTTGTTTCAGATAAAACACCCAAAGACTTAAGCAGCTAAGCACCTTAGGTAACCTAATCTCATTAAAAATGGCTATTGAGTACTTAAGTCTTTTATTTAAATGGCTTTCCTCTGTCACTCTTACCCATGGGACCAAGGAAAGAGCAATCCATACACAGATGAAGAACGGCTTGAGCAACTCAGAACCCAACCAGTGAAACTACCATTTATCTCCCAGGCAACACTTGAGTATTCCCCAAGATAAGAACATGCCTTACCAATACAGTTGCCTAGTGCATCTTGTATAAACCCACTCATGCACTGTAGCTTGGGTCGGCAACGGAAAGATCCTGGAGTATTCTGACAGATAAAATCGGGGGGGCAGTTATGAGTACCAGTCTCACATTCGTCAATATCTGGTACATCACAAAAAAAAATTGTTAGCAGGAATTCAACAATTTTTTTCATGACATTTAAAACATAAGACATAGGTTAAATCATTGTTAATCCTCAGCATACCTTCCTGGAATTCTATGATCCAGGATCAGTCTGACTTACTACTTCAAAAAAGATCTCGGTAAAACCAGGTAGGTTAAGATTTTTTTACTATTTCATTATTAATATTATATATAGGGGTGTGTCTGTGTGTATTATGCTTTACAAGTTTAATTTTCACTATTAAATGATTCAAAACCATTACAGAGTATCTAAAGCATCACATTCAGCACTGCTCAAGCCTTGATTCAGCAGTGTGCTTAGCTTTGAAGTCAGGAAGATTTAATTATCCAAGTGCAATTTTAATTTTAACTTTAGATCCAATGCAGGTATTGTTAATTTCTTTCATAAATGAATTAATTGGCCTTGATTCCCATCCATAAAGGCTTGCAATATCCCTGAATTATCATGCTTTAAAATGCACATAAATATGACTTCTGATTACTTTAATATTCTACTCCAGTTCAGAATAGACAATAAATATTTGTGAATAAATTATTGTTCAGGTAAAGCAGATAAAGGAGACAACAGCAAATGAGGCTTCACACACGAATGCAGTCCTGTCCACATAAAAGCAACTAAAATTTAATATTTGCTGCCTGGCACTGGGATGAAATCTCCTAAAGTTATCAAAATACAGAAACTCTCTAGCAACAGAATACCTCAGCTTTCTCATTGATGCAGTTGATACAACAGTAGCCCTAGAGCTCTGTGGGACTTAAAAACTGACTGTGGAGACCATTTGAAGTTTTAGTTGGGTTAATACTGAACTGGGTTTAGCAGGGTTCTACATGTAGCACAACTCAGTCATGTTACTTGGCATTTAAAAACCATACATGAAGATTATGAATCTTCTATTTTTATCACTATTAACATAATATTAATAATTAACATTATTAACATATCTTACCCAGGTAAGAACTTTCTAAAATTAGTGGCATGCGTAATTTACTAACTGTACTCCTTTTTTTTCAACAGAGAAAGGTGTTAATACTTGCCAGTCAGCTATTTGTTGGCCTAAATCTGATATCATTCAAACCAACAGAAGTGTTATTTCAAAGGGATCACAGTTACACCATGATACTTTCAAAAACATTGCCTGATGTTCTGCAAGTTTTGCATTGGATGTCATTAATCAGTCTATTTATCCAATCTATTTATTATTCATCACTGATCAGTTCCTACAGTAAAACCTTGCCTAAAATTTTGGTTGAGTTAATTTACTTAGTGGGATGAAATTAGTTTATTTATAAACCATTCCAAGCTTGGGGATAATAGACTTTCTCATAGTGAAAACCAATTCCACATCAACTGGAGTTTGCTGATAATTTATATCTCTGTAAAGGCAGCATGTCAGGTGAAGTTATGGATGCACATAACAGCATTCTTTAAGCTAGATGCAACTTGAAATAAGTAATTTTTTTAGTAAGAAAGACTGTTGCCCTTGTGTTCAAACACAGCTAGTCAAGAACAGTGCTTTTAGCCTCTTTACATTTTTAAATCCCTAGGAATGCTGTGATTAAGAAATTAATCCCTTTGTAACAAATTAAACCTCCTAAGGATAAAAGCTTACTTTCTTTTTCTAAAGATGCATCTACCTGCACATTTTCAAACTGAATCACCTGCTGGCTCCACTTGCCACACTTTGTTTCACACTTCAGAATGTGCAACCTTGATTTATTCAGGCACATCTAAACCTTCAAGAGCAGGACTCAGGCACTCCACTCATTAATGAGCAATGAATTCCTCAGAACAGACTGGAGCTAGCCAGAAATAATCTCCAGGAAGTTGTGTATAGTGTGAGTGCTGGACCTTCATAATCACCTGTTTTAGTCCCCAAACCAGCTTCTAACATGCAACAAAAACTGCCAGTGTAAAATATCTCTCCTGGAAGTCTTTGCAGCAGCCCCCAGCTGCCTGGTTATCTGCAAGGTCGCAGGTGGAAGAACTACTGTTCTTGAAGTGCACGTGTCTCAGTTACACGAGTATTTACCAAAAGCAAAGAAGCACGACATAATGATGTGCTTAGTTTTGAACTTAAGCCTGAAAGATTCTAGTTTCTCTGCACAGGACATACCTTTGCAACGACTGTCATCTGTTAGTTCATAACCAGTTCCGCAGCTTGTGTCCCGCTGACAGCGGAAAGATCCTAATGTATTGACACAGGTTTGTCCAATCCCACAGTTGTGTGTCCCAGTGATACATTCATTAATATCTACAATATGCAAAATTATTTTAAAAGAAATAAGAGAGAGTAAATAAGAAGCATGAAGTCCCTGGAAAGAGACAAGGTCAAAGGCTAGCTGTGGGCACACCTCCAACCAGGTATTCCTCTGAGCATCAGAATACAAAAATGTGGATTTGGCCTCACGCTTACACCCCACTACGCAACTGTTGCCAGGGTGTGAGCCAGCAAAGACATTTGGACCCTGTTGGTACCAGGACTTCCCTGTACTTTAGAGGAGGAAGGGTAACTGAGTGAGAGCAAAGAGACAACATCATCTGATAGAGTCTAGTAGTAGATGATGTCTCCGGACACATCTAAGGTTGTTACAGCTAGGATGTGTAGACATGGTCTGCTGGTGGAGTTGGCAGTGTTTGATTTGTGTTGGACTTGATGCTCTTAAGTGTCTTTTCCAATGTCAGTGATTTCATGGTTGGATTATAGTGACTGTATGAATGAGGCAAACTTTCAGAAATCCTCGCCTTGCTCTGTATCCCACCAACATATGGTTGAGGGATTCTCTGAGCCAAGCTGTGACTTTCTACTTTACAGCTACTGATAGACATTTCCTTTGTGATTTTTCTTCATTTTAAATTTGAATGCATAAGAAAATCTGACATCCATGTGTATTAAATGTAAAAGCTCTTCCTTTTTATATGTTCAACTAGGTTAATGTTAATCTGACCAAACATCAATATTTATTTTATATTCTGAAGTTTGTATCTGAGCTACTTAGACTCCATTTTCAGTCACTGAGAGAAAAAGGCACTCTTCATCAGGAAAACTTGTCATCCTTGAACTACTATGCAGGATGGGGAAGGTGGACTGTGCCATAGGGCTCATATAACTCAGCAACAAGGAGCCTGGGCTCACCAGCTCAGAGCCAAATGTCACATTGCACGTGCCTGAAGTCAAATGGGACCTCCATCCCAGTGTGCTTCATTTGATGTCACAGAGTAGAATATGCTGAGTTGGAAGGCACCCACAAGGATCACCGAGTCCAGTTCCTGGCCCTGCACACACACCCCAACAATCCCACCCTGTGCCTGAGAGCATTGTCCAAACACTCCTGGAGCTCTGGCAGCCTTGGGGCCGTGCCCATTCCCTGGGGAGCCTGTTCAGTGCCCCAGCACCCTCTGGGGGAAGAACCAGTTCTTCTTCTGGGAGAAACTAAAAATCCTTCCTTGACAATTCCCATGCTACTCATGGAATCCAGAACATTCATCCATTCTGTCAGTTGTGTCCTTAACAAGCTAAAGAATCCTACTCTATTTATTTCATCTGCCTTATCAATTACAATCTACTATTACGAGAGAGAATAGGTATTTTATTTTGGTTTTATTCACAACAAATTCAAACTCTGCCTCTTCTCCATTCTAAATTCTCCACCTTTTCCACTGACCCTTTCTTAACTTCATCTTCCCACAATTCTCATTTCAACACTCCATTCAAATCAACTTTTTATGACTTCACCTCTTTCCCCAGCTGACATAAGCATACTCTGATCTCTTCTCTCTGGGTATTTTTGTATCTATCCTTGCTCTTTTAAAACAAGAATGTTGATAATCGAGACAATGGCTTTATTTCTTTTACCTTCACAGGTGATACCATCTGGTTGAAGCTGATAACCAACAAAGCAGGAACAGACGTAACTGGATCCTGTGTCTCTGCACTGCTGAGAGCAGGGACCACCACCTAATGGATATGTTAAAAAGTCATGTAATTAAGAGGCTCTTCATAGGAACTGAAACATACCATTAATTAACAGGATACCTGATTTATTTAGAAAAGAAGTTAATACACATATACAGAAGAAAGAAAGGGCTAAGCACAGAAGGCTCTAAAATAATACAAGAAGGGTTGTTCTGATAGAAAGAAAATACTACAGAGAATTTACACAAAATTTGGCTCATCATTAAGAAAACTTTTTCTGATCTTGTTACAATAGAAATTAATATTAAAAATATTTCATATTCTAAAAATAGAGAAAATGTTATATACTTCCAACAACAAATATTTGTTTTAAGGCTGCAGATATTCTTAGTACAAACAGAACCCATCTCTGTTTTTTGGAATGGCTGGAGAGGCATTAAACAAAAGGTCTGAGATAGGCACAATCCATGTGAGCAATTGCAGCTATAATACATTGTAAGTACTTTATAAAATAGTTTTTTAAGTACAACAATTTCTGACGAGGACAGGGGCATTAATGCACCACTGAAAATTAGGTGAAACCATAGTTTTGTGGTTGAGGTCAACAGCCTCTGCTCTCTGAATCTCTGCTAATACTGTGAGCTCCATCCTAGCAGTAAAATCTGTAGTGGAGTTGCTAGAAGAACAGAATTTCCCCATGTAAAATGAAGATTCTCCAAAACAAATTGCTGGAAGTTCCGCTGTCTAGGAAATTTAAGTTTCCCCTGGTAAAGTTCAGAAAATTACAAGTACTTTTGGCATGCCAAGTTTATCAGAAAATACACTGTAGACAGAACCACTAATTTGCAGCTCGCAATACCAATCCACCTCCTGCAGGCAGCTGATTAACTGAGAAATAAAACAACTGATTACATGAAGAAATAATGCTAGGAAAATATGTAACACGTATTTCTATGTCATCTCTTGTAATTAGCAACTGGAGACAAGGAGGAGAGGCACTGTTGACTCTGGTTCACTAATGACCTGGTAGATATTCCCATTCTCTCCAGAGCGTAACAGCTGTAGAACATGGAGAACAGTAAATAACTTTTCAACTGGAATATAAGACTATTAAATTGTTTATATCCTAAATACATTTCTGAGTTCCAAAATGCTGGCAGAAAAGAATGAATCACTGCTGGTTTAGGTTTATAGATATGTAAATCACGTGGCAAGCAATAAATCAGAATACTTAGCAGAGCAATATTCCAAACACACGTTTCCAAGGAGGCAGAGCAGCATGACTAATCAGGACAATAGCCACTTTTGTCTTCCATTTTTTCAGGTGATGAATCTCAAACAGAAACAAGTTTAATTTCATATTCAAACACCCTGATCACCCCAAGAAAAGATTAAAAGATGCACATATTTAATATAGGATCATCATATTCTGAAGAATCCAAAGTACTCCACAGGTTCAAGGATGACACTTCTGAGGTATTCCCACTAGAAGTTAAGTAGAAGTTAAATGTATTGTCTCAGCTTCAGCTGGGTAAGATGGCCTCCACTGTGAGAGACAATGCCTCCCTTGTATTTAGGAACTATTTAGGCATCACATAATGGCCCATTACTCCTTGGAAAGGCTCTTCCTCAATGTTTTTTTTTACCCATAACTATCCTAGCAAAAGACTCTGGCTAATCTCTAGATCTAATTTGGCTTCACTTTATTGAAAGCAATCACGAAAGAGCTGGCTAGCAGGACTAGTCACCTGACTTACCTCTGCAGCCATCATGCAGATAAGGATCTTCTTGGTCTAGTTCCTCCTTTGAAATTTCAACTAAAAAGGGGAGAGATAGGAATTAGAGAAGAAAGCACTTTTCTTCTCATTGTAAAACACTCAGTGCTTAGGATAGAACTCACACGAGGGTTTTGGACAAACCAGGACAAAATTAAAAAGCATTATTTACATATTTTACAGCTATTTCTTACTTAAATTTGACATTCAAATGCTCATGGCCATGGGGCATTTTCCATCTGACTGATTCAATATGAAAGTCACACTGTGATCATAGACTACATGTGGACTGAGATTTTCAAATGCAGGTTCATGATGTCAGACTTTTAACCAGAGCTTAACCTCATTTTCATAAGGCATGTTGTTGAGGCATGCTTGGCTTCCACTGACTTTATAGTAGCTTGGGGTACTCAGAGATTTAATGAAAATCAGATTAACCTCAGTTACTTCTTTAGGTTTCATTTCAAAAGGAACTCCACACCTAAATTTTTGGGCACATACTTATGGTATTCTTTCAAATATATACATTGGAGAGTTTTGATCTGTGATAATCCTGCCACATGCATGTATCCCAAGAGTCCATTCTCACCACATGAGGACATAAAAGGACCAAACACATCCTGAACCCACTGCTTCCCCAAAGAACCAGCTAACGGTCTTCCTCCAATCCTGCCACTTTGAACACAGGGGCAAAGGCGGGTTGGTAGTGTGCAAAAACACAATCCCAAAATACTCTGCTTACTAGGAAACTTAGGCTCGTTTCAGTGAATGTCCATGAGCCCATTCCACTAGCAGTCACTTACAAGCAAGGGATGCATAGTAGATGTGAAAGCAATGTTTTCTGCAATGGCATGAGGCTGGGTTGGTTCACTGAATCCTCAAGCCATAGGAGCACATTTCAGTTACACAGAGCTGATGAAATCAGTTTGTCCAAGTCTGGATGGATTTTGTACAGGCCTCTGGGGACATAGCACCAGAGATCACAAAATCAATTAGGTTGGAAAACACCTCCAAGACTATCAAGTCCAACCTGTGGACAACACTTATATGATTCGGAGAACCAGCTTGCCTTACCCCTGCAGCAGAGTGCCCTTCATGCACTGCTATGGCACAACAGACACAAGGTGCTAGTCCAAAAATCTGCCTTGCAAAATGGAGCCTCATCTCCCCTTCACAACTGAGAACATTGTCCTGCCCTGCTAGTGGACACAGCCCCAACTTTGCAATGCATAGTGGCTCTGATGTGTGCCACAATAACCATATTAATGATTGCTGTGTGCGTCACTTGCCCACAAGGGCAAGCAGAGAAATACTCTACGCCACGCTCGCAGTTCTCATAGATGACATATTTCTCATGTCATGCAGGTACATTGTGTATGCAAATTTCTGTTATTAGTAGAGATGTCTGAGTACAAGGAATATACTAGTCCAGTCACCTCAGCCAGTGCCAATGGACAGGGGCAATTCCCCTGCTGAGACAACAGCACACACAGACAAACTGCCTGAAAGGGGATTTCCAGATGTTACCTGATAAGGGGGACATTGAGACAAGCCAGGCTTGAAAGACCTGGAACAAGTCTGATAACATGCTGGTTCAAGCAGACCAGTGCAAGCTTTTGTGATGGGGCTTGTGTTTAAATGATTGATTAGGATGATATCTCCCAAAACCCATCGCTTGTGATCTGCCAGCGAGATTGCATGTTTTCAGTGCTCGGAGGCCCATGAGGGGGGCAACACCACACAGTATGACTTGTCTGCAGTTTCAGATCTGTCTGCTAAGTGAAAAAGGGGGAAAAAAACCCCAAAAAAATGAAGGTCTATAAGGGTCAGTCTGTACACATTCATCCTCTTCAGCTCTGTGGACTAGGTATGGAAAAGGGCGTCAGGAGCTGCTGCCATCCAGGTACCTCTCTTTTTTGGTAATATCGAAAGAAACACACTCCTGGAGATCTTTAGTTGTCCCAGACAGTCCTGGCATTTCAAACACCCCTGGTTTGTGGGCATTTGCCTCTCACACAATGGCAACATTTGAATTCTGCTGAGCTGGGAAAGGCCCTCTAGCTTTTTAACACAATTCAAAGAATTGGTTGTTGATTTTCATTTTAATTAAGCATTTATCAGTGGGCAAAATGCCATTAAATCTAATAGCTTATATTCACCTTCCAAGATAAGATCATTAGTTGCCAAAATAAGCTCTCTTACATTTAAGTTCTGACACCAGAAAGTAAGTGACCTCTTTCCGCCTCTTGATTTCAACAACAGCCTTTCAGCTATCACTAGCCAAAAAAATGAGCTCCAAAACAAGCATCATTAAATTACTCAGATGAGATGTCAAATTAGAGGAATTCTAACATAAATAATTTAAAGTGCAAACACTTCTTGTACCTGTATCATTTTGTGCCTCACTCTTTTAAAGTCTGCTATAAAATACCTGGCTCTTTTTTAGGAGCATAATCGCTGATGGACAGATCAATGCCTTCTTGACCTTTCCCACAGCAAGTTCTGAAGACAATTCCACACTGATATCCTATCTTCGGGTTGGGTTCACAACTCTGTCCATGAACTTGGGCAGCTTTTCCCAGCAAACAACAGTAACAACATGTCTGTTAAAAAGAAAATGAAAATATTAACAAAGTGAAAGCAATGCAAGCTTTTTCAATGCTGTCAGTAGTCGTGTCATCTTGGCACTGACGGAAAATTTTCTGCAAACTCTTTAAGAACTCCTGGTATACTTGGGTTTGAATTTCTTAACCTGCTGTGGAGTTCAGTGAGCTCTGCATCTGGCCAGGGTCCAGTTCTCAGAAACACTGTCTGTGTGAAGGTGTGTGCAAGCTGCTGTGGAAGACCACAACACTCCCCACATGTATATGGAATTTCATTACTCCCTGCCTGCACAGCCTGGATTCAAACACCAGCCAAAAGTGGAAATTCTTCACACCCCTGCTTCCCATTTGTGTCCAGTTTAATTAAAACGGGATACAATCAATGAAGTGTAGGACTCAGTCTGACTGGAGCTGCTTATTCAACCTCCTCCCTGAATAAACAAACAACTCGTCCAATGTTTGTGTTAATAGGTCATAAAGAGGAGCTATTTTGCTCTGAAAAACATAGTCAAACACTACTTAAAAGCATCACTGTCCTGATGTGACTTCCAGGAGTAACACATGATCTGTGTCTTTGAGACCTGATGAACTGCAGACCTGGAACACACCACAAGCATGCACAGGACAAGTTAATCCCATGGAGGCTTCCTTTATTTTAAACTGAGAGGATGCTTCTCATTTATTCAGTTTTCTTCCTTGCTGCCAGAAAGGAGCAAAAGTCTTTGGTTCTCTGGAACTGGTCTGCCAATTGCTACTGTCACATGAAAACAGATTTAAGCTTTTTTATTAGCTTTGTTAGTCTTCCAGACTCTATTTTGCTTGAAAAAAATAGCCTGCACCATTAAACAGAAGAGATGGAATATAAAATAACTAAACTTTCAACTAAATTTCTATACTTTGGTGCTTTAAGCACCACACCTGCTGAAAAGAAGGCAACTATGAAATGCTTTTCCTTATTTTGAGATGTCTATCCCTGCCTATATTCTAAGTTTTCCCTTGTAATGAATTACATGTTTCTCTCCCTGTACTGAACTGAAAGGCACTTTTAAAATTTAGAGCAGCATGAAGGTGAGATAATAACAGCATCCTGAAGTATGTAAGTACTCCATTTTGTATGATGTCATTAAATACACGACAGAAGCTTTTCCATGCTGCAGATCACTGTAGGGCTGGAACTCCTCTCTCCTAACCTCATCTCCTGGGATGTTGTTTTCTGCCGTCCCAATCTCTAGGATACATGTTTTCCCTCTCTTGTTTGGTGAGATGGTTCCTACTACCCACTTTTTTACTAGTTTCTCCAACTACTTCCATCCAATGGCAGATGCTCCAGTTTCATCCTATTATGTCTGGGGTAATTCCATCTTTTCTGGCTTTTTTGGATGACTTTAGAAATAAACCCTTGATGATTGCAACTTTTCTCAATATTTATTCTAACATATCAAGCAATTCCCTGAGGCATCCATCTCAAAGTTCTTAAATCAGATGATGATTTTGTTAATTTTCAATTTTCACAACCATAAATTAGAAGACAAAAGTGGAAAGTGAGCTGAAGATTCATTACTTGACTTAAACCTGCATGTTTTGGATAACCAAATCTTATTTAAGTTATTGAATAGGCTGATGTTTTGACAAATTGTGACATATAATTCTGGTACCCTCACTGGCTTCTGCTGGAAGACTCAGTCTACTTCTTTATCTTGTCACACGATGTTCAAATCGGGAGTTACAGAGTTTCTCTTTTTTTTTTTTAAGAGTGATCATTAATCTTGCCCTTTTTGAAGTGTAGAATAGCCTTATGTCCCTTATTTCTTTCAGGCTGAACCACAACTTGAAAAACCTGTCTCCAGCTGATGTGAAACTTCAAGTACAGAGCTTGCTAAATCTTGCAATGTCTGTAAGACACTATATCTTCAATTAACATAATTGTGTGCCCTGAATCATTTGTTCCAACCTATATTTATTCTAACTGTGCACAATGCATCTCGATTTAACATCTGGAGAATGAGAATAATTCATGTTTGTATACCACAGTCAAAATGATCCAGAGATGGAAAGTGTCAAGTGCTTTCTTAACTGGTGTGTTGGTTCTGCACAGCCAAGTTATTGGTAGTGGTGGTATTGGTAGAGGTGGCTTCTGTGAGGAGCTGCTGGAAGCTTCCACCATGTCCAGCAGAGTCAATCCTTGGTGGCTCTGAAGATGGACATGCTGCTGGCCAAAGCTGGGCCAATGAGAGATGGTGGTAACACCTCTGTGATAACATATTTAAGAAGAAATCAAAACAAAGATAGTGGGGCAGTTTTAATTCCAGATGGAGAAGAGGAGGAGGTGAGAACGTGTGAGGGAAACAACATGGAGACACCAAGGTCAGTGAAGGAGGGGGAGGAGGTGCTCCAGGCGCCGGAGCCAAGATGCCTCTGCAGGCCGTGGTGATGACCATGGTGAAGCAGCTGTGCCCCTGCAGCCCATGGGGATCCACGGGGGAT
>NW_008237265.1:2468758-2495387 GCF_000691975.1 Corvus brachyrhynchos
CCCGGCGGGGTCAGCCTGTCCTTGGAGGACTGCACCCCGTGGAAGAGTGACCCATGCCACAGCAGTTTTGGGAGGACTGCTTGCCTGTGGGAGGGACTCACACAGGTTACAGCAGTTGTGGGGGGACTACTGCTTGTGAGACTGGAACGATGCTGGAGAAGTTCACGGAGAACTGTGTCCCGTGGGAGAGACCCCACAGTCTCACAGGGGAAGGACTCCTCTCCCTGAGCAGTGGAAGAAAACCTCGGGTGATGAACTGACCAAACCCCCATGCCCTGTCTCCCTGTGCTGTCCGTGGGAAGGAGGGATGGGTTGAGGGAGGAAAAAGTGTTTTAAGGGCTTATATTACTTTTCATTATCCTCCTCTGATTTTGTTAGCAATAAATTCACTTTGTACTTCTAACCTGAGCCTGTTTTGCCCTCAGAGTGTTTTCTCTCAGTCCTTATCTCAACTCATGAACCCTTCATTTAATTTTTCTCTCCTCTATCCAGCTGTGGCAGGGGAGGGTGAGCGGCTGTCGTGGGTGCCTGGCATTTGGCCAGTGCCAAACCATGACAACTGTTATTTATCATTACTGAATTTTCCTACCGACCCTCACAGCTTCTACACTGGCAGTCCTAAATGCCAGCATTTCATGACTGAAAGAAGATGGAGAAGCTGATGAAGAGCACTTTCAGGACTATGTAGACCTAGACACAGCTCCACATATTTCACCTGTGAACTTGGAAAGTCACCTTTTCTTTCAGTTCTCCCACTGTAGAAAGGAAACAGCATAGCAGTGATAAGGAGACTAACGTTCATGGCACAGTCTGGAATTCCAAGACACAAAGCAGCAGGGAACTACCACTAGCACTATCTTGGTATAATTAATCACAATGTTTCCTTTTCCACACCAATTTTCTGGGCTATTGGCCTGTTCTGAAAGCCTTTGATCCTTCAGTCAGGAGTGCAGTCTAACCTTCATATTCATTCAGTTCTTGAGGTGTTTGCAGCCATTTTCCAAAGGCTGTCAGTTGCCTGGAAGCAAGTTGTGATGACCCTTTACTTATTTGCTAGAACCACCACTGCCTTCATGGATGGTACAACCTAACAATCAAATTGTTATTATACCCTTTCACTGCCTGTAAGCCTCTGCTTCTTAAGTCACCCTAATAATAATAGGCTGTCGTGGGTGCCTGGCATTTGGCCAGTGCCAAACCATGACAACTGTTATTTATCATTACTGAATTTTCCTACCGACCCTCACAGCTTCTACACTGGCAGTCCTAAATGCCAGCATTTCATGACTGAAAGAAGATGGAGAAGCTGATGAAGAGCACTTTCAGGACTCTGTAGACCTGGACACAGCTCCACATATTTCACCTGTGAACTTGGAAAGTCACCTTTTCTTTCAGTTCTCCCACTGTAGAAAGGAAACAGCATAGCAGTGATAAGGAGACTAACGTTCATGGCACAGTCTGGAATTCCAAGACACAAAGCAGCAGGGAACTACCACTAGCACTATCTTGGTATAATTAATCACAATGTTTCCTTTTCCACACCAATTTTCTGGGCTATTGGCCTGTTCTGAAAGCCTTTGATCCTTCAGTCAGGAGTGCAGTCTAACCTTCATATTCATTCAGTTCTTGAGGTGTTTGCAGCCATTTTCCAAAGGCTGTCAGTTGCCTGGAAGCAAGTTGTGATGACCCTTTACTTATTTGCTAGAACCACCACTGCCTTCATGGATGGTACAACCTAACAATCAAATTGTTATTATACCCTTTCACTGCCTGTAAGCCTCTGCTTCTTAAGTCACCCTAATAATAATATCAAACTTTTTTCCCCCTGGTATTAGCAAAAACCCATGCAGCTTCAAAGCCATGTCTTGCTCCTCATGTGTGGATAGACAGTGGACAGCTGTGTCCTACCTGAAGACCCATGATCCCTAGACTGCCTTCTCACAGAAAGGAGTAAAGAAGTAAAGTCACATGTCAGAAATTTGAAGATTTATTTTTGGTGTGATTAGGAATCACCTGAAATTCCTTAGATTAATAAGGTCTCTCAATTATGTAAAGTTTACAGTAGTTTGACAATAGCTCTTATTACTTATGTTTGGATTTAAGTTGTCAGTTTTGGTGTGAATCCTGTACTAACACTGCTTTTGGTATCTGTCCACAAGAGGTCTCTCCCTTGTTGAAATCTGTTAGATGCTAACCAAAAACTCACTAATAACTCCAAGGAGTTTTCCAGAACTTTTAAAGAGCTAAACGAAAATTAAAAATATGTTCAACAGTCCAAAGCAACAGAATTTATGTACTCATCTACTACACACAACCAAAATATTCATGACAAAACTTTTGAGATAAGGACGGATCTCAACTTTTGAAAAGTACCTATGACAAATTTTGGGGAAATGTCCAAGCACACTAAAGGTGGTCAAATTTCTAGAAGCTGCACTCCTTTCTGCAAGGCTGCTGTGGTACAAACTTCCAGAAAATAATTTCTACATGTCCTGTACCAGCACCATGTCTGGAAATTGATTGCTTTCTTTTGATGAAGGTTTTATAGATTAATGATTCATTTTGCATCCTTTCTTTTTCTTTCCCAAAGCTAGAAAAACTATCCAAACAACCAGAGGAGAAAATTCTGCCCATTGTTTCCTATGCCTATTGCCTTTATGTGTAAAAGCCGAGGCAAATGTTTTAATGTTTTCAAAATATGGTCTTTTTATCTTCTTTCCAATCCCAAGTTTTGGATTCAAAGGAAAGATCAGCTGCCTCATTTGCTGCAAAGTGCTGCAATTAATCCTACTAATTGAATGACTAAATCATTCTTTCTGCTTCCTTGAAGGAGACAAAGAAGATCCGAAAGATTTTCTATGTGACCTAAGCTAAAAAAAATGGACAAGGTTAGGAAAAATGAGATTCAAGTTTGTTTACCATAGCAAGGCACATCTTCCAGTCATTGTATGTCTCAAGGTGATCAGATTCAAAATGTAGTCAACATACGGAATGATGAATTTTTCACTGATATTAGATCATAAGTCACCTATGTCCACCATGGATCAGAGATTATCTTCAAAGATACTCCTACCTCAGAAAAGTTATTAAGTGTAGGATATCCCTGTTAGGGAATGGAAGGGCAGAATGTGACTCACAGAGATTAATTAACTCGGACTATGTTTATACCAGTAAATTAAACAGGGGCAGAATGTGGGCTCAGGGCATTACCCCACAATCATCTGTAATGTTTAAATATCAGCAAGCTCTAGTGGCAACACTCCATCAGATAAGGCTGAAGAGTATTCTGAGGCCAGCACAGCCCTTCTGCACTGTGTGTTGCAGGGGAAGGACAGCAGCTACGTGACAACTGTGCTGAGCCATTTCTTCTCAGGGCCAGAGATCAAGGCCCAGTCCACTTTGTTTAATAATAATGATATCACTGTCAAAACCTGCCATCTTTAAAGAAATCTGGCCAGTTACAAAAACATCATTAAGCCTTCCTCCTCACGCTGACAAGCCTACATAAGGAAACATCAGGCAATTGGTGGGTAAGTGGGTTTCCCTGAACAGCTGAATTCTGGTTTAGAGTTGTGCCATGGCATGTGGTTAAAATAGTACTGCTGCTAAAATCTTGTCTTTGGTAACAAACACTTGGATCTGCAGAGTCCTCACCATCAGTCCCTCTTCATCTGCTCAGAGCCCTTCGAAGTATTGATACAGAGGGTGAAATATTATTTTGTGCCACATTCAGATTGAGGGGGATGTGCTTCCCAGCAGTAAAGGCCGCACACAGAAATTCCTGTGCCAAGAGCAGGCCATTCCCTGGACATCATCAACAAGTGATGTATGGCCCCTCTGGGAGACACAGTCCACTGGGGACAAGATAATACCACAAGTGCAGACAGACTCAGGACAACCAAACAGAATCAGCCTCATCAGCATGTGCTACCTTCCTCCTATTCCCAGTGAGAACCTGGATTACTTCCCAGCTCTAGAATCAGTGGCATCCCACTGACAGGAGCAGATCAAGACAGCATTTTGAAGGATATGAAACTTGTCAGTCAGACATTGTCTGCCATTTTCCATATAGTAGATTTTTTATTTTAATTGAATGAATCATTTAGCATCTTGGAGCAGTGGGAAGAATTAAAATCACGCTCATCTGTTCTAATCACCATGGAAAGAAATCCATAACAGGACCAGAGCTGTTCATGACTGGATCATGGTCAAGGTCATGATCTTACTGGTGGAACTTTCTTCCAAAAATATTGTGAAGCAAGGTATGACTATGCTCCCTTTCAGGCAGTGAGAGACAAAGACAGCAATAAAGGTGGAGGGCAGGGCACAGAATAACTGCAGATGCCAACAACAGGCATCTTTATTCTGATATAAAATGCTGGTATCAGAGGCTTACAGATCTCTCCATCAGCTGTAAATCAAAGTCACATTAACTTAGAACACTTACACAAGATGGAATTATAAGTACCTTCAGAGGATTAACTTCAGTCCTACCCCTTTGGACCACCAATATCGAAAACCATTGAGTCTGACCTTAGGCCATGCTGCTTTAATGAAAGCTGAAGTCTGAAATGTGTCTGAGTTTCTCACCCATCCCTCACTACAGCACTGACATCTTCTTTTCATGCAAAAGTAATTTCCTGGCTAATTACTTATTCAAAATTTTCTACCCTTTTGCATTCTCCCCTCTGCCTCTGCTAAAATGCAATGTGACAGTCTGCTTTGCTGAACAGAGCTCCATTTCTCAAAGAGAAGGACAAAGTGAACAACCTTAACAGAGACATGAGGTGCAGGCAGGGACAAACTGTCCACGTGCAGCAAACCAAGTCTAACGACCTTCAGGGTCAATGCTAAATAACCTCAATTCCACTTCTTAAAGACAAACAGGAGTAGCTCTGATGTCTCACCTTGAAGTATTCAGCTTCACAGGTGGAGTTCTTGGCAGTATCACACTCCTCATGCACGTTGGCAAATTCAACCCCATCGGAACAGGACTGCTTCTCCAGCTGGCTGCGGCAGCACTGCAACTGGGTCATGCTGCCAACAGCATGGAAGAAAGGGGAGAACAATGTCACATACGGGTCACGAACAGATGATACAAATTTTCACAATTAGTACTTGTGCTAGTTATGTGGAAAGGGGTTTCTGTGGAAACACAACATAAAGATATTCTCTGGGAGTAGTCAGAATGTCTGTGTGACATGTTTAATGCAGTTTCATTGCTGATCTACCTTGCAGTCTGTCCTAACAACTTTTTTAAGCAAATGAGTAACTTCAGCCACACCTGCTTCAGGGCTCAAGGCCTACAGGGCTACATTCTGGCATGTTTTGTGACAGCTGGTGGCTGGGGAAAGGGAGAAGTCAGGCCCTGGATCTTGTAAGAGCCCACAATCCCAGTCTACCCAGTCTACCTGCTGCCTCAAATCAACAGGTATGGCATGTGGAAGGAAGATCAGAGCATTTTTCTGTGGGACACTTGGAGATAATAAAGAGAAATGAAGATACCAAGGGAAGTCACAGTGAGAAACAGCAGAGTGTATTGCAGCAAGGGGAAAAGAAAGACAGGGGAAAGAAGACTATTACAGGGCAGAGAGACGCAAAGAGGAGACAGGATAAAATTGCGCAGGAAACTAAGTTTTGTCACACTGCTCATTAAATAATTCTATTTTATCTCAGTGTCATTGAAAAAATAGGAAACTTGTTCCTGTGGGGAAAAAAGTCTGCACGAGGAAGCTCTGAACTCCTCCAGTCCGGTGCTACTGTCACCCGAATACAAAGCCCAGTGAAGATCTCTCTCCTCTCTCCACTCTGCTTTTATGGGTAACTCTGCTCTGCTGGGTAGTTTTGTGGGTAAAGCTCTTCCACCACTACGTTCTGTAATAGACACTGGGAAATGCAGAAAAAATATCCTGCACTCCTAAAAATCCTCTATTCCACTGTTAAACATTTTAGTAATATCAGGAAGAGGTGTGGGTTAGTGGAACTACTGGCTTCTCCTACCATAACCTGAGATAAGTGGCTTACCATGCATCCCCTCTGGAGGGGCCTTCCTGCTCTCCAGGACTACAGGGTGACCTTTCAGCTCCCAGGCTCCCTCAGCTCTAAGGCCAGGCAACAAAAAGCAGGGAACATGTGGGTACTGGGCTGAGATTATGCATCTCCGTGCATGTGGGTGAGGCCAGGTTGTCAAGATACATTCCTGAAGATTCCAATTACTATTAGTACATGGGCCACTTCCAACCTAAAGCACTCTAGGATTCTACAGTTCCATGATTAGTAATGGTCTGACTGTGCAGTTCTCACTTGGACAAAAACAGCTATGAGATTTCAATGCATAGGAACAAAAACTAGGATAAAGTCATGAACAAATTATTCAAAAATGGACTCTAAAGTCATAGCAAGAAGTTAAGCCCAGGACAGTAACTTTATTTGGCAGGATATTTGAAGTTTTTGATATCTGATTTAGTTCCAGTTTGGAAGAATATGTAGGTTTTTTGTTGCTGAAATTCCCTCTGAAGCAGGATTTCCATTCCCTGCCCAGCTCTGGGGTGGTCTGACTTTCAGGGCTTTGGAAGCCTCTAAAACCTGAACTCCAAGCCCAAGAGCGTGGGAGCTGAGACTTTCCAGCCTCTTTAGCCCTCCTGATTCTCTTGAGGAGCTAGATATGTTAGCCACAGACAAGCAAACAAATAAACAAACAACAGCAGTCTTTCAGTAGATCTGTTTGATTCCTGGTGTGGCTTTCTTTTTTCAAACACAAGCCAACTCTTTGAAATCTCTGACAAACAGGCAATTTCAACCAAAACAGGAAAGTTTCTTAAAATGTTTCCCACAGCTGCATTCATAAGTCATGTGGTCCAACCCAACTGTAATAAGGAATTAAACATCAATTGAATACTGATTAAAATACCATGTGTTCATCTGAGAACAACAACAATAAAAATCACACTTCATTGCACAAATCCTACAGCCAAGCTGGAGTGGTGGCAAATATTGCTTGAGACTCTAAACACTAGTATGGCAGTAACAGAGGCAGAAGTCCTTGAAAGATGGCAGAGAAAAATGCTAGAAGTACCTGCATAGTGCTGGTCTTCCTTCTCCGTCTGCACACCAGCCCTGGTGCTGCCATTTGCCAGAACCCACCACACCCAGCTCGGCAGGCTCTAGGGAGTTTGAGATGAGCAGTGTCTCTCCCTTCCTTTCCTAAGTCACATGTGTCTCTCTGGCTTACAGCTAATATATGCTAACTTTCTAGTCCCCAGCAAGGTGAAGGAGCCATCTCTCCTGGCTAGGAAGACATCTAAATTTGTCTCTTGGTGTAAAACCTTCCAGGTGTCCCTGTGTACCATTAACAGTCTATGGACATTACAATATTGGTCTCTAAAAACAGAAAAAGTTTTGTGAGTTTGGGGTTTTTAAAATTAGGAGTAATACTTTAAAAAGCCAAAGGCTGCTTTTTTTGTTATCTGCCTTATTCTGACTTTCAGTTAAAAGACTGCAATAGAATTTTACTGAAAATAAACAGGTATTCACAATATGGCAGATACTGTATAACATTAAATATTGAATCTTTAGGAGCATGAGACCTCATAATTGATATTCATTCAGGATATTTCAAGTAAAATCATGCATCTCTGAAGGATGAGTTTTATTCATGGCTCACTAGTGAACAAAAATCACCAAGACATTTAAAAAATCCTTATTGTTTCAGATGTTGATCTAGAAGTTATCTCACTACTAGATAATTTGATTATAAATCAAGTTAAGAAATCATGTTTTATATTCTCACTTTTACTTTCTGTTAAATTTAACCATGTGGCTGATTTTCACGGAGTTAATTTCCAAATTAAAATCTACACACACACTTATATCCACAATCTTTTCACATTTATTATTCTCCTGTCTAGAGGATGCACTCCTAAACCAGCACCAATTTCATAATCACCTATTTTTTCACTTCTTTTCATAAAAGCATTAAAATTTAACTGTGTTCTGAAAATGTCTTTCTTGTCAATCTACTTTTATTACCCTCTGTCTCTCTCATTCCTACTTCCTTCAAGCTTTGTCAGTGCTATTCATGTGTACAGGGGAAGGTCTTGGACAAAATATCAAAATTAAGAAGAATGATCTTGCAAAAACAAGCTGGGTCTTCCAGCCTTACATTCTTCAGTCTGAATTCTTGCAACACTAATAAATAATGTTATTCCTGATGTAATTCCAGAAAGGCTACACATTATTAATGGCATGCAAATACCATATGGAGATAGTCTGTTTCTGGCACAGGAATTAAGTTCACTTGCTAAGAGCTCTGTGCAGGGGAAACTCTTCACTTGGAAAGGAAGACGACTTACTGGACAGGTCGAGTTCCAAAATTAAATGGCAGCTCTTTCCAACTGCTGTGAGTTTAACCACACCACAAGAAAATGAATGAATGGGAGAAGACCCACGGTGATGACAGCCAGACATTACTCATTAAAATTCTACACTTGTATTTACTGAGTCACAAAGACACAGAGATAAACACTGACATTGTACAGAGAGATAATGCAATGAGATAAACTGGTGTGGAGCAAGAAACCACAGTAAGAGATTGCAGACAGTGGGCCCAGAGCCTTGTTTCAGCTTAAACACAATGGAATACGAGCAGCCAGACGGATCTTTGGAACTTGTGAACTTCACACAGAGTCTGGCTCACCTTGTGTAGGACAAAAAAGTAAGGATGTCTGTAGTTTGAACCACACAACACTCAGCAAGTGACACTCACACAGCTGGCAAGTCCCTCAGGAACCACAAGGGACTGTGGGAGAAGAATACAACAAATATGCTGGAACCCAGAACTGTCACCTTTGTTTCTGGGATGCACAGAAGATACAAGAATGACAGGGCTGGAAACCAATTCTTTCTTTACTATGGAAACTATTCTTTCTTTACACATTTTCCCTGTGAGGGTAGTGAGGCCCTGGCATAGGTTGCCCAGAGAAGCTGTGGATGCTCCATCCCTGGAAGTGTTCAAAGCCAGGTTGGATGGGGCTTGGAGCAACCTGGTCTAGTGGAAGGTGTCTGTGACCATGGCAGGGGGTGGGACTAGATGATCTCTAAGGTCCCTTATAACCCAACCCATTCCATGGTTCTCTGATTAGTATGGATGTATTTTAAATGGTTGGGAAACGGCCAAGGGGATGCAATCTAACTCAGTAAGGCAGTTGGTTCCTCACACAAACAAGGGACACTAGCAGTGGGCTTCTTTTGAGGGAGGGACTGAATCTGAGACACCACTAAGTTATTACTATTCTAAACAGATGATTCAAAACCAGCGTGTAAATTCTTGTAAAGCATATTGGAGAAAGTACTCACATCCAATCTCTTCTGTGTTGCAATCTGCACAGTAACTGCAAAAAATCCCTTTTATTCCGGGAACTTTATCAAACCCACTCACTTCAGAATGTGTTTTCCCCTATAGTCACCTGCTAACCTTGCAAACTGAAGCTGAAATATGCTGGGGAAACAACTCCTCCTGGCATCAGGGCATATGGCTTTCCACCCCCCCACTTTTCTAGAGCACTCAAGTCAGATGGTCAACACTGCACTGCACTAGATGGCCAGAGGACCCCAGCTGGGGTTTAAACCACCACAGGAATGCTGACATGTGGCCCCCAGCAGCTCCCACTGCATGCAGGAGTCTAAGTAGGGACCAAGTCCTTTTGAAAATCTGTGACCAATAAGGCATCCTGTTTCTCAATCCTCTATTTTCACGTGCCTAGACCTCAGCAAGGGCAATGAACCCGGGTCTGTTCCCGTCTTTGTGCAGCAGAAATAAATGTAGAACATCAGTGTCATTACCCTCACGTGCCTGCAAAAAGAATCATGCTCCCTCAGTGCTCATTCTGGCTCCAGTTACACCAGCAATTAGGAGTAGAATTTGTCTGAAATGGCATCCTAAAGTGATTTTTCTGTACCTCTCACAGCTATGCCATTTTGCAATCATAACTGGAGTAAAATAATATTGATGTTTAAAAAAGTGCTCCAAGGTGCCATTTTTAGTCACTTTTAGAGTAAAGTCAAGCTTAAGGGGGAGCATGCAGTCATGAATAAATGCAACTGAACTGAGTTTATCAACTTAGGGTTTTGTCAAGGAGCATTCATACCTCTCACAGAATACGTGCATTTTATTTTACTATTACGATTTTCTTAACTACATCTCAGTTATGCACAAAAGCTAGATGAATCATTACTGAAATTTTCCCCCAGTTCCTATGAAGTCCTAGTGAGTCTCTAAAATGAAAATCTTTGGAAGAATAAATTATTTACAGCAGAATCTCAATTCATATTAATCAAATCACAATTAAATCATCAAGATACTCCCAGATTGTTCAAGAAACTTGGTTTCCTGTTTCTCCTGCCTCTGTTTTGTCTGTAGTTCTTATGACTCTTCAAGTATTTCCTAAATTGGCATTTATTTCCTATCTGTCAATTCTTCTGCATAAGAGACTGCTTTCAATGCCAGTATAAATGCAAAAGTCAGAAAACATGGACAGACTTCCCTGGAAGACACATTGTTTCTGTAATAAAGATCAACCTAACACTTCTGTAACTACCAAGGTTAAATCACTTTGCAATCCATTTGAGCACAGGGGAGCAAAGTAAAGTGTTTTAAACACGAAGTCTCCTTTGAAGCTGCCTCTCAAACTACCAGTTGTTAGCTCTGCTAATTAAATGTGACAAGTGCATGTAACAGCAAAAATGATGCAAACTATCATTGACATAAAAAATATAAATGCCATAATAACATAAGAGATGCATTAGAATCAAAATCTTAATTAAACACTTGCTTCATTATTTCATTTGGTCGATTACCAAACAGAAATATCCTATCAATTCTCAGTAGAATTAAGAAATCTGTTCATTAACTGAAGGGTTCTATTTTCTACCATCAAATACATTTAACACAATTAGAGAAACACAGAATGGTTTGGGTTGGAAGGGACCTTAAAGCTCATCTCATCCACCCATCCTGCTGTGGGCAGGGACACCTTCCACTAGACCAGGTTGCTCCAAGCCCCATCCAACCTGGCCTGGAACACTGCCAGGGACCCAGGGGCAGCCACAGCTTCTCTGGGCAACCTGTGCCAGGGCCTGCCCACCCTCACAGGGAAAAATTTCTTCCTAATACCTAACTTAAACCTACTCTCTTTCAGTGTGAAGCCCTTGTAAATAGTGTCTCTCCATCTTTCTTGTAGGGTCCTTTCCTAAGCTGGACTAACTAGGAATCTCCTTGAATCGCTCTGTGGGGGAACTTAAAGCTTAAGTCAACTAAGAACTGCAGGACAATTACCTGTGTAGCACCACAAAAGGCTGCCTCACATACATACAGACATATGTACTTATTCAAACCATAGATTAGTCATGTGCAGAATCTGCTGTGTTTCGTTACAAACATTTGCCCAGAAATGTGGCCAGGTTCACAACCAACTTGGTGACATTAGTGCAGCCACACTGAGATGTCCTGACTGCAGGCAGAGCCCAAGCCCCATGAGTAGAGCACAGTGGGAAAACCTCTGAGTAAGAGACAGCACATGCCACATGGGTTAGGGCTGGGTGAATCCACACTATACTGACAGCAAAAATTAAAAGGACTTGATAGACGAAAAGTAGGTACTCAGGAGGTACTCCCCAAGGCCACACACGGAATTGAAAAGCTGGGATATAAGAGTTGGGTGCTCCATCTTGTAAGTTAGCTTTAACACCTGCCATTCCTATGGTTTCACATTAAAGTACAAACTGTGTTTTAATATATAATATGTAATTATGTACCTGCATTCTCTAGACTCGGATATTAATGGCAGAGAAGCACATATTCTGTTTTTATTTGCCCATTCAACACCCTTGTCACAGCATTCTTCCACTGACAGATCTGCAGAAATGAGGAAAGAGAGAAAAATACAATGCATTTAATACAGCCTTAATATATGGTATTGTATCTGCCAGTTAAAAAAACCCAAACACAAGCAAGTCAGTTTTCCCCTCCCTGATTTACACACAGAACAGGGCACCCACACAAAAAGCAGCCATGGCCAAACAGAGCACCTGTCAGCACCTTGCAATAAAGCCTAGTGCTGGAGATTTTCCTTCCTTGGTGAAGAAAACTGCATTTTCCCCTAACCTTTCACACAAAGACACAGCCTAGGGACTGATACACCTGCAGAAACCAGTTCAGATAGTCCTACCAAATAAAAGGGTCTTTGGGATTGCACTCCTTTATTATCAAAAGCAGCAGCAGTAAGCAACCTTTTAAAATCCTGAAGAATACAGGATAAATCAAATACCTGATATGAAAGACAGATGAGTCTCATTACAAGTAAATTTGCAGAACAATTTTTTTCCTGAGGTTATTATCCAGTTAATCTGTTTTCAATCTTTTACTCAGAAGTATGTCTGTAAATGCAAAAGTACTGTAGAGAGGAACAAAAAGGTATATGGTATTTTGATCACTTAACATATGAAAGAAAAATTAATCCTGTTACCAACTTAGAGCAATGCTGAAACTAAGGGGAAAACCACACTGAAGGCAATTATTTGTGTAGAGTATATTTTTACAAGCTTCTAATTTAATAAAACTGAATATTGTTAATGAACTGACAAGCACTACAGGTTTGCTTCATATTCCAAGTGCAAAAGTTCACTGCACAGCAGGTGTATCAGAACTTGGAATAAAACATGAGTCACACTTTTCTATTAATTACCTTGTAGTCTGAACACTGAGCAGCTCCTTGTGTAACAAATATGCAAACTGTGTAAAAACCCTATCCAGTTATCCAGAGGGACAGCTTTCTAATAATTTCTCTCAGTTTCCTAAGTTTTTTGACTGATGGCCCTGACAGGTTTCACCTGCGAGTGCTGAGGGAGCTGGATGATGACACTGCCAGGCTACATACAAGGATCTTGGAGCTCATCTTGAATGAGAGGAGATCCTGAAGGATGGAAAAGAACAAGTATCTCCCTGACTTCAAGAAGGACAGGAGAGAAGATCTGGGAAACTACAAACTGGTCAACCTATTACAGAATCACAGAATCATTCAGGTTGGAAAAGACCTCTGAGATCATCAAGTCCAGCCTGTGATTGATCCCCACCTTATCACCCAGACCAGAGCACTGAATGCCATTGTCCAGGCATTCCTTGGACACTTCCAGGGATGGGGACTCCACCACCTCCCTGGGCAGCTCCTTCCAATGCCTGACCAACTTTTAAATGAAGAAATACTTCCTTATGCCCAACCTGAACAACCCCTGGAACAACTTGAAGCTGTTCACCCTTGTCCTGACCCTTGTTCCTTGGGAGCAGAGCCCGAACCCCACCTGGCTGCACCCTCCTGTCAAGGAGCTGTAGAAAGCAAGAAGGTTCCCCGTGAGCCTCCTTTTCTCCAGGATGAGCCCTCTCAGCTCCCTCAGCTGCTCCTGATGCTCCAGACCCTTCCCCAGCTCTCTTCCCTTCTCTGGACACTCTCCAACCCCTCAATGTCTTTCTTGCAGTGAGGGGCCCTGAACTGGACATAGGACTTGAGGTATGCTCCCACCAGTGCCAAGTACAGGGGGAAAATCACTGTCCTGGCCCTATTGGTCAAACTATTTTTGGTACGGGTCAGGATGCCATAGGCTTTTTGCCCATCTGGCACACTCTTCTCATTCTCTGGGAAGGTGATAGAGCAAATCCTTCCGGAAACAATGTCCAAACACATGAAGGACAAGAATGTGCCTGGCAGAAGTCAGCCTGGATTTATGAAGGGTATATCATGCATTAAGCATGATGATTAAGCATATAGTTAGTTAATAACCTCACAGCCTTTGACAAGGTGGTGGCTAGCTTAGCAGATGAGGGAGTGGATATTGTTTCCCATGACATCCAGCTTTCAACACCATCACCTATAACATCATCACAGACAAGCTGGCAATGGACACTTCAGGTAAGAGGACAGTGAGGTGGACATGGGAAAGCAGTGCATCCTCCACCAGCTCACAGATCATACAAGTCTGGCAGGAGTGGGTGATGCACCAGAGAGCCATGCTGCCATCCAGAGGAACCTGAACAGGCTGGAGAAATGGGCCAACAGGAACCTCAGGAAGGTCTGCAAAGAGAAATGCAAAGTCCTGGTTCTGGGGTGGAATAAGGCCTATGCAGCAGTGCACACTGAGGACCTGCCAGCTGTAAAGCAGCTCTGCAAAGAAGGAGTTTGGTGTCCTGGTGGACTCCAAGCTAACTGTAAGCCAGCAATGCACTTTCACAGCAACAGAGGCCCACACCATCTTAGTCTGCATTAGACAGAGCACGGGCAGCACATGGAGGGATGTGATCCTTCCCCTCTGCAGAGCACTGACGAAACCACACCTGAAGTGCTGTCCAGTCCTGGGCTTCCCAGTTCAAGAAGGACATGGACCTGTTGTACTGAGTCCAGTGCAGGACCTCCAAGACAATATATGCACTGGAGTGTCTTTCATATGAGGAGAGACAAGAAGAGCTGGGACTATTCAGTCAAGAGAACAGAAGGCTTAGGGGGGGATCTGATTGATGTTTATAAATACCTGAGAGGATGGGATGAAGAGGGAGCCAGACTCCTCTCCATAGCGTTCACTGGCAGGACAAGAGACAATTGACACAAATTATACCATACGAAGTTCCACCTGAATGCAAGAAAACACTCTTTTACTGTGAGAGTGCCTAAACTCTGGAGGATTTCAAGAAGTCCCTTCCAAACTAAATGATCCTGTGACTGATTACTTAATGAAAAATAAGTAAGAGCTTTCCATCTCTTTGTTGCTGTGCTGCACAGAGGAAGGCAAATCTCATGTACTTGTTTTTTATGGAGAAGACGAAGTACAGAAGGATGAAATGCTTTGCCCAAATTACACGTCAAGCTGGTGGCAGAACAGAGAGCACACATGATTGTCTCATCCTTAGCTTTGGTCTGAGCACATCTGAAATGAACACACTTCAACAGGCAGCCACATTATATTCAAGACTACATCTTCACAAACTACTTCCTGCAGAGTTTTGTAAGGACAAGCAACTGTCTCCTCTGGCTACAGCAGTTACAAAGCCATCATTCTTAGGTGCTCCTGATGTAGGGCCATTACAGCCACCTTCCATCTTTCTACATGCCCACCTCCTAACTTTCTGCAGTTATTAAATAAGCTGAAATATTTAAACTGTTCATGATCACTCTGACACACATCAGAGAGAGTTTGTATCTGCTCAGCTGGCAGATATTCACATGTAGGGAAGGCAAAAGCAGCTGAAAGCAAGTAGAGAAGGTAATTCCCTCCAGTAATTAAGTTGCTTGGTTTTGGTTTTTGTTTTTTTTTTTTTTTTTCAGGGAACAACCTATATTCCCATTGTGATTATAATTCAAAAATGAAAGAGTTAAGTGAGATTTTAGGATGCACCAGTCATTTTGAGGTAGGTACTCTTAAGGCAGTTATCAATTCTCCAGTGCAAAGCTCTGGAGTATTGCACAGAATTCTGGCTTTCCCTGCTCAGAAGAGACTACAACAAAATGAAAAATGCATAAAGAAAGATTAGGAAGATTGTCAGGGGAATCAAAGTCCTGCTAAATGAGGAGAAACGAGGAGAGACAGACCATTTTAAGCATAGGTAAGTAAAACCCATGAAAGGACAGGGTTCCTGTGAACAAATATTGCAGTATTACAGTATTATTACAGTAAAAAATAATCAAAATTATGGGATCAAGTAAACCAAACAAGTTTTAGTAAGAAAACCATTATACTTATAAACAGAATTACAATTTAAGTGTTAGTTTATAACAGTGCTCTGTACTCTATGACCCAGGTCGTTCTTCTAGTTTTACTTATATACCCAAAATAACGGTGAAAATTCTGTCATTACTAAGTCAAGGCAATATTTCTCTTGAATCCTTCAGTGTGTCCAGAATTCATGCCAATGTCTGAAAGCTAAGTGCAATTTATAATGAATCAGATTAAACCAGTCTAGTAAATAACTATCTGCCTGAAATCCATGCATTTGTGTCTAAGCTCCTCTTTGGGAATAGGGACCCTGTTCGGGGCCCTCCAGCTGACAAGTATCATGTGCATCAAATTTCTTACAAAGGATTACAAATAACCTTATTTTTAGTGCTGCTGTCTGCAATCAATCTTAAGTGTGTTGAAAAATGATACACATTTAACTGAAATGCAGAGCTGGCTGCAGGTTTTTGCAGGGCTTTGTGCAAATAAGTCTTTAGCCAAGTTCCTCCCCTGAAGGACAATCCCTGGCTCTGGACACCAGCTCTTCCCTCCAAGCCCTGGCAACACACCTCTACTCCAACCAAATAACCCAAGAATTCAAAGCAGGCCAAGCTAAGCAAACTTGTCTGTAGGAGTGCATCCAGACAAAGAGAGATCATGGAGAGTTTGTTGAAGAACTGTGGTCCAGGCTCATTGTTTTGGTGACATCACAATTCATATCCTCCAAAGATCCTGCCAAACATCTCCTGAGAATAGAGGGAAGTGAAAAACAAGCAGTAAAAAAAGCACTCCACCCTCAAGGCCATTCTTCTAAAATGTAACAATTAAACAGTGGAAAACATTTTCTCTTGGCTTTGCAGTTTGGTTTTAAAATGGTAATTCATGGCCAAATCCCTACTCTTTCAAAATCTCAAAGTGTGTGTCTCACATATTGGGTGTCAACTTTTGATTGCACTAGAAGTGATTCTATTTGGGCACTAAGAGTTGCTAATGAGTACTTAGAAACAGGACAGACTTACCATCTCCCAGCTGTAGTTTTGTTGCGGATTCAACTGTACACACACACATTCACGTGGCTCCCACTTGGAAACCTTTGAGCAAGAAGTTCATACTGAGGCCATTTGTGCCTTCTAACACTCTCTTCAGGGGACCAACAGCACAGAGAGGCTGTGTCCTCTCTGCAGCCTCTCCTAACTACAAGTTGGTACTGCAGGGTGGGCAAAGAATCAGACAGTGGGAAGCAGAAGGTAGAAACTACTCTGATTCTGACATCTCAAGGAATCTCACTGAAAAGAATGGGGTTTTTTTCTTGACTGTAACCACATGTTTCTTACTTCAGCTGGTGGGCTCCTGGCCCACCTCAGAGCTACAGTGCCAACAATGATCAAGTAGGAACAACAGTACTGGTGTTCCTTCAAAAATTTTGCCAAGTGCATAATGTTTCATGCTAATCAGCCAGAGAAATCTCAGGCATCCTAAAGATAAAGCCTTTACAAGAAAGGCTGATGATATCATCTATGTTCAGATTAAATGTACCCTTTTATTTGGAGGGAGAAACCCTACAGTAAAGTTATAACATGCAAGAACACACTGTCAGGTCCATTTTGTAAAACTGAGAAACACTTTTTCAGCTTTCTGGTATTACAAGACAGAAAAGTATGAGGATAAACCAGAGCTCTGGTAATAGGGGAGCATGTTGACTTCCTTTACATCAGATACAATAATTTTGCATGCTAAGTGATCAGTTCAGAAAATCCAAGTTTATTTTGGGTAAAATCCAATGCAGCTTTATCACTACTTTGTTCCTGTACAGAAGTATGTGCAGCAGGGCATCCAAAAGAACTCAAGCTCTGTTAGTATGGTAACAGCAAGGATGCCTGTCCTAGTGGATATCTGGTCTATGTTGGATTCTGAGAGAGATTTCAGAAGTCTTGTGAAGCAGACAGATGGAACTAAGCTCTCTAATTTTACAAAAGATGTCATGAAGAAAAATCTATCAGATAAGATGTGATTAAGGTCAAAAATATTCAAACACTATGTGCACATGATGCATTCATGTGCTAGTTCTGAATTACACTTACATAGACATGATGTGTACAAGCAGAAGGTTGTTTTAAAAAAAAAAAAGGTAATTTGCTAATCGTAACAGGACTGCCATTTGTGGGAGTTCAAAGCAAGAAATGAGGTTAATATCTGCATAACCTTAGACTTCTATGATGTAATAATTGATTATTCAGCAGCTGCAGTGAATATTTTCTGCAAAAGAAAGATAATCTTAAGAATGTTACCCAAAAGTGTGATTCCTGGAATGAGAGCCCCTGAACTGTTTCTAGGAATTGTGCAAATGATAAGCAGAAGTAAAAAGAACTGGATAAATTTCATAGCAGCAGCATTGCAGCTAGATCAAAAAGGAAGACTTTTTAGGTAACAATCTGCATGGTTGCCTCTAATGGAAAGGTCTATATAGAGTCCAGGATTGGATAGCTGTTCATTACTCAGTGCTGATCTATGGAACAGTTATCAACCTGATGGTGATACCAAACCAAAGTGACACCTGAGCCTAGGTGGGCTCACCAAGCCAGTGCCAGTTAAGATTGCCCATTCTTCAAGGCAGTCAATGATGTGACCCTCGAACTCCATGATTTCCCAGCCCACATAACCAGCTGTAGTTGGGTACAGATTTGGAAGTGAGTCCAGGTCAAGGGGTCAAAATCACACCTTCTTATTAAGATGTTTACAATCCTTTAAGCACATGAATTGATTACGTTTGCAAAATGTGGTGCAGATCTTGCCCTTCACTCAATTTACTCTGTAAGAGGCTCAGCACTATGGAATGTGAGAAAACAAAACACAGGCATCACTTCTCAGCATATGAGGAGGATACAGGCAACAGATGGACTCTGTGAGAGCTCAGCACTAATCCAACATGTTTCAGTAACAGTATGTCATGCAGAATTTTTGGAACTCGTGATTACAACAGACACACACTGGTTTAGGTTTCCAGTAAGAAAACCACTTTCAACATTCACTGTGTACCTTTTTGATAAAATCCTTCTTGTCCTGTCCAGAAAACTCTCTCACCAGTGATGTTCATCCATCTAACTGCCACCTGGAAAAAACTCCAAATCTACTTACAGAATCTGATCCTCAGAATTACAGACTGGCCATCCATACTATGCAGAGTCACATTCTTTGTCTTCCCATCTCCCCTTATATCTGTATTCTCACAAAACCACAGCAACCGCATATCCCTCTGGCCAAGGCTCCCCTTTGCTCAACATTCAGGGCAAACAAAGTGTGCTTGGCCTGATTTGCTACACCAAATTAATTCCTCCTGAACAATGACACCTGGCTATCATCAGGTGGACAAAGTCAGCTGCTTTTGTAGCAAGGACAGCAGTTAAGTGCTGGCAGCTGGGATTTGTATGTAGTCTTGATTTTTTGGCTCTTCTTACAAGAAACTGTGGAAATGCTGTCTCTGGCAATGCAAACACACTCTGACTGGCTACTTAAGGTATTGAATAGACCTGGAGATGTGTTTAGACAAAAGGGAAGCCAGTGGACTTCAAAGGTCCAACTGGTAATAAACTAACATGACAAATACAGCTTTGCTGCATCTTTATCTTGCGTGTAAACCTAGGGATTAGGCACATGGAGTAGGGGAAAGGGTGAAGGAGACCTGAAACCATGAAAGGGAAAGATGTACAACAGAAAATCTGCCCCATGATTCCCTGAAACAAATAGTTTGAACTGGAAGTAAAGGAGCAATGTAGGAGAGCATTACCATTCTTCATCTGAGACGATGTGAGTATGTCATGGATCTCTTCAGAATGGAGTTGGAATGAAGATGCCCCTCTTTATATGGAAAGAAAGAAGCAAAGTGAATAGGAGGTTTTCTCTTTCTGCAGAGAAATGCTGGTTCACCTCAAGACTGTTCATCAACTACCCCAATATGCTGATGGGGTACAATGAACAGACGCAGCTGAGCTGTGGCACTAGTCAGCTTTGGACAGTAAGATATTCTTAGTTGTTCTACTCAGTTGTTCTTACAGGTTCCCTTAAAGACTATGACAGTCTGAACTTCATAATAAAAGCATAAAACTTGGAGACAGGACACCCTCTCTCTTAACACCCACAGCAGCATGGGCCAGGAGGAATTCTCCAATGCGTATGTTGTAGGATGCAAGGCTGTGTTCCTCACCAGCTGTCCCCTTCCTGTCCTGCTCTAGTCCCTCAAAGAGGATCTACAACTATTGAGCTTCTCTCCTCCAAGTGTGAGGGGTTGTACTGGAGCTTTATGGACTGACAGACAATCACTCACAATTCACATGCAGCTGAAAAATACAACATCCTCTCTAAACATGTTTAAAGGGTTTGAAGTTTTACTTTCACATGTATTCTCAGCTGAGGGCAATTATTTCAGGACAGCTGAAATCACTGAAGAAAGACAGCATAGTAACTGAAGCAGCAGCACCCTAAAGGAAATGCCTGGTATGTTAGTGTGTTTTGTGGTTGGTTTGAAAACAGCCAACATTTTACTGGAAATTTTTTAGGTCTGGAGAACACTCATTTATAGGGAATGTGACTCTGGTAGCACCAGCAGAGGCCATCACACAACTAGGGGGATTTTTCAGATACAGCCAAACCTCATTTTACGAGATACGTATGTGCAGTTTATAAAACAAGTTCTCAAAATCTTCCATGGCAATAGCTGGTGATAAGGACAGGCCTGACAGAGACAATGCATGCTGCAACATCCATTATGTCCTTAGTGGGAAAAGCACATGCTTTACTGCAGGGTTTTTATTATGTCTCAGGTCTAAAAAAATCCTTCTAAAAGTAGGCAAATGGCTACTAAAAATTAGAAAAGACAACTCCATCTATTGCAGGAATAAGGCATCTTAGAGAGATGTATGTATCTATATCTGTATCTCAAAATGTCAGAAAAGACAGGGATGTAGAAGCCCTCAGGAGGTTATCTTGTCTTACTACTTCCAGGGAGACCTGATAAAATTCAGTCAGCTGTGGGCAGAGCCCTACGTAGTTGTTCAAAATCAGTATCAAGTGAGGCTGATTCCCAAACGTGTCTAGGCAATGTGCTCCTGTGCTCGAAGATCTCATACATTCAGCAACACCACAGATTTTTTGATAATATACTACCTGTTCACTCCAAAAGCCTGTTTCAATTCATGCTTTTGTTACTACCTCTTATACACCCAACCTTCTGTGTACCTGCTCCCTGAAGGTGCCTTTTCTGGAAACAAATTAATTCCAATTTTTTCATCTTTCTGGATGGGTTATTTTTTGGGCTTCCATGACGAGGCTGAAGTTCAAAAGACGTAAGACTAAAAGAATAAAGACTGTTCTGAAAACTTCTAGAAGATACAAAAGTATTCAAAGAACCTTGGAGTCCACTGAATCAGCATTGTGTAAACAGCTTAGTACATGTAGTATCTGTCCCAGACTTTACATACTCAAAAGAACATGAAAAAAGATGGTCCATTCACAGCTCTGACAGACACAGGTGGCCTAAAGAACCCAGACTCACCAAGATGACATGGAAGGACAAACAAAAAAAACCTCATAATTGGAAGAGCAACTGCTCTTCCTGATAAACGTATGCTAAACTTTGTCCTTCACTCTCACCCCTGCGAGAAAATCATGCAAATAACAAAATAACTTCACAGGACCTTGACAGAAAGAGGGCCACATCAGGCTTTCTCATTTAAGAAAAAATTTTAATCTTCTCTTGATTTCTCATTTCAAATAATGAAAAACTGTGTGATTAGAAAGTTTTATTTAGGGTATTAAAATTAACCTATTGTGAGTCCTGTTCATTTGTATAAAGTCCATGACCAAAAATGTACTGCAGTAAATGACAGTCTTTAAGTAGATCTTGAAGAGCTTTGGATTGAGTCCAAGTATATGTATATATCCAAAACAAAGCTACTTAAATAAGAAGGATATGAGAATGTGACAGAGCAGCACATCTCAGAATATCGAACACACATGCTCAAGCATTTCTACTGCCATAAAACGATTTCTAATTCTATTGCTATTCCTGTAAAATGATTACAGGAAAAATATTTTCACACTGGGATTTCTGTATTTTTATCTGACCAGAAAATTAACAAGAATTACGATGCTTTTATATACTGCTAAAGTAAAATGTATCTACTCTGTAGGCAGCATGTTTATTGCTGAACATAAAAAAAAAAGATAGACAATGATGAAAGATTCTGATATTCTAGTATTGCCATATTTAAAGAATAGTCAGGAAACACTAAGCAGATGGGATAAAATTTATAGCACGGTGGGTCAAGGTTCAAGCATGGAAGGAACCACAGGCTTTACAGAGCAGGAAGACAATACAGATCTATTTTTGCATATAATTATATAGCAATGCCTTAGGGAAAGTTTCATTTTAGAGAAAACTGTACTAGAACTTCTATGTGAGACTTTCCTCATTTTTGAAATTATCTATAGTAAGCCACAATCATTATCTAGCTCTCCCAGATTCTCTGACTAAGCATTGATATTAAAAGTACTCAGTACCTGAAATTTAGTCAGTGACAAGAGCAAAGCTGGAAGATGGCAGTATTTCCAGTGGATGTACTGCGAGCAGCATTTGCACACTATATCCTTCCAAAGCTTCATAAATCCTTGGAAACACCCTAAAAAGCTGAAAAGAACCATACAAAGTATTTCTACATCTGTACACTTCAGCACTGATAAAAACGATCTTTTCTGGTATTGTTTTCTTTCTTACTAAGCTTAAAGTCTCAATCCAGACTTTGACTAGATTCAAAAATGAACCCTTTATTGGGAAACATACTGCACCCCTGTGCAGCATCACTCATTTGTGGTGCTACCATAACCCAGAAAACAACATACTTCCTATACCTGTGTACTCAGTACCCAAAACTACATCAGCTTTCTTTGAACGAAAATGTAACAGTAATTTGATTAACTGAAAAGAGTATGAATGAAAATCCCTGACAATCTGAAAGTGATTTTCTTCTTAAGATACAGCAGCACATACTTCAAATCCAAAAGGCAATTTCTCAAAACTTTTAAGTCTGAAGTAGGTCATAATAGGTACAAATCAGAGACAAAGTACTCCTGAGTGCTGGCAGAAAACAGAAATGTTGTTTGCTTTAAAAAGTGAAGGGAAGAAACTTCATAAACTGCCTTAGCCAAAGATTTGTTGGTATATTGAGGAGAGTACAAGCATGGGAGATGCTTAATACGTTGCATCCTGTTGATCAGAGAGACTTTCAACACAACTTGTTCTGGACTGTCCTGTGTCTTACCAGAGGACAAGAATCCTTGCCAAGTCTGATGAACGTGCAGGTGACTGTCACAATATTCCCCTTACTGTACACTCTGTCACTGTAATCACCCAGTATATCATCTTAGTAGGTCCTTGACTACTCCTTCTCCACTTACTTGACATTATTCTGAGCATTTCCAAGCTAATTTTTATTCACAAAATATTATGGCCTGAAATTCTAACCATTTTTCTAGAACTCTTCACTGATCCGTACTGACTTTTTCTCTCCTTTTGAGGCTTTTTGCTTGTTGTGGCCTCTTCCTATGTTTTCTCTCTTGCTCCTGACAACTCCTTCATGAGCTTCTTTGCAGACAATTTTTCTATTCTTTCTTACCCTGCAATCTTCCCAACCTTCTGCTTCCACTTCTACATCTTATCTTGGAGCAATGCTATCTAACCTCCAAACTTAATTGTGTGATTACTTAACCATTAAAATCTCACCCTTGGCCTATCTTCTTCCATTGAATCTACACGAAAACATGGGTGCCTGACATTTCCAGAATGATTACAAAAGCTTTTGCCTAATTTGGCTAAAATTACCTGTTTACTTTGTTATTTCTTAACTTTACTCATTTTCTTTGCTCCCTGTAACTGTCAACCATCACCTTCTGCTACATTTTCACAAAAGCTTCTGTTCATTTATCTCTTTTCTACTAACCCACTCTATGTTACCATTAAAATTCTTGCCTGTGCCCTGAAGTTGTTTTATTTGGATTTCAGCTCTCCCTTTCTTGACCTTCTCTATTTCACCCCCCTTTTATTCTCTACAGATATTTTACTACGCCAAGTAAACCCAGATTCTCTGCTTACTGAATTCATTTTACCACCTACTTCTTTAGAAGTATCCATAACTCACAAAACCAAACTCAAACTCTTTACTGGTCCCAGTTAACTATTTCAGTCAAGTTCCAGAGGGCAAAGCCCATCTTTCATTTCAGAAAATAGTAATAGAAGTATTGTAGAACAAGTTGGTCTTAACACAACTGTTTATTGAAAACACGTGTGAAGTTGATATGAAACTTGCAGAATGGGCTAAAGCAGAATGATAAATAAATAACTTCTGAAAATGCATTGACCTCCTCTCAGATAATGCCTGAAACCTAACAGAACAATATAAATACACTGCAGTAACTTGATAAGCTGGTTTATGGGGGTTTCTCTTGGATTTCACTAACACGTCTGCTTTCAATTACACAGATGAAAAACAAAGAGCTTTAACATCTTGCACTTCTCCTGACTGCAATAAAATGTCATTTCTCAAAATGGCCTCTTAAAATGAAACTCAGCTAATTTAGAGGTAGCACTCATGTTTTAGAACTGATAGTATGTGATTTTTTGGGGTAGATTTTATCTGCGATAGCATGCAAAAAAGCACAGATTTAGTCTTTTATGTGTCCTACCTCCACCCATATACTCCTTATAAATATACTGTTATAAAAGCACATGTAAAAATCATAATCTTAAAATAAAACTCATTCCACGAAGTCAGTGGAACATTTTTTTTATTACAACTGTAAGCTTCCCCTGAATAGACATGTTTCCAGATGTTTAGTGAGTTAAAACTGTGCCTGTAGTACCAAGACATGCCAAAGAGAGAGCTACAGGATGAACTATTAATACACTGACTGGCCATGGTGATGTAATTCATCTTCTTTGGTTTATGGTAGTTGATATGTGTTAAATAATGCAATGTTTACAGTAAAACAAAGTTGCATAATTAAATGTTTAAAGGTTTTAAGATCCTTACTCTCGCAAAGAATGATGTACATACGTATATTTACGTGCACTGGGCAGTTCCCCTGAAGGCAGTTCCTTCAGTTTCTTCAGAATGAAGACTTTAAGAGCTACTGATGATTTGATGATTCATTAGTAAGGCAAAGCAATTAAGAAAACTGATGGTAACAAGTTTAGAAGAAAACCATATTTCATCAATATGCTGTCCTAGTAACTTGGCAGTTGTATCACTAAAGCACATAAGAGCTCCTCTTTCTCCAAGGCCCCTTATTCCAGACCTGCAGGGGAGCACAGGCTCGGCCCCAAAGACTTCAACAACATAACTCACCACGTAATTACTTCATTTGCTTCTAAAACACAGATGATTATTCAATATTCAATAATTATTTCACTGAAGCAAAGTCTACACTTTAAATGCCGATCTCCTAAGCAAGGATCCTCACCTGCTTTCAGATGTATAAATTTAATTTTATCCAGTGCACTGTTAAGTTTTAAGAAATAGAAATTCTCAGTCAAATTAGAGTATTGATTCTAATTTGGGAATAAAAACCTGATATACATTTTACTGCAAATTTTTGTATTAAAAAAAACTTTTAAAAACGGAACTCATAGATCTAATGACTTCCCAGTTTTCTAAAAAGTTATCCAGTAACTAAGGCTAAATGTACAGAGGTTACAAAGTGAAATCTTTCATGTTCTACAATAAAGTTGAATGCTTAAAATTACCCTGTCTGCTCACTGTGACACATCAAAGCCACAGTTTTGCTGATGTATTTTGTTGTCTAAGGGGAAGTAGGAGCTATTTTGATTCTGGAGGTAAATGCTGCTCTTCTGACCATCTTAGTCTGTCCTTTTTTAAAAGGAGTGCTACAGTCTCTTTATCAAAAGCAAGTATTTTGACAGATAGTACTCTTCTAACGAAAATCTAAGACCCAAGACACTGTGACAGCAACAAATTATTTACTTCACTGGCTTTTGTCTGCCTAGGCCAGAGACCATGTGTTTCCAAGTACTTGCCCAGAGTGAAATGAAACCTCAAAAGACCCCTTGGGGTTACTCTAATGGAAAAGTCACTTACCTGTTAGCTGTGATAAATTCATTATCACCATAGGACAAATAACTTTCTTTGTCATCTCCTACAAATTAAGATTTGCATGAGATTCCTACAATGAATTAAATCAAGTTCATATCCTCTCTTCAGACAGTACTAAGAGCTCAGGAAAAAGTGTGCAATAAGTAAAAAGAGTCATGATCCGGATCCAGATCCCTGCTTTCAAAAGCAACCATATCACACGGTATCATTCATAAATGTTCCACATTTGGTCTCCAAAAAGCCCGCATCCTTTGCTTCACTATTCCTCCCGCTTCTCTGGGATTCCAACTAACTGCTGGTCCAGTTTCCCATGTTTTTCGGGCATAGTTCTGTCTCCGGCAGATCAGAGCTGACACCTCTGGCGCCCGCCGGTTTCAGACCCATCACTTCGCGGTGCCACCGCCGGGCACCTCTCGCTGGGGGCGGGGGGCACCGTGCGGCGGCGGCCACGACATGTCGCGATTCCCGTGACATCCACCGAGCTGCGCTGGATCCCGGGCGGGGTTGTCCGCCGGGAGCACACTCACCCTTTCCCCACGGCACAGCCCGTCCCGGCGGAGCCTCATACCGAATCTGCCCGGGGGTAGCGGGACCAGGGGGGCAGCGGCGGGGCCGGTGCACACCACGCCTTTCTGCTCACTTGGACGTGGCAGCGGCGCTTTAAAGCCTCCCTGGAACGTCCAGGGATACAGGGAAGAAGGGGGCCCCAAGGGGGG
>NW_008237265.1:2495603-2505783 GCF_000691975.1 Corvus brachyrhynchos
GGGAGCGCTCCTCCGAGCGGGTCTTGGCTCTCCTGCGGCGTCCAGTGGGCTCCCCCTTTTCGCTTGCTGCTGCTGCTGTTATCCCAGCCGCCTGAGACCGGTTGGAAAAGAGCTTTCAGGAACCCCCCACTCGGTGGGCTTTACAAAGATTTAATTCACTGCCTGCCCGGTTAATTATACAGCCTGCAAGTGCTCGGCAGAACAGAGCCGTCACCGCAGCTCGGAGGCACGAGCCCTGTTGCTTCTAATACCCCGCCGCCCCCATGCTGCTGCTGCTGTTATCCCAGCCGCCTGAGACCGGTTGGAAAAGAGCTTTCAGGAACCCCCCACTCGGTGGGCTTTACAAAGATTTAATTCACTGCCTGCCCGGTTAATTATACAGCCTGCAAGTGCTCGGCAGAACAGAGCCGTCACCGCAGCTCGGAGGCACGAGCCCTGTTGCTTCTAATACCCCGCCGCCCCCACACGCTGTAAAAGTGACTCCCTTGAGCTCGGAAAACTTTGCAGATCCTCAGCGTGAACCTCGGGCCGGCGTGACTGATTCTGTGAAGAAGTGCAGCGACTTCTCTCGGTGCCAAGTAGGAGAAAGCCACAAAAGCAAGGCAAAGCAAAACAAAACAAAAGAAACCACCTAGCAGAGGTTTAACCTCTAAAGGGGAGATATTCAATCCCCCTTCTAGGTCTTTCCGTGGATTTTACCCCAATACAGCTTTTGTCAATAAAATAAGATTTTTTAAAGGAGAGAGATTCTAGAATCTTTCAATGAAATTCAGTGGGAAAAATAAAAATCCTTTCTTCCCTCCCCCTCCTCTTAAGAAGTCAGGATAAGAATTTCAACCCAAGTGAGGCAGCTCTTCTCTCTCTCTCCCTTCCCTTTTTTTTTTTTTAACCTCCTTATCTTATTTAAACAGCAACACAAACACTGATAGTGGTCAAAAGACCCAGTTGGTAATGCTGTTGCTGAGATCTTTAAGATAATGGGAGGGAAAATATTTGCAGGCAAATGGGGATGGAAATACACAAAGTTCAACACCCCTGTATACTTTGACCTCGATTTTACTCAAACAAAGAGTTGGAAGTCAGTGTGTGTTTACTTGGAGGTTGTGCCACGTGGACTCTAATTGGGCTATTCTTCTTGTAAATACCCAATAATGCAATTTTTGAGTATCTCTCCTCAAAATGTCCAATCGGAAAAAGTATTTAAGTCAGTAAGAGTTGAATGTGTGTTTTCTTCCGCACCAGGTTATCTGTACTTTTCTAACACAAGAACACAAATACAGCCATAAGGCCAAGAGTCCAACTATCTCAATAGCCTGTCTTCAGCCACAATCGTAAAGTAGTGGAAGAACATGAATAAGAAAAACACACGTGATAATTTTCCTGGCCACTCTTCCAGCCTTCAGTTCCTTTGAGTTTGGAGCATTTCCTTGGTGAAATGTGGTCTATGTGTACTTAGTAGCCCTCAGTGAATTTCTATTTCAGGTATTTATCATGTCTCCCCACGAGTTCTTGTAAAACTTTATCATCCAAAATACCCTTTGGCAGGAGGTTTCATGGATTTACCACTGACTGTGCGAAGGGCCATTTCCTTTTGTTCCTTTTGAACCTAGTTCCAGCGCCCTTCTGGGCTGCCTCCCACATCTACAGCAGAAAGAGTTATCCAAGAACTGACCTCCATCCTCACTCAAAATGCCTACATCATCTTCCTTTGACTGCTGGTTTGGTTTTGTTGTTGTTGTTGTGGGTTTTTCCGTTTTTTGTTGTTGTTGTTGGTTGGTTGGTTGGTTTTCTCCTCTGTCTTATTGGGAAGGGGCAGCTGGAAAAGGAGAAAAAGGATGTATGGCTGATTTTATTTGGGGGGGATTTTAATTGGAGGATTTTCTACATAAGCATGTCTATTTCTCCCTCTTTTTTTAATGCCCTAACTCAGTTTAAAATGATTTTACATCAGTTACAGCAGGACCTTCCCAGTGTTTCATTCCAACCTCCAAGTTACCATTTTTCATGTATCAGACAGCTGTGGGAGACACCTAACAAAGATTACACCTTGTCTAAAATTCATACCAGCTTAACTGAACCAGAGGAATCCCCTCGACAGAAACTCTGGGTTCAGTTCAATATTGCCTTATTTCACTCTACATTAAAACCTCCCCAAATTGATTAAAGGTGGATAGAAAGAACTTCACCCAGCGTGCCTAAAACAGTGTAAAGTTATACATGTGCCTGTCCACACATGGAGTTACTCTGATTAACACCATGTGTCGACATTTTTACTCCAGAGTAAGAATTCCTTGTTCCCATTTAGTTCGCCACCACAAACTATACCAGAAATGAGGCAAATTTAAATAAAAGTTTAAAAAGTATTTCTAGAAAACATCATGGCTATGGTCATCTGCAGATCTGACAATAGGTTTTTCCTTGGTTTGGGGTGGGGTTTTTTTTGTTTAATACACATTTCCAGGATAAATTGGCACTCTCACCTACAGTCAGATTGAGAGGCCTCAAGTACATGTGATTCCAATTACTGACCCCAAGCTTTGTAATGAGCTGAGCCATGCACTTCAGGCTCAATGCAGAGGTCCTGGGAGTCAATGGAAAGCAAGGGTTTATGAGACGGAACATTTTGCATAACCAAATTTTTTTCTTATATCTGTTCATAAAGGCCCTGTAATCTTTTGTGTAGCTCTAAAACAAACAAATTCTTTAATGAGGATTTTGTTTCTACTTCATAAGAATAGAAATCATTTGCAGAAGCTCAGATTAATGAGCAGTGACAGCTAATCATTAATAAAATCATTCCGCAAGTCATTTCCAAGGGTCCTGTTGAGAGTAGAGACACACAAGTAGACTGACAAAGAATTTAGACTTACTCTATCAAATCTAGCCATCTATGGCAGCAGGTTCACAGCTCCCATTTGGCTACTCAGGAATTCTTGAGATGGCCTGATTAAGTCTAAATAAGGGTATCGACCTCTGTCTAATGAACAAAGCTGACCCAGGGTCCCAGCTGCTGTGCCTCCTAGCTCATCTCTTTTACTGCAGCTCCCAAAGTCTGATTTTTTTACCACTCCACCTATCTGTCCTAGAACTTGAGCAAAAGAGAGGGAAATTAAATTGCACTATCTTCCCTGTTTGCAGGAAGAATGTTGCAAGGAAGTTAATAGATTCCCCTAGAAATTAAATCTAACTGTAGATTTCTAACTGTAAAGGGAAACTCCTTCGGCCCTATGGCAAAAAATGAAGCTACATATTGGTTCTTGTTATGAAAATGTGCCTCATTAAAGATGCATAAAAAGGCCTCTTTTCCTTCTTAATAGGAAGAATACATCACTGATTGGTACAGATACACAAGAATTAAGAGGATTCATGTGGATCTTACCATCTCTCACTGTAAATAAAAGACCCCAAACCCTACAGTAGGTAAATCCATGGCTAGTGGAGTACAAATGACCACTTAGCTAAGCTCCAAACACTAGTACAGGCACGGTACAACTGACATTTGGCTTCTTTCCTGGAGAAAACACTACCTGAATATTTTCTGAACTTGAATAAAACCTATGTACAAAAGACATGTGGCAACAACTTGACACATAATCATTTTAATATTGGAAGTTTTAGAATTCTTTTGGTTTAGTATCTTAATATAGGAAATGGATTTTGAAGGCTTATGGGAACCTTTCCGACTATCTTGCCTTTTGGACAGTAATGATAAGTTGCTCATTAAACTAGAAGACATCTTTTACAAAGAAAACTTAGCAGAGTTTTCAGAGATGGATGCACAGTAATCCTTGATTATTTTTTGAAACTGCTACTGCCATTACAGATAACAATTGCTTGGTTATTTTGAGTCTAAATCAACGTAGTTTAGCTTTTAATAGCTCTCTGGGCTTGTATTCATGTTGAAGTTGCTGACACTTTGCGCATCACCACTGATCACCAAAGCCCCTTAGCGTAGTGTCACTTGGGGGCACTTCATATGCACTTCCAAATCCTTGTCAGGGATTAATTTGGAATAAATCAGGATGCAGGCACATCCCCATCCTCAAATCCCAAACTACAGACTATCCATACGAAATGGCTCCCAGCCTAGGTAAACAAAAGGAAGTGGGATGACTGTGAGCCTCCTCTGTTGCCCTAAGAGTCCAAAACTGCACCTCCAAGAAGGCCCACCCAGACACCACCATCAGGCTTGTTATGGCATCTTGTAGCTAAAGTCAAGGCTGGAATTCCTTCCAGAACAATTACTATGCCATTCATAACAATCCTGAATTTACACTGTTCTTTATATAAATCGTATTACATAGAAATACATACATAAGTCGTATTATATATATATATATATGCATATGTACAATTACACAGATGCCAGTAGTCCAAGCCACTATGCCATATGCATAGACAAGAAATACAGATGCTTGTATCCAAACAAGGGAATTTGCCTGGGCTCTATGTTTCAAATGCCTAGAGACTGTCAGAAGAGGCTTGGCTTATCTTAAAGAGCTTTTCTTGTCAAAGACAAAACCCCTCTTTGCATGGATCAGTTAAATATTCCAGACTGGGACTCATAACCCTGAGTCCTTTTCAACAGTGTTGCTTCTAAGCATGTTGAGGTTTTGCCCATTTTGGAATTTGTATCCATTTTTTGCATATTGCCTACATTTTCTTTTCTGTCCTCTCTGATTTAGGGAATTAGATATAGCTATCTTGGACACTCAGAACCCACACTGGTTGTCCATTATTATGTATGGGGGCTGCTTCTAAGACAAGAGGAAATTTATTTGGGCATAGAGGAATGTTTTGATGATCCATGTAATTTCCCTTGTGGTATTATTTGTAGAATTCAGGAATAACTCAATCTGACATTCATGGGGCATTTCCTGCCTCTCCTTCTAGAGATGCATCCTCCCAGTTTCTCAGATCTCCCACTTCCCATAAATTTCCTTTCCCCTTCTAAACTTTCTCATGTCCCCACACACTGACCTAGTCTGATGTGTGGATCTGCAAGGTATTCTCCAGGACCTGAGCCCCAGGAAGGCTGGGATCCTTTGGTTAAGTTGGAGAACAGTGGGAGTCATGCGCACACAGGTAGGAGGGGACAATGGCATCTGCCTTAGACTCTGCTTGGAGCCTCCACAAATCCAACAACAGCACGAATCAGTCACTATTTTAGCTGCAGTCTAAATAAAATCTCATTATAAAGGGTGGGGAAAAACAATAAATAAAGTAAATGGCTATTCTGATAAAGGCCTTTTCCCCTCCTGATAACCCTGGTAAATCTGAACTCCATCCCTTGTCAAACAAAAGTAATATTCAAGTATGTGACCCAATGATCTTTGGGCACCAGAAAATATACAAATGAATGTAAGACATTTCAGGCTTGAATAAATAAAATCCCAGAGTCAGCTGTACCTACCAGCTTTAAACCAGGAGCAGTTTTCTATGCTTCCTCATAATCACTGAAGACCTGCATCATTCAGCGCTGTTTCTTCATCATTTTATGAATTTTCTGTATTATTTACAAGTCTTTTTGTGTAATTCTAATAAACAAGAACCCATCCTACCCATCTTCAAACAGTCCCAGCCTGCCAGAAAACTTTTATCTTACCAGTAGAAACTGCAATTTAAACACAGTATAATGTAAGCAGGCAGTCAGTGGAAAGAGTATGAACACTGATAAAACTCTACAACAAATTCATGTATACTCTTTTCCTCCTTCTCCCCCAGTTTCACAGACAGCCTGTTTCATTTCCTCAGTCTCAGTTTCCTTATCAGAGGTTCTCAAACTTTATTTACTCATGCATCACATCTTTTAGACTTCACAGCCTTGGGCTTAATATCTTTGTCCCAGGAACCCAAGATGATTCTCGGAGGCCTGATTCTACAAACACGTCTGTAATACAATTGACAGGGAGTGTGGCTTGCATTTACAAAATTCTGACACAATTCTGAGCAGTGGCTATGAGAGCATACCTTAATAAACATGATTTTTAAAGTTATTGTAGTGTAGCAAACTGTTTAGAATAAAAATATTATAAACATAACATATTTTCTGGCACAATTCCAGAAACTGGTTGATATCTGGTACATGTGAAATTAGTAGACACTGGGTTCTAGTTGGAAGGGTGAATGGATCAGAACACCTATGTAATGCTGCAAAAGGCAAAATAAATAGACGAGCTCTATTAAATGAACCTCATGTTCCATGCTGCATGTACCCTGTGGTTCTCAGGACAGCCAGTTTCAGTTGTATATACTCCATCATTAGCCACAGCCTATGTGGATGAGGAGGCTGGCTCAGAGTCTTTGGAGAGCTACAGTATACTCTACATTTTGGATAACATTGAGCTAATGTCAGGGACTACTCTGTCATTCCTTTCTTAGCTCCTGGGTGAGCTCTGGAAGCAGAGGAAGCAACAAAGTTTAGGTTCCAGCTAAAAGAACATGAACCAACTAACCAGATATTTTCCAGACTACCCCTTCCTGACACTTTTATTTCTTTCAACTTTGATCTCACAATTGTTCTTTCATATAGTCAAAGAGTTTGGGATTGGGTCAATGAGCTATTGCTGCAAGAGGGAAGAACAGCTCCCAGGTGAATGTATGAAAACAGGATGTGGCATACAGACAGACAGCAGCAACTTACACCAAAAGGAGGCAGAAAAAAATCTAGGCTGCTCACAAAAATGACCCACACACCCTGAAAGTCCTAACTATTTAGGAGTTAATTATCCAAGAGAAATGTGGCCTGCTGAAAAGCAAGTTTGAGCAGACTTTAACAAACATTCTCTTTCTAGCTCATTCTCTCTGGCTTCTGAGATACCTTTTGGCCAAATACTGGACCTCGTAGTGCCACATGTTGTCTACAGGGATAACCTGATTTGTAAAATGTTTTGAGCTCCATAAAATTAAACAAGACACATAAGAAATAGTTGTTAAAAACTAGCAACTTTAAGCCATTAGCTTCCCACGATTGTGGTATGAAATAATTTTGTCCAATTTTAACTTCTATTTCCCCTGTTTCAAAGCAGCATCCTATATAGTCTATATTACAGAAACACTAGTGTTCAGAATAGCTCTCATGTTTTCTCCAAACTTAGAAATGTACAGACAGGCACATTTCCAACAGAATAGCAGATACAAACATTTGCTGGATAGTTATTCCATAATTTGTACTCTACAAACATACAGGCTGTCATTATGAAGATCTAACTTGTGCATGTCAGTAATAGTTGCATTGCAAGTCAGAAAACAGGATTCTTTCAAATAGGTGTATTTAGGAGCTATATAAATTGTGTCTTAACTCTCCTGCAGCAGATAGGTCATATGAAAAGCATTTGCAGAATCATTTACATGAATCCAGAAAAAGAAGTGTCTTTATTCATCTCAGTTTATGCAATATACTGTATTTAATAGCTCTGCTAAAGACAAGTGAAAGCTTGGCTCTACAGAAATCATTGGCAAAATTCCCACTGACTTCAGTGGGGCCAATACTGCTGTTAACTCTTCCCTACAAGGAAAATCTAGGTTGCCTAGGAAGGTGGCCTGCCTCTGCTAAGACCTCAATCCAGACTGCTTACAAGCTGAACTGACCTTGTACAATTACGAAAGCTGTTATTCTTGAGAATTTGCCAAATCCTCAAGACAAAACTAGCATAATAAATTATCCCCAAACTTTTACCCTGGAGTAAAACAAACCTTCTCCTTTTATAAATGAAAGCACCTATGTTGACTTCCATATTCCAGTGGTTTCACTGACTATTTTACAGAAATTTTAAAATTTATTATTATTTCCAGAAAGAAACTCATGTTTATTAAGTGAACACTGTGGAACATTCTGCCTCCAAGTTTGACATTTCATTTTAAATGCACTAAAACATATAAAATTTGTTGAAATATTAGTATATTGTTTTGTATCTTCTGAAACTGTCAGAATTAAGGATGATTTATAGCCTGTGAGGAAAGGCTAGGTGAATTGGGATTGTTCAGCCTGGAAAACAGAAGGTCCTTGGGTGACCTAACTGCCCTCTCCAGTACCTGAAGGGAGCCTAGAAGAAAGATGGAGAGAGACTATTTACAAGGGCCTGGAGTGACAGGACAAGGGGGAATGGTCTCAAACTGACAGAGAGGAGGTTTAGATTGGATATCAGGAAGAAATTCTCTGCTGTGAGGCTGGTGAGGCCCTGGTACACAGTCCCCAGAGAAGATGTGGATGCCCCATGCCTGAAAGTGTTCAAGACCAGGTTGGACAGGGGTTGGAGCAACCTGGGATAGTGGAAGGTGTCCCTACCACGGCAGGGAGTGAAATGGGATGGGCTCTAAGTTCCCTTCCAACACAGACCATTCTATGATTTAAATATATGTCTATTCCAGACCATTTACTACACCCTACACCAAACCATTCCGTTTCCTTGCCCCCACTGAAATACAAAGATGACTTTGTGACTAGGAAAAAACCACAAGGAACTGAATTTAATGTGGAACAGAAAATTCAGCAACATTGTGATAGTGCAACAAAACCCCTAAAAATCCAACTGTGGAGACTTCTCTACTTAAGTTATACTGAGGATGGTCCATATTTAGAGTCCTCTGCTAAACACATGGAATGCAGATCCATGTTAGTGGTCATTGACTAACTCTCTGTGTCCCCTTGCAAAGTCTTTCTAGCTGCTTTTCTTTTGAACTCTGAACTTTCACAGTAGATGTTCAAGTACCGTTGTTCTGATCATAGCTGGAAGAAATTGGGACTGTTTGCTCTGAAGCAGCAAAGCTAAGAATAGCTCTAACTTTGCAAGAGACTGCCACTGAAGAAACTGATAATATTTCTGTTGGAGTGCAGTAGGACTTGTTCCCATGGGATGGTATGTAGCCTGATTTCAATACAGCCAAACACTTCATCATTATTTAACTGGCTTATTAACTTCACTGGGATTACTCACACACCTTAATTTATATATGCCCTTAAATTCTTTATTGAACTGGGTTATATAAAGTGTCCTAAAAAAAAGTTCACTCATGTTTTTCATTTTCCAAAATATATGTTGAGAACTGTAGTCTTTCACTATGATTTCTCAAGCCAGCATTTGCCAGACTCCATCACGGGTCAAAAGAATCTTTTTCACACCCATGCTGTTCATGCATCCATCTGTATTTTCTGACAGCTCACAGAATCCAAGGTCCGTTTCACTTCACTGCCTGTCACAGTGAGCTGTTTCCTTTCTTAGTAAAGCCAGCCTTACTAGAAATGTCTATAAACTCTCTTCTGGTTTGCTGTTCTGGTTCCAGTAAAAAAATTCATGCTGGAGTTTTCACTGCCAGATTTCTCTTCAACTCAGTATTGGGGAAGAGGACCCAAATAGTAATGTCAGCATTACTTTCATATGTTAAACTTATGTAGATTTTCAAAAGAAAAAGAAAAAAGAAAACTTCTCCCTTATATTCTGAGTTTATTTATTCTGTGAAGGAGGCAATGATTGTTCTTTTTAAACAGCTAGCAATTTTGGCATTCAATTTTTCTTCAGAACCTACTTTCATGGAGAACACACACACAAGAGTGTGTTTGTATCTCAGGCAAGTGTATCCCATATTCATTTTCTTCATGAGTGAAGACACAGGAGTAGAGACTTTCAGGCGATTACAGACAAATACACTGTCACATTCCCATGACTGTTGTTCATTGTGTTTTAGCTGAATGTCATCTCTTCCAGGCATGGTTCTACATAGTGGAATCACTCCTTTATTTGATTACATGGACATTAGCTGGTCACTCCTAGAGGATCTATCACTGTGGAGTGACATTTTGTAGTGGGTTGAGTTCGAAACTGGGCGGAAACACCAATTAAATGTAGTGGTTTTGGTTCAAAATATTCATTACTTACTGAACGCCAGCATTCTCCCTCTGTGAGATAAGAATTAGGAGAAACCAAAGCAGGCACAAACCTTAAACAGTTGCAGTACAATGAAAGAGCTTTATTACTAATAGAATTAAAAGTAAAGAGAAAATAACATAACAAAATTAAAGCAAATCCCCCTCCCCTCCTCCCCCTTTCCAGCACTTCTCTCCTTTTACCCAGCTCACACAAGGATAACAGAACATGGGATGTTAGTCAGTGTTCCAGTTCTTGAAAAGTCTCTCTCTTATGCTTAAGGAAAAAAGGGTTTTCCTTCAGTTGCACGTGGTTCC
>NW_008237265.1:2506388-2541276 GCF_000691975.1 Corvus brachyrhynchos
GGAAGGGGGCAGTGGCCCCGGCCCGGCGGGGCCGGGAGGCTCGGAGCCCCCCCACCTTCCAGCAGGCGAGCTCCGACAAAAAGGGGCAGTCCCCCCTTTCTGTGCGGTTTAAATATGTAAATTCTGAGAAGCGTAATTGGTCTTAAAGACTGTCCATCAACTCAGGGTCAACCCAATACACATTTTTAAAACCAGACCCCTAGATACTGCCTTCATATAAATAGCAAATAATAGTAGCAATGGTCCACAAAATATTAATAAAAGTCTAAAGAATTCCTTTCATCTGTTCTCTCTTCCTACATTCCCTGGCTCCTCCTCATACAATATAATTAATATTTACCTTAGACACCAGTTAAAGTACTCGAGCTTTAAGCTGTCAGTCGCTAATAGCTTCTCATCAGACGGCTTTTGAGATGGAAGATTAACTAGAGATCTTTCCTGCTAGAAGGACAAGTTTGTTCTTAAGAGCACTGCCATGATAGAAATGAGACTTAACTGCCTATGTGACTTCAGAAAGTCCTCACTATTTTATCAGCAGGATGGCAAGGTCAGAAAGTACTTATCAGAAATATTTTATTAGCCTTTATAATGCTTTCAGCATGATACTGTTTTTCAAGCTTATTGTGAATATTCACAGCACTTTCTAATGCCTTCCTACACTGTTATGTCCTACATCACCCTTCCATCCAGACATATGATGAGACAGGAATGTCAAAATACCTCTTCCGACATTTTTTTTTAACTGATAAGTCATAGGGAAAACTTCTGTTTGGTCTATGAACAGTCATTGATGAAGCTTCCATTTAAGTCATGGCCAAAGAAAAACAATTTGTACTTTTCTTCCACCTCAGGCTGATGTTTCATTATTTCATACTTGCTATTCTTTGGGGGTTCTGCCCTTTCTTCACCTTTACACTCATTTTGATGATTGCTTTGTCTGTCATGGAACCACAGTATTCCGTGATTACTGTCTGCTTTTGTGACACACTGATTAATAAAGTCCCTTTAAGGTCCTTTGTTCTATTTGAAGTTTTATTTACAATCTTTCTCATTAACTGTCATGGTTTGACACTGGCCAAATGCCAAGCACCTATGACAGCCGCTCACTCACCCTCCCCTGCCACAGCTGGACAGAGGAGAAAAAAAAAAAAATTAAAGGGTTCATGAGTTGAGATAACAACCGTAAGGAAAACACTCTGAGGGCAAAACAGGCTCAACTTCGAGGTACAAAGTGAGTTTATTACTAACAAAATCAGAGGAGGATAATGAAAAGTAAAATAAGCCCTTAGAACACTTTTTCCTCCCTCAACCCATCCCTCCTTCCCCCGGACAGCACAGGGAGACAGGGCATGGGGGTTTGGTCAGTTCATCACCCGAGGTTTTCTTCCACTGCTCAGGGAGAGGAGTCCTTCCCCTGTGAGACTGTGGGGTCTCTCCACGGGACACAGTTCTCCGTGAACTTCTCCAGCATCGTTCCAGTCTCACAAGCAGTAGTCCCCCCACAACTGCTGTAACCTGTGTGAGTCCCTCCCACAGGCAAGCAGTCCTCCCAAAACTGCTGGGGCATGGGTCACTCTCCCCCGGGGTGCAGCCCTCCAAGGACAGGCTGCTCCAGCCTGGGAGCAGGGCCCCCTCTCTCCACCAGGTCTCCCACTGGATCACAGCCTCCTCCAGGCATCCACCAGCTCTGGCATGGGCACCTCCCCCAAGGGCTGCAGGTGGATCTCTGAATCCCCCGTGGATCCCCATGGGCTGCAGGGGCACAGCTGCTTCACCATGGTCATCACCACAGCCTGCAGAGGCATCTTGGCTCCGGCGCCTGGAGCACCTCCTCCCCCTCCTTCACTGACCTTGGTGTCTCCATGTTGTTTCCCTCACACGTTCTCACCTCCTCCTCTTCTCCATCTGGAATTAAAACTGCCCCACTATCTTTGTTTTGATTTCTTCTTAAATATGTTATCACAGAGGTGTTACCACCATCTCTCATTGGCCCAGCTTTAGCCAGCAGCATGTCCATCTTCAGAGCCACCAAGGATTGACTCTGCTGGACATGGTGGAAGCTTCCAGCAGCTCCTCACAGAAGCCAGCTCTGTGGCCCCCCCACTACCACAAACCAGGCCGTGCAAAACATTAACAGACACAGATGAGCAACATACCCATCAGCCTGCAGCAATTTTAAGTTCTGTATTATGAGCACTTGAGAACCAGAATGCACACACAATGATTCCTCTCTATCTCTGTCTGTCCCATGGGACACCCTTCAAAATTTACACTTTTTCAAAATGTATTTAGAATATAAGAAAATGCTCAAGCAATGTGGGTTTATCTGGCTCCCATTTTATTGTGTTTGCAGTAATTTTGGCTTTGGCATTCCCATGTACCACCCAGGTTGTATTTTATTTGGAGGCATTTTCACAGTGCTCCTCTCTATTTTAGAGGACTCAGCGAAGGAATGGATGTTTTGCACTTTGCAGCACGGAACTGGAACTGTCACTAGAGCATGTATAATTACATTTAGATATTGAATTGTCTAGGCACTCTTATGTATCTCAAGAACAGGGTGTTTTCTGGGACAAACACAACCACCTTCTCTTTTGACCCTAATGCCTACGAAAAGCACCCATAATTACTAGTGAAACACCACAAAAGTGCCAAGTTTGAGCATGTGTTTCTTTGCTTTTTTGTTTATTTATGTATCTATGCATACAATGTTATGCTGGCCTGGTTCTTGGATCAACATATCCCAAATTTCAGCTGAAAAGCACAGAAGGTTAATGTTCACTGTCTCTCAAAATGAAGAATTCTTGTTTAAAAGACCTTTTGTACACTTCAGGAAGTTACATGGTTTTGCCTTCAGACTCCTACACTCCAACCATAACTTCAAGGAAAGACTGAGCACATACAGAGTCTAAAAACTCATCCATGGCATGAAGAAAAATGAAAGTGATATCATAACTAAAAATGCAATGGAAGCACAGATATCTATATGTCAAGATTCTCAATCTTATGGCTCACTTAAATCCTCATGGCTCCACTATTTTCATCAAAATTGTGCCAATTTGCAACAGAAGAGGATTGACAACTCTTGGGAAAAAAAGGAGGTGCAGTATCCTATGTATTTCTAGATGTAAAGCAGGAAGTTTATTAGTGTCTCTTCAAAGATATTCTCATTCATCTCTTTGTTAAGAAAAAAAAAAGGAAAAAAAAGGCCTTTTAAAGTTTGAAACTTAAGACCTGGAATAACACCAATCACTGTAAAGTCAGACCTTTAACACATCATGGTATAATGCACTACACTGAGATGTAATACTTAAAAATATTTGACACTGCTTATAAAATCACATAGGACTTGGATTTAAAGTTCTTTCTGTTATAACATTTCCCATCTCCTTTTTTTATGTTTTTGTTTTTCACCGTAAAAACTTCTTAGAGCCTCTGCTTCAAATACAAGAAAATCTGGTCCCACATGTCACTAATTGGGAACAGGTTAGCAGAGAGATTTACACAGAGATGCCTGAAGTTACAATTCATCATGTGGGATCTGAACGCAGAAAGACTGTTTCATTTCAGTTGTATGTTAATAAGCTTTAACCAGTACCAAGCAAAGCACAGAGGATACATTTAAGCAGGAAAATTACATTAATATAGGTCTTTCTAAATGCTCTTAGTGCTTGTAATATGCACCACGTAAATATCTCCCTTCTAGCCAGGGATTCAGCATAAGCACAGATTATGAATTGAAAAGTGAAAAGAGAAGTACATTAATCAGTGTCTTCTGTTCCTTAACATCTGACATTTAAAAACTAAATTTAAGGAGTTAAATGTCTTTCAGCAGATCACTAGTTAAAGAACATTTTAAAATTAATTTTCTCTAATAAACACAATATTTGGAGAGGGAAGGAGGAGTAAAGGGAATTGCAGTTAGTTATGATGTAGATTTTTTTTTGCTGCTGAAATCAGCAAAAACATTAATTTCAAGAGTAGAAGGACTGAGCTAACTACGTAACAGTTGCACTAAATGAACCAACAGAAATACTTCCTGCCCACGGGGTTAAAACACCGTTAAAACACAAATACTTAATTTGAAATCTAGTCTTTAAAAAATAAACTGATAAAATTACAAATAATTGAGACAGTTCTGCACATTTACATGCAAGCTTAGACCAGAAACCACTGAAGTGAACTAACAATTCTCAACACATTTCAACTGGGTGGAACTGCCAGACAGCACTCACTATCGGCCAATTATTTAACTAAGATATTAACACCTGTGCTCCATTAGAAATGTTTACTTCAAATTTATAAGGCTTTTTTCCTACAATACAATAAAATGATGTAATTGCACATACAAATTCAAGCATGGTCCCAACGACAGTACTTCTTGAGCCTTATTATCCATTTTCCTGTGTTTCATGTTAGCCATTAGCCCTGGTGCTAATTTTAAGACAGAAAAAGAGTGGGGGTTTTCTTTCATTTTTCTTTGCATTGTCTCAAATGACTATATAAGAACTTGGGTGCATTGAAATCTACTGCAAAATTCTCCTTACTTCATAGGAAAAAGGATCCAATCCAAGTTATGTGAAACATTTTCTGTTGTGGGGATTACTTTAGATATACTTTGCCCTTCAAATGAAATGAAAACTAGGAGGCAGTTAATATGTACACATATACTAGCTAACCATATAATTATTATTTTAGCATGTCATTTATTAATGTATAAGTTCTTTTTACTCTTAATTTCATGGTCTTGTGAATATTAAGATCCACATTTGAATGATGCAGTTGAAATACACTGGTTCTGAAAAGAAAGGTTTTAAACAGCGAGATCCCATTTTTGCTTTCCAAGATCACTCTTTGTCACTAGATCCATAGTGACAAAAGTGACTCATTATAATTATTCTGACAGGCAATGCCAGAGACTCCGGCTCTCTTTCCTGTTACAGAGGTCTTTGGCATACTGCGAGGTATGGTGGGAGCCAGGCAGCCACTGGGCTTTATGGAAGGTATATTACTTTGGAAGTTCTGGAAAGGGGAGACTTAAAATTAACTTTCACCAAAAAACTGAGTTTTTTACTTGGAAGAAAATCAAAATCTATCACTTAGTGCAACCAGAAGCTGCACCTGAATTCTAACACAGAGTAATCTTCGTGTTATTTTAAAACTATTCTGTAATTTTTCTGTTCATTTAATCCCTGATTTCTGTATTGGATTCATATAAAGTCTCCAAACAAAAGAGCTCAGAAGGCTTAACAATGTATGTGAAATGGAGAAAAGCAAACTGCCATCTTGTTGTAAGAATGAGCAGAACATGCAAGTAAGGACACTAAGTTTTTACCAAACTGTCTTAGAGGATATTTCAGGGTCTCAAAGGAAGTGCCCCAAATACCATTTCAAGCTCAGAATGTCTCCTCTTCAATGTTTAGGGAGGAGTGCTATGTCTGGCTTTGTGGCATCCAGAGTGCTCAAAGCATTATTTGTAGTTATGGTTAGTTACGAGTCGTACATTAAATTCATTATGGAAATTAATGCTGAGATTACTTTAAGAATGAAAATCATCATCACATTCATACTATTCTCCCAATCTTCCCTAAGTACAAAGCAAAGAAGAAACAGACCAAAACATCTCAAAAGAAATGGTTTTGTTTGTACCTATTGTGTGTCCTTCTAAACAGCCAGTTTTGCTTCCCAGTGAGGAACAGGGAAAATAAATCTGCTATGCTGATCAGAAATATTATTCTCAGACTATATTCAGTTCATATTAAACGACATCCACGCAGGCATAGGTCTCCAATCTGTCCTGTGGGGCAAAGAAAACAAGGCAATGTAATTTCTTCTCTAGACTAAAATTTTCATTGCTCCTAAACCAGCCCTTTACAACCCCTTTAGAATCTAAATTTCGAACAGATTTGCCTAGTCCCTCTGATGTATTCAGGGCAATTTTTAAACAGTACAAGAAACATAACATAGTGGAGCCTCTTTGGCAATTTGCAAAGATCCAAACACATCATCTGCTGGCAAGACAGAAATGGTTTGGTTATGTCAAAAGTGGCATATGTTACGTTAGGAAACAAATGCCTTCTGCAGCAGAAATTTAAACACAAGTGCAGCTCCAAAGTATCTGTACAATGCTCTTAACTGAAGAAGAAAACTTGTATGAATGAATGAATGAATGAATGAAAGCCCAATACACAGGAGGTGATGCAATCTGTCTTAGGATTCAACTAATACACTAGAATACAAAAAAAATTCTAAATGTCATCCTGAAAACTGGCTACTACCATTGTTTATTATAGCTAAAGGACGAGAAAAATTAAAATCAGAAAATTATGATCTGTGCTGCTGGTAATTTAGACTTGAATCTTAGATGCACTGATGTTGCGAGCAAAATTCTTTGTGAGTTTTCCCTCCTTCACTCCAAGCTTCAAAAATACTCTTATTCCAACTTAAAAATTTTGAATTCTTGTACTTTATTATTTACTTGATAGGCAGACCAAGAAATAGGCTGTCACATACAACGAGATATTATTTCATCACACATTAGTCTGACATTAAGAACTAAAGCGTTTTGCTAACTTTACAGAAGATTATTATTGATATTATTTGGGGTCAATATATAGTGAAAACAACAAATAACATAAGCAAAAGACTTAGCGTAGTAAGAAAATTTCTAATTTTGTCAGAAATGGTGTACTGAATTGCTAGATATAATATATACTTGTACATATATATAAATACATTAATTTCATAATCACACTTAATTGTGAATCAAGCAGGCATGTTAATGATGGACAGCATGCTAGCATTTGGATAGACAGGGAATTTTCATTGAATAGACAGTGAAGATTGATTTCCCTATTTATCCCTTCATTAGTAGTTTTATGCTAATATAACAATACTATTTTCAAAATCCTAAACTTGCATAAATCTCATTAAGTTGAACAAAAAAGAGGATTAATTGCTGTTAATAGAACTAAGCTGAAGTTAATAATGTAAAATATATTTTTCTTAAATCCCTGGAATCCATTAAAGGAAACTGTGCATTGTGGATGTGGTGGACTGAATGTTAATCTAACACATATGCTTTAGGAATGCGCATTCATACATAAATTCTCAGATGAAATATTTGAAAGCATTATTATAATCTTGTACAGCAGTATTCTTCTAGATCTGAAACTGGGTAGTTTTAAGAAATATATGCCTTAAGGAACCACATAATTTTTTGTTGAGTCTTAGCTGAAAAAAACCCCCAAGCACCAGTTGGTTTTTCAGAAATAACCCTTCTAAAGGATTTCCCATTCTGGAGTGTTATAGCAGCCTCCATGAGTTAGCAAATGAAGAAAGCACTATTCTGACTGATTGAACAATATAATACATTCATGGAACAGTCATGTTTCCTGGAAAATCACAATTTACATCAACTGGTTTTGAACTCATCGGGTTTTTTTCAATCCAGGCATTTAAAGAAGAAACATGAGTTTCTACTCACTCTATATTGAAAATATGTGTGGCAGATTAATAACCTTAAAAAATAAAAGAAGACATAAATCCCTAATTAAAGTTCCAAAGTCAACGTAATTTTTACTGTGATCAGTACTCTCTGATATTGTCTGTATAGTTTTTTATGCCCCAGTTTTCAAGGTCAACAAATACAATGAAATGTCTAAACCAGACTGCAAATCAGTCAGATTTGGAATCCATTAAGTCCCTTTAAGTAATTTTGGAAGTCATTAAGTCCCTTTGTATTTTATGAAAATATCAGCTCTAAATTATTGCTTGGATGTCTAAATAGCCTGATAATACAGCATACCACATGCCCCAAACAGGTGATTTTGGTATTAAACTGGGTGATTTTGGTCTTTATTGTTTTTAAAAAAGAAACACTTTATTTGCACTTCTTAGGAACAGGAATTCAAGCCAGGGGGCCATTTAGACCGGTATCTTTTTTCTGGCAGTAGCCATAAGTGGATGCTCAGTGAATAGCAACAGAGAAAAACCAGACTTTTCCTTCAGAAGTCCCTCAGTTTCCAATTATATGCAGGTCACACAACTTCCTAAGCTTAATGGATTTTTTCTGTTTATTAATCGTTAGTGGATTCCTCTTCTAAGTGTTTGTCCACTTCCCCCTAAAATCCACATAAATATGAGCATCTGCAATGCCTCCTGGTGAGCAGTTCCATGGGGCTACAACTCTCTGGTTAAAGAACTGCCATATTGTATTTGATCTGAAATCAGCTTAGCCAGTTTCATTTGATGGTCCTTAGTTTTTCTGTGAAAAGAGAGTGAACAGCTGACCTGTATCAACTATTCCTGTGAAAGCCAGGATTCTGTGGATCTCTTATCAGCCCTCTAAATCACCCTTTTCCAAGTTAAAAATGGCTAGCCTAGTAATCCACCCCTTCTGGAGAAACTCTATACCTTTGTCACGTTTTTTGCCTTCTCTGAATATTTTCAAGTTTTAATAAATTCCTTTTTGAGATCAAGGGATCAGAACTTGCGCAAAAAACCACGACTGAACTATAAAGGTACATGGTGGCATAATGGTGTTCTCTGTTTTGTTTTCAGTCTTGAAAACGCCAAACAGTTGATTTGGTTTTATGACTGTCACTGAGCAATGAATCAATGTTTTATGAAACTTAAGATCATAACCTCAGAATCTTGCTCTTGATTGGGAACAGCTGGTTCAGTTTTACGTGACTCCAGAGTTGTTTTCACCATGTGTATGACTTCACATTTATTTACTCTGAATTTCAGCTGCCATTTTATTGCCTGGTCATTTAATTCTATGAGCGCTTCTTTACCACCTTTTCTTCTTCTCTCTATTCTGAATAACTTAGTATCTTCCAAACTTTTAATCTCAGTGTTCACATCTGCTTCTAGGTTATTTATAAGTACGTTGAAGAGAGTAGATCTTAGCACAGACCACTGCTGAAATTTGCAAATGACCATTCATTGTAAAAACAACTTTTTTAGACTTATCCTCCTTAGTCAATATTTTAGATGTTTAGCTAAGCAAGGACCTTCCTTTTTGGTCTGTGCTGATTAATTGTCTTAAAAGCTCTCAGTGACAGACCTTTTTAAATGCACTGCATACCCACACAGACTATGGCCTGAAATAACAACATGGTCCACATCTGCACTGATCCTCTGAAAGATAACCCAGAGGTCCATAAGGCAGAAGTCTCCCAATTCTCTTACGTAGATCATATTGAGTTAGGTTTCCACATTTTAATTTTTATTATGAATTTATAACTGAATTCTGCATGGAACAGACCACTGCACATTTTAAACAGGAACAAATTAGTATTTCCAAACCCAAACAGGTACTGTTTTACAAATGTGGGCAATATGGCAAAGAAAGAAAGAAGGGCAGTTGCTCAGGGAAGTTGTGGTTGCCCCATCCCTGGAAGTGTTCAAAGCCAGGCTGGATAAAGCCTTGGGCAACCTGGTCAACCGGGAGGTGTCCCTGCACATTGTAGGAGTGGTTGGGACTAGATGATCTTTAAGGTGCATTCCAACCCTTTAAAATTCTACAGTTCCACGATTCTATGAAGCTGCATTGATTTGGACTTGATGATCTCAAAGACCTTTTCCAACCTTAATGATTCTATTTACATCAGTGGTAAACTGGACTGCTTGGCTCTTACTTTCACTGGAATGTACCATTCTGTAAGCCAAAATCACAGATTTTACCAAAAATGTAAAGTCAAATGATTCATTCTTTTTCTTTAATCCATAGAAGAAAAAGGACTAATTAATTCATTAGGAAAACCTAGAAGCCTGGAAAACTGCAGTTGTCTAGGAAGAAAACTCATATCATTATTTGAACCCTTTCTAGCCATATGAAAAAAGTACCTGTGAAAACCTGCAAGGAAAAACACAGCATTCAACTGTGAATATTTTCCTTTCCTATGAAAGAATTTGATTTAAAAATAACCACCTTTGTTACACTTGCCTTTTTTAAGTGATACCCACAGCCAGTGTTCCACAGCCAGCTACACTATCCTGTATCCTCTCCATACAACACTGGCTCATAGTTACCTGAAACCACAACCTAAACAGATACTCTTTTTTTACTATCTAAAGGACAACAAGTCTATTAGGCCCATCCATGAAAGCTCCCAATGATGCAAAATCAAAGATGAGTAAAAAAATATCGTCTGGATAATGATATTCCCAATGTATTGGATACATTTCTAATTATTATTTTTATTGAGTCACCATATTTATAAAGGTATTTAATTCTTTCTGAATTCAACAGGAATTAGCACCAAAATATATTTAAAACTCCACCATGTAGGACAAAATGGGAAACAGAATTAATTCCTTTTAGAGGCCAAAAGCATACATGGGCCAAAATACTCCTACTTAAAACTCAGGACAGAAAACTACAGTGAGAGGTAAACAAACAAATGGAGGACAGGCTAACAGAAAGATGGCAGTATTCACAGAAATAAGTTGTCTTGTTTGTAATAACAGCTGAGCTGCTTACCCCATTAGTATCTTCAGTTTTTCATTCTTTTATCAGTATCAACCCTAAGTCATTCATCAGAGGAACTGTAAAGTAAATTCAAAGGACAAACAGTGATGGTAGAGAAGACAGATCATCCTCCTGTGTGCGGGCAGCAGTTTTACGTGTATAGAACACTTGATTTCAATTTCTCCTCTTTTAATGAAGAGTAGTTTAGTGCAGATTTTTTGCAAAAGGGAACTGATGCAAAACACAAGGAATAAAGAATGTGAGTTTATGAAGCCATGCTGTTCATGTCTGTTGGTGACAGCCAGGCTTTGGCCAGCACTGAAGTTGGAAACCATATGGTAAATGTCACAAACACTTGGAAAATACTGCTCTGAAAACTACTCAAGACAGCAAGGAGCATGTTCTAATTAAAGCATCCACACTGTAAGTCCAGTCGGCAAGGATGCAAGGCAGGATGAAAAGCAACAGGATGAAAATCAGAATATTTTAGGGGCAATTGCTTGAGCTTTGTCAATAAAAGCTGTGCACATGAGTGAAGAACATTTTGGCCTTCAGTAGTTACAGTAATAATACAGTTGAACACCATGGCCTATAAAAAAAGTTGTGTGGTTTTTACTTGTTTTTTTAACTTAAAATTTCCTGTAATCATTTGAGACTGCAGTGAGTTAAAGATTTGATTTGTTTTCAGGGTATCTCAAGCAAAAAACATCTTCAGCAAAAAAAAAATTTTTGCCTAAATTTTAGCAAAACCCAAAATCCATTCAACATCATTCAAATAAATCAAATAGCCATATCAGTGTCTGTTTTCCACCCAATCTACTGTACGGCAAGTAGATATTCAGTTCCCCATAACATTTTATACCCAGATGTAAGAACTGAGCATGGAAAGGCAATCCTTTGTTTTAACATCCCTGTGAGCACAAAGCCTAAGCCTCAATTCTGCACCATTTATGCTTCTACTAAACTGCTGCATTATGAACATTTACCTGTCTCTGATAATGGAGGCTTATCTCCCTCCACTGCACGTTTGAAATTCAATTTACCCACCTCTTCAGTGCACCATACAATGCGGGATGAAAGAATTTTTCAAGAGACAAGAATCTTCTTAAGAAGAAACTTCTATAAGTGAAGAATCCCATTAGAAATCCCTCCTTTTTCTACCCAAACACTATAATTCCAAGTACAAATGCTGCACCTCACCATCAGGTAATGACTGTTCTCTGCACAATAGAAAACCTGACCTGCCTTAGCAATGAGTGGCAAATGCTTCCCATGGTGATGCTGCTGCGTTTAGTTCCATCCCAGGGAGCCAGTGTCAGGGGTATGTGTTCACTGCTCTGTTCAGCACACTGTCACATTCACAAACCAGTTTTTCCTCAGCACATCAATTACTGCAACTTCTTTTTACATTTATCTCTGCTGAGCGATTTCTAGTTGAACTGGTATAGTTTTTGTTGATCAAAAGTCTTCTTCTAGGGGAAACATTAAAGGCTAAAAAGAATAAAGAAACAGAGGCAAAAAGGAAGCTAGATTGTCTAAAATACTTTTTAAAACTAAATTAAATTGCTCCTTTGTTTTCCCAGTACTTTCACACATCTCTCTCTCTCGTACATTATTTTCACAGACTGGGCCAAATTCAATATACACATTGAATGGCCTTATCTGATCTCAGGTCACTACTTAATTAGATGACAGAGAATTATTACATGACAGGGAGCCGGTGAGAGAAAGAATACACAAATTTCTCAACCTTGGGCAAAACTAAGACTCCGAATTTGAGATATAAATGCATATGAAGCAAGCATCATTGCTTGTTATTTTGCACTTTTTCAAAAAAATATTAGTGCTAAATTAGGAACTGGCATAGCGAACTCCACAATGACCATACACAGTTGCCTCAGATTCTCAGAAACAGAAGATTCAGATTTATATGAGGAAGATTGCATTATAGATGATAAAAAGATTTTGTATCATGCTCTAGGAAAGTTTATTATTTACTAATCACTGGGAAGAGTCTGTGGACTGGAACGTGACACGGGCTAATTGACATTTTTGTGTAAGAAGCCTATTATAACAACTGAAAATAAGCAACTAGATCTTGGAGTCTGTCACTGAATACAAAAAAACACAAGTTGAAAAGATGGAAGAAAATGGATTTTTTTTGTTCTCACAGTTCTAAACAGCAAATGGTGGAGAATCTACACATCCTCATGGCTGCCTCAAATTGTAAGTGATACAGTTTCCAAACTCTCAAGAAGGTGGGAATCCACAAGGTTATAGATTTGCTCTTCATATTCTAAAATAATTTGGAATATTCTACCTCAGCTGGAGGAGAGCAGTGTCTCACAGCAGCAGAGGACAAAAAAAACCACCCTCCCTGTCTCCCGAACACTGGTACCTTTCCTTCTCTGTCTCATAGGACTGCTTCAATTGCAGCCTGTTGATACTATTTAGGCATCTTAGAGTGCTTGTCTTGGTTACAATGTAAGGCATGTATTCTATAACCACCTACACCACCTTCTGATGACCTGTTAATGGTCAGTCATTTGCAACAGCTGCCAAACACACACTCAGCCTAAAGGGGCCATCTCTGCTAATAGACCATCAAGGACTTCCCAGAATGACTCACAGAATTACATCATCTAATTGTGAAATGCCCTGCCATGGGGGAGGTACCGAACATTCCCACCTGTATATAATCTGGGGCTTGGGCCATCACAATACTACTACTGGTTGCCCAGAGGACAAGAGCTCTTGACAACCACCCCTGTACCTCCAGAGAAAAACCAGACCTTTTCTACAAGAACACTGCTTGGACAGAACCACATCCATCACCCTGACCAACAGGTCAGGCTGTATTCTGACTTTTTTGGTTTAAGCCAGTGTTTCTGTACTATTGCCTTTATTGTATTTTTTCCTATTAAATTGTAGTTCTGACTCAGAATCTCTTGCAACATATTTGTGTGGAGTTAATTTCTCCCACTGGTTTGCCTTCAAACCAGCACAGTGCTTTTTTGTATTTAAAAGACAGAAAGATACTGGTTCTTCTCCCCTGCAACTACCAAGAATGTGTAATTTCTGAGAATTTCTTTGGAAAACCTATGCTTTGAATATATGCATTTATATATGGTGGACTTGTTATGAAGGCAGAATAATTAATTCTGTCCAGAATAACACTACTGAGTAAATTTTAACAATGTTACAAGATTTTGGAACCCTAAACTCTTCCCAGAAGGGATTAAAACTTTTTACATAGAAGAATTTTACTCCATCAGAGTTTTTTGTTCTCAGTGGACAGCATTACTTTTGTTACAGTATTAAATTAACATTTCTTTCATTTTACTTCAGAAAGGAGGAGAAGGAAAAAAATGTTTTTTATGTTTTTCCTTTCTCGTTTCTCTGTCCAAGACCTTCTGAGACTAATTTAATAACATGGAAGAACAAATGAAAGCAAAGACAAACCAACCTATGGCAACCAACAACCTATTTTGCTTGTATATTACTTCAGAAATGGCTTAAAAGGTCTTAGTTGCCTTGCTAAATTACACAGTTATCCAAATGGCCCTGAGGTTGCACTTTAGAACTGTCTGATACATAGCTGACACACAGATGTTCCTTCTCTGTTCCTCTGAATGTCGCAGTGGTATTGAGATAAGACACGTAGATACACAGAGGAACACTTTGAGTGAACAAAAATTATATTCCCTTCATTTTTTTGAGGCAAGAAATGAAATCACAGAATTATAGAATGGTTATATTTGGAAGCAACCTCTGGAAATCAGCTGGAGACTCCCTAATCAAAACAGAGCTATGTAGAGCTGGTCACTCTAAGGACTGTATCCAGATGAATTTTGAATAGCTCTGAGAATCAAGACTCATCTGCCCTGGGCAATCTGTTAGAGTGCTCTATCATCCTCCTGGGAATAACTTCCATGTACAAAAGGACAGCCCTACACAAAAACGGCACTGTACACTGTCCTATAATGAAATATAAGTGTTTAGAAAAACCACCAGAAAAGCTAAAACTGGAAATTCATGCTGGCAGTCAAGTAAATCATCACAAGAATACACTGCTCATTTTACTTCATATCTATTTGTGTATTCTTACCTACTCTTAGGGATAATACTCTCAACTAAACGTTTCAGTCTGTTTATTTTCTGTGACATGAATACAAAGGTAACTCTACATATTCACACTCAATACCATCATCTCCTTTGATTAAATCATAAGCACTCATAAGAAAACAGAGGATACCAAAAGCAGTATCCCACTGTTGAATTTAGTACTTGTGGATGTGGACATAAACCACTTTGAATCAAAACTCACAGTGACTCTTCAACATAAATCTCCTTCAAGATTCCAGAAAAAAAAAAAGACATCAGTAAATTTGTATACTGATGCAGCATGATGACAATTATATGTATTATACATATATTTTCTCTAGACATTCAAAAAAATACTGCTAATACTGATAAAGACAACTATACTTGCTATAGAAAGTAAGAATGAAAAAAAACTTCTATGATATTCAGTTTGTGCACAGATTACTCAGGGCCTGAGGCTTCAGCACAGTCCTAATTCAGGTCACAGGATGACAGTGCTTTTAGGCAGATGAACAGAATCTGATTATTCCATGCATCTAGGACCTCACATTTTAGCATATTAAAACTATTAACATGGCTCCATTCTAAAGATAAACAACGGTTTCTAGACACAACAACATCCTTTGTTTGGGTAAATGCTTTATACTGAATCTGAGCAGCATTTAAAAACCATACATTCTTTGTTTAATGTTCCTTGCCAAGAATGAGAACACCATTTGGACTACAAGCTCAGTGACATCATTACTGAAGAATGAAATTATTTTCCTGGCTACTTAAAAGACCTGGACATTATATAACATTCTTAGGTGATCTCCATTGTCTGTTCCTAGGATATACATGCCTAGTAATTGACATTTCCCAGTGGATACAACTCTTCTGTTTTCAGAGGTCAAACAGAGCATGCAGAAGATAGGGCTCTTAATTCCTTTTTCCTCTATGCACTACAGAGAAAGGAAAACAAAACACTGAAAAATTGCTCTTCACAGGAAAATATAAGCGCATAAACAACCTATTGGATCAGACCAGTCGTCCATCTATCATAACATCCTGCCTTTGATAGTAACTTACGCACTAGGGGAAAGTAAGAGAAAGGCATTATACACACCTTCCAAAGAACCTGCCCATAGCCGAAATTCTACCACTGATCTATGAGCTTCTGAGCCAGTAGAGCACTGAGGTACACTTTGTCTTTGAGTACGAACAGTTCCATTGCCTTGAATGAAATCATGCATGTTCCTAACCTGCTTTAGTGATTTATCACACAGTGGTCCTTAATAATTTGCTTAAGCCCTGAACATGACCGTTTACATCGTAATTTTCACAACATGCCCAAAGTGGTTCAATAGATTCTCTATAAGGATATAAGGAAATTGTTAGATTTTATTAAACTCCCTCAAAGATTCTGTTTCCTTACTTTATGTGTTGCTTTCAAACATTTCCTTCTACAATGGTATGCATATTGCCTTCCATTTTCATTGTCTTCTCTTATCAGAGACTCAATAAGATGGCCCATTCACTGTGTTCTCAGTTGTAGTATTTGTGTAAAGCTTGAGTGGCTGGAGACACCTGAGCTAACCCAAACCAGACCTAATTCGGACTGCAACTCTGCACAAATGCAACTGCTCTCCTCTAGAGGCTGGCTGCATTTCAAGGGCAGTTGGTGTTACCATGTGGCACAGAAGGCAGTTAAACAAAAGTCACTTAAAACCTGAGGATGCCCATGAGAACTACAGAACTAGTAAGTACAAATAATATGAGACCTGTAATGGCTCAATGTATGTGGGTATTTGTTGAGATATTCAGGCCTAGTAGTTGCCCAGTAGAACTTGACGTCCATTTTACCTATCAATTTATCTTATGTATTTTTATATCTCTGTCTAGTGACATAAAATCCTTGGTACATTTATTGTTTTTTGTTCTAGTTGGTTCTTCTGCTTTATCTGTCTTTATAATTTAATGCCATTATTTAACACTTGACTGTAGTGCTGTGAAATAGTTGCCTCAAATTTGAAGTGAGCACAGAAAGTAGATCTAATCTATGTATTTGTTTACACTATTTGCTATTGAATTATTCTCATTTTGCAGACTAGAAATTAAACTGAAGAAAGCTTAAAACTCTCGTGGTCAGACATGACATGTGGCAGACCAAGGATATGCAACTGTGGTCTCCAGTGTTCAGAACTATTGCACAAACTGATTCTTTCTGAGATTCAAACTTTTTTTCTTTCTCATCTCCAAAATGCCCCCTTTCCTACTTCAGAATTTTTTGGCAGAGAACAATCACAGCCAAGCATAAGGTATTGGATCATGTTACCACGTTATGTCATTCCTTAATCAGTTTGGGGTTTGAGGCTGTGACAAACTGGCTATAAACAAGTACAAGTCTGTACTTGTCTTAGCTCTTTTTCTTCAGTGGCTACAATTTCTATTTAATAGGTGTCATTATTATTTTAAGCAGCCATTGTCTTCCACTAGGTTTAAGGTATTATTATGCTGCTTGCTGGCGTTATCAGCGAAGTGTTCTATGTGCTGCTATTATAGAAAAGCACTTCCTAACGTGTCTTGTATTTTCAGGGACCTGGGCTAGGGAAAGTTTGATATTTATGCTTTGTCCATAGATCCCTGTGACTTGCTTTTTTTCCTATGGAAATAGGACTTGCACAGTGACAGAACCCGTATTTCCTGTCTTGCATTCCTTTCCCTTCACACATTGAATCCCTTGCCAGTTTCAACCCAAATAAAAGAAGGTAAAGTTTTCAAATAGAAATTTATATTAATTTCACAAGTTGAGCTTGGAGAAGGTAGAAAGAACAAAGGTGATTGACCTGTTTAGGGAAAGGATGCAGCAAGTCGATACTTCTGTTACATGTGGCTTTGGGCTTGTTAGGCAGCACAGCTGCAGGTCTGAACAAAACACAGTTTGTGGTCAGGTGACACAGGAGGAAGACTGAGAATTTTACTGCAAAATGGCGTAACTGAGGCTAAGTTAAAATACCATTACGTCATTTATGAATTAAGGCTTTTCTATAAATGCACCATAACATCAGAATACAGTAAGTCTCGTGTGCTAGAGACCTACTGTACAAAGTGATTTTCTTTTGAAGAGATGCTGGCATTACTCAAGTACTTTCTCTTGACATTTACCTTCACAAGAACATTGACAATCCAATATTTAATACTACAGCAGCTAGTTAAAAATGACAAAAATTTCCAGTAAACTGAAACATGAATTAATACACACAGCAGAACTGAACAAACATTCAAATTCATAGTAAGGCAGGTCTGTAGGCCCTCGGACAACGACTGTTACACCGGTATCTTTAAGAGTTCATCTTATCAATAAATACTACTAGAATAAATAGAAGTAATTTTCTGTGCTGACCAAACTTGATATGCTCGTTTATTGTTCATTAACTTTTACTTACAAGTTGATATTTTGTACTGAAATATGACAATAAAACAGTTTTCTAGCACTTAGGAAGGCCCTGAAGGACGAGGTTGAGGAGGCCTTTCTTTTTTCCCAAGCCTTTGGTATGTTGAGCTATAATTAGTAACTTTGGGGCACATGGGTTTTATCTGACAGAAAAGCAAAATGTACTTTCTTTAGCACAAGTCACATTTCCAGAAGAGAAAAACATGTACTATTTCTTTAAAATTTTTTCAGCCTTACTTATGTCTAACACAAGGCTTTTTTCTGCTCCACCCTGATGCATATCCTCATAAACAGAATTATGTCACAGTTCTGTGGCTTATTTATATACAGATCAAATTGAAAACTGATGCTGTATTCCAGACTTGATACAGCAAGGGCTTTTCTCTTCAGTGAGGATGCAAAATCATTTTCTTCTTCGATGCACACAGTTAACAACTTGAGTTTTACAAGAAAGGGAGGAAAGAAAATCCCAAGCCAGGAGAACATTGCTGTGAGATCTTCCCTTTTTCCATAATATTCCCTTTTTGTGCTTTGCTTTTTTCAACATGGAATGTAACTGGAAATACATACCCATCGGGTAGCCTGAGATTCTTCCATCTCTACGCAATCTACACCTCGATTATAATCATGCAGGAAGAAACTCAGAACTTTTCTGTTCCATGTTTCAAAAGGGTATCCACACTGTAAGAGGACTAAGTCTCCCAAGTGTCCTTCTGCATTAACGAAGCCTGTGCAGAATGTGCAATTTCTTGTCAAACTGGCAGGTATAAACAACTAAATCAGAAATGTGCAAGGAAAAGGTTGTAACACGTATGTGGCAAACCATGGCCTCTTTGCAGGATACTAATGCATCAACACACCTTCTAAACTACAGAATAAGAAGGGCAGACTTACTTCAGAGTGGAAGAGGCTTTACAGAAACTGTCACCTTCTATCTTCCTGAGCTCAGTACATGCTGCTTCCCATATTTTGGCAGAGTGGTCACGTAACTGTACACACCTGAACTTTCAAATCATGGCTGCAGCCAAAAGTGGCCATAATCATGACCAGAACCTTAGTGACCTCTGCTCTATTTTGTTCATAAATTACCTGTTAAGAGGCTCAAAAGTGCAAAAATTAAAAGCATCAAATATTACTTTCATAATTTACGCAGATTTTTATACAGCCGTGCTTTGATGTTTCTGACTTTTCATCCATAATTTACTTAATTATTTTTCTACTTTTTCTGGTTTTCCATTCTGTTTCTTGGTTAGATATCTGAAAACTCAGATGATTCAGTTAACCAGCATGAAATCTATTTTCCGTTGGCTAAGACAAAACTTGCCACTAACCTTTGTATCAGTGAAATTCTATCCCATCACCTTACAGAAATACTATAATTCTATTCCCTCTGGGATGCTAACAACAGCTTACCAAACCAAAAACCAACAGGGAGAGATAAGAGATGAAATTTTGGTTCTGCTCAGGGGTTGTGTTTTCACAGGTTGCGTACCTTTTAAGCATACAAAGGTACACACCCCGCCAGAGCTTACTTGTTTGTGCCATACATGGCCCATGCTCTCACTTCTGGAAGAACTGTTACACATCCTACTAAGGTCTCAAAAATAGAAAAGCGAAGAGCCTTTAGACCATGCTTTAATGCAGTTCATCAAAGCAACAAGCTATTTCCCAGCTCTACACCACCTGGATAACACTTGGCTAGCCTTGGCAGAACCTCTCATTCTTCAGTCCTTTCAGCTTTCAGGGAAAACCATTTTCTTTGTAGAAATAAGCTTATGATCTCTGTTGGAATGAACTCTGGTGCTGGCCATACCTCCAAAAAACCACTATTTTGTCTTTCTTTTTTTTTAAGGCAGCAGGAGCTGAACAGATGGCTTTGAAAATTGCACTTTCATTTCTGTGTATGTACACGCATCTATACTTACACATTACATGCTCACATGTATTGTGGGAGGCTAAAAACATCGATCCACCATAATTTCAGTTATCCTGAGTCTAGGCTTGGTACTTGGATCTCTTAGCCAGACTTGGGTAACGACAGATACAAGCAAACCTGCATCTCCCAAGAATTCACAACTCAAAGTTGTCACTGCTCCACACTCAACTGTTTTTCCAGCAGAAGCATGAACCCAGAGAATGACTGTGGATCCTTCTGCATGTGAAAAGACAAACAGTATTTTCCAGTTAGAAGGTTTCCTGGAGAGTGACTACTTTACCCATTTTGCTATTCAGCAAACTCCAATTATTATATGTCCTTTTAACTGAGTTTTCTCAGATATCACACTATTAAACTGTTGAGCAGTTGGACTGTTTTTTCATCTATCCTTTCACTAAATTTTCCATTCATCCTGATTTCAGAGCAGTGTCATTGATTCCAAGGGTTTTAACCAACTTTCCAGACATTTGTGTTTAAACATCTCATCATTTAATTGCCAGGGACAGCATTAAAGCAGAAACTAGTATTTTAATATTACCAATGAAATATTTTGTTTTTTACAATAGTAACATCTTTATGTAGCTGGCTCTTTCTTTTTGTCAATTTTTCCTGTGTATGCTCGATTTTTCAATCCTCACTTCCTTCCTAGCATTTTCAAACAAGAAACCTGAATTAACTCTTAAATTTTATTGATGGAGAAAGTTCATTGAAAATTTAATAAAGCTCAAAGGTAAATAATTTTCATTTTTATATGCTGTATCAAACACTTACAGTATTTACAGTATTCTGTTTCTTAGAATATTTCAACCACCGCTGCAATAGCAAATATTCTGTTAGAAAAGCCATAGCACACACTGGAGCACTCTTTTGTTCAAGTTGGTATGACAGTGATGCATCTGGATCCTCAGTATTTCCACTCTCTTGTATTATTGCAAAATGGCATAGTTAGATTAGAATATGTATTATTAAAAAAAAAAAATTACCCTTATCCCTATTTTCTAAGGACCTCAGCATGAGTATTTTTTGCTGTGTGAACAGCAATTGTGCAATTTCTACTATGACATATAGAGGCTGCTGCTTATTTCCTGTGGTTTTTTCTATGGGCAAGATTTTTGTGGTTTCTTCTGTGAAGAATCAGGATTGCTAATGAGAAGCCACAGGAATTAGATTTCTCAGGGTGAGAGTTCATTACAATTCTGCTAAGCAGCATTACATTTCTGGGTTAGAGCACCAATAGCAAGAAACATTCTAATGGTAATGTCCTCATTTCATAACTCTGGTAATAAATCTAGAAAAGGACAGTATATTTGGAAAAGTAAACAGAAAGCATGCTGAAGTCTTAAAACAGTATTTAAAGATTCATGCAAAAATGGGCACAGATATATATATATATGTACATACATAGACATATTTGTGGCAACAAAAGAGTAATGATAATCAATTTAATAAAGTTAACTAAAACCAGTAAGCTAAGCCAAACTTTTAAAAAAATCATATTTAGATAAAACTCTGAAAGCCTTCAGAAAGCAGTATCTCTCCTGATTAAATGATCACCTGAAGTATTCCTCATACTTCCATTGCATCATCAGCCTTTAATCAAGTAGAATGTCTACTAGATATCCATTTTTCCCTGGTTCCACATGCTGGCATCTGAAAAGCATTTAACTTCATTAATAATTGCAACAAGGTAAGACAGAAATGGTACATAAAATTCACTGGAATAGACTTAACATGAATTTTCTCCCTAATTCATACAGAGTATTTCTGCGCTTTGAGAATTTGAAGTACAGTGGTTTGGTATTACAGGGCTGGGAACACATACAGTATTGTCAAGAAATAAATGTGGAGGAGTATGTGAAGCAAAAAAAAAAAAAAAATTACAGTAGGAAAACCAGGACTGACCTGACTTCCTTCATTATGTGCTTTTATTTGTTTTTGAGCATTATTATATTAACATTAGATAAGTTGGAAATACCAATAATATTTCAGTAATAGCTGCAAAAAAAACTTAACTTTGCCCTTGCAGGAGAAACCCCAGGAAATTAGTGAAATGTAGTTTATTCATTCAGAAACTCATTTTTTCCCCCACTCAGAAACTTCTTTTTTCTAATTTTGAAATCTATATGCCTATTTGTCCATGCATAGTTTGCCTTGTTCATTTGCAAATTACATTTAGGATTATGTAACATATCTGCCTTCATTGCCAAGTTTTGAGGTTAATATCCTCTGAATTGCATTTGATACAAAACAGTATCTTCGGTTTAAAATGAGGAACTAAAAACTGGTTCTGAGAAAATGTTCTAAAAAAGAATTGACGTGAAAAGAGAAATATCAGGATCCTCATAGAGATACAAAACAGAATAGAAAAAGAAAATTAGCATTTTTTCTCATTCTTTAATCAGATTTCAGTATTTGTAATGGCTAGTTCCAACCTGACTCTCCACTACTTGCTTATGCAACTTGCCAAAATAACAGCAGCAATTTACTCAGTGAAATCCTTCAAATCCGTTAGTTATAACAACTTTACACATAAGCATTTTAACTCTTTCAGCAGATATTTCTATTTGCATAGAAGTTAATGACTACAAATGGAATGTCATCTACCCAACCAAATATAAAATTCAGTAATATAATAGGTTTAATTCTGATTATTCTAATTCAGAGACTTATTTTACTCAAATGAACAGATGAAAAAAGTAGTGAAGGGTCAAACCTGACCCAGAATAACACCAATTATTTTATAAGGTCTGATCACTCCTTTTGGATTTATGATGTTCTATTGGTTTATTTGTTTTATTTTTTAACTGAATATTTTCTTTGTTCCTCAGCACGTTTGTTTAAGTTGAAAATACACTTAAAACACCTTGTACCATGCAAACAACATAACTTTAGTAGAAGTATTAAATTTTACTTCAAAGACGTCTTTCATTAGTTATTTAGTTTAAAGTGAAGTTTAATTGCAGTGATTTCTGGGGTTTTAACAGAAAAGAGCTGAACTTTGCCTATTCAGTTCTGATTCAAAGCTCACTAGCATCTGCAAGACTCTTACTAGGCCTTTCTGAGTTTTAGAAGTGAGAGAAGGAGACGGCATTAGACTATCAGAAACTCAGTCATCCCTTCTTGAAAAATAGCAAAGTAAACTGCAGACTGACTATTTTTAAAACTTTTAATTAATTGATAAAAATGAAGAATTCATACTTTTTTCACAAGAAAATAAACTGCCTGCTGGCATAAGGATAAGAGGAGACTGGTTTTTCCTTTCTTTCATCTCTCTCACCTATAAAGCCAAGTAAAACCTGGGGAAATATTTTTAATGTGATTTTGTAAATTCATTGGCCAGAAAATGTGAAAATTCCTAGTTAAGTAGAAAACCACTAAAAAAAAAAAAGTACGCAAAATTAAATATTATCCAAACCTTAGAGGAAAAATCTTCCCCAAGTATTGTTAGGTAGCAGAGTAAACCTTTTCAAGGATGCCGTCAACTCCTCCAAAGGCCCATGCCAGAAGCAAAGGGGAAAGCAAACTTTGGCAATTTGGATGTAAAACTTAACAACATAGACCAAAAATAAAGTTTAGAGATCTCTAAAGTAAAGGTATAAAATTTATATTCCTTTCTGAATACCTCATAAGGAGGTGATCTTAAAAAGAAGCCTGTAGGAGACAAAATTTCTTAAAGCAGCAGAAAAAATGAGGTCATTTCAAACAGTTTAAGAGATTTTTTGTGTATTCACAGTGGTGGAGAGTAGGGATGTTTCCAAACCAGAACACTGTATTATGTGGAACATATTGGTAGTGTTTCAAGCCATTGTGTTGATTACAGACATCCCAGGCCAGCATAACAAAATGGACAGTAACAGATTGCACAGAATGAAAATTCCCTTTGAAATTTCCCTTTGGAGGGAAATTGCGAAGTCCCACAAGCCCTGGGTAAAATGCTATTCAACATCCTGAAAAAAGAAGTAAATGTTGCGATCATATACTTTCCTGATCATATTAACCTACCTGTGTAGCAAAAGGATGATGAGAAGATAAAATGGTAGGTGAAGTTTGATACAGGAAAACCCAAAAGTGACACATACCAAGAACTACCCCCCAACCCTAATTTTAAGTATTGATTTTTGGGGACCTGAACTAGTTGATACCGAACGGAAGAAAAAAAATGTCTTTGAGCAACACTATAGAGTTCTATGAAAATGCCTCTCAGTGCTAAACAAAGGCCCAAACCCCCAATGTTAGGATTCTATAGAAATACACATATATTTGCATTATGGAAAATATGGAATAAACCAGAAAATATCATTATTACACAATCTTCTGACCTCCTCATCTCAAAAAGGTTATGTAGTCAAATTTTTAAAAGTACAGAAGTTAATAAAAAGGACTGAGAAACCTATGTGATAACTTTTACTGAGGAGTAACTGAACAAACTTAGGATTCTTCAGCCTACAAAAAGGGAAGATTAAATGGTGATGTGACAGTGGTCTAAAACAACTTAAAAAATATGAGGAACAGCTATTCACCTTTTTAAAACATTTTCATAAGACGATTAACAGAAGCAAGTGAAGCTCAAAGATGTCAAGTTCAAAAACCAAACAAACAGAAGGTGAGTCTGCAGAAATACATCTTGGATGGTACATTTACCTGAGTTCAAAAAGCAAAGGGTTTTTATCATGGTTAATGATTGCAATAGCAATCACCTATTGTAGCTCTGGAAGTCCCTGAGACAGTTTCCTGGAAAGGAGTATTCCCCCATCCTGGAGATGATGGCTTAGCTGGATATTTATTCTGACAAATTTCTTAGTCCCTCTTTAGGGACAGGCATGGAAGAAGGCGAACCATACCCAGAATTTCAAACTCATTTGCTCACACCAATTACTACTGTTTCCAAGACTTAACTATGCACTTTGCATTACATCGCTATCAATGAGAGACACAAAAAAACCCCATCTCATTTTCATATATAATTAGCTAGTTCATGTTTCAATGAGCAAAAAAGATTTATCCCAATCCAATTTCTACAAGCATATCAAAAAGTGCTAACTGTCATGAAAATTTTGTACACTAACTAAGAATTTCCTTGGGTCAGACCTTTGCTCCAGAGTTAAGACAGAGAAATATTATAAATATTAGAGTAGAAAATCCCAAGAGAAAGTAGAATACTGGACTCAGGTCAATCACTGTAGATTCTCTTTTAAACTTTAAATACCTACTCTTTTCCCAAATTGTTGATCCAAAGACACGTGGAAAACTGTGTGAATATAAACCACAAATTTAAAGATGATAGGTACTGATCATAATTTTCCTCTCTGAAATCAGGTCCTAGCACATGCATTTTACCCAACTTACTTCCGTGAAGCTCCATGAAGACCATTTAATCTAATTAATTGTGCTTATTTGTAAGGACCATTATAAGAACTGATGAATGTTAGAAACTTCTTATGCCATACTCACAGTTTTTAAAAAGTCTTTCTTAAGAAATGGAAAATATATCTATGCTTTTTTAGAAAGAGATGGTTGCTATCCCTCTACTCCCAGCAGCTGTGATTTGTACTCATTCCAGTTAGCTGATCATATCATCACATAGAAGATACTGTCTTTTTCACTGCTGTATTTAATAGAAATACCTACAAATATCACAAAAAATAGATTACCTCAGCAATGGAAACCAACATTTTCAAACAGCACCTACAATCAGCTAAGGCTCTTTTTAATTGATCTCCTCCACTTATTTCAAAACTCAGCAGTAAAAGTTAAGAGAATGATGCTTCAAAAGGTGAAGATACCACTCACAGCTTGTTTGTTTCAAAGCCATACAGGCTTGAGGAGTTCCTGCACTTCAATTCTTTATTATCACCTGCTCAGTTGATAATACCTACTGAAAATATGGCTTGTTTCAGTGCAAGGCAAAAGTTAGTATAAAATATCAATAACAATGAATCAGACCTTTTCCCCTTTACATTAAGCATGTTATCTACAACTTGATTGTGCTTCCAACACCCAAAATAAATTTCAGGTTTTATATTTTGAAGCAACAGGTAGAATGGAACGTGGTTGTTCTTGCAAATATGATTGATGATGCTGAAAGTTTTCTAGGAAATTCAGTGATGCCTGATCCTGCCCAATTATTGAACTGTCAGTCTTATTTGAATTTCCATCTAAAGGCTTATTCAGAGTACAGCTGAGAAACCTATCCTTCTCTGATCTCATATAAAATGTTTCCAAGCAAACAAATAGGTATTACAAAAAGACTTTAAAAACATATTCCTTCCTGAAGGAAACTCAAACATCATCTGACGAGGTCCAGCATCGTTTCATTAAACTGTAGAGCTGTTGTCAAGTCTGCAAGCACCTAGTCACACGAGTTGGACAAACTAAGACAACTTCATGAACTTTTCAGCACTTGCTTTATTTATTTTTTTCTGTCAGGTAATTAAATTCTAGTTAAAAAAGAAAAAGTCAGAGTCTGAGATATTCAACACAGATCAAAACCAACTTTAGTGACATGAGAACTACTATAGATGGCATATTAATCCACCCATCCCATTTGATGGCCTGTCTATTCTAAGACACATACCTGCACTCCTGAGATTGTCAATTTTCTAGGTAATACTCCAAAGACATCCAGCCACATGTGAATCTCAGTCTGACAAATAAATGGATCTCACATTGGCATCTCTTGAATATCATTCCTTCTTACTTCTTTGTAGACCAGCTCATTATTAACGGTGCATGACCCCCTCTCAACTTCATTTTCCAACTTTCCTACAGTTCCTGTATTTCAGCCACACTGCTTTTCTACTTAGCTTCTATCTCTACTGCAATTAATTCCAATTGCATCAATGTCCTACAATTGGGACAGACCTTTTTCCTCAGGATAATCATGTTGAAAGGCACTTCTTTAACCATTTTAATGTTCTCCTGCATTTTCTTTCACCTCTCCTATCTAAAGGCATTAACATGATGGGTCTCTTCCAAACTCCTCTTTAATCAGCATTTTGAATCAGGCAGGAACACTGTATCAGCGTGATCCCACAGGGCACTATTTCAGCTGAGCAAACAGACCTGTTTGAACAGTCCCCTTTCAAGAAACGCTTCCTTCAAACATCATAAAATCCTCCTAATAATATCTCAAGAACCATGCATTCTTCATTATTTTCAGAGATGAGAATAACTCATTCAAGTTTATCTCAGCCCTTGGTTTTTTTTAAGTATCTTTCCTCCTTTGCTTGGTGGAGGCATCTTCAACCTGTCTCATCACAAAGTTCATTCAACATTACCATTATTGCTGAGACAAAGTGGACTCCAAGCCAACATCATCAGGATGTTTTTACCCCAGATTTATGTCCCATATGCTGGCAAGTTATCGAGATCTATTCTTATAAATGGGCTCTCTATTTTTATTAAAGGTTCACAGTATTAGAGGTCTTGGATTCTTAGCTGAATCTCTCATCTGACTCTCATTTTTTCTCCTCTTTCATATCTCCTGACTCTTAGGATTAGTCTCCTTTTTGCAGTCTATTCCATGTCAGCTCTTTCTCTTCTGGATTTCCACCATCCACTTCCCTTATGTAGTTAGTTTCTTGCATTGCTTCTCTGTGTTTTCTTCCTTGGTGTTGTGCTCGCCCATGTTTCAAATGTCAGTGACTGGCTCTTTCATTGCTAAGTCAACACTGCCACCATGAAGGCAGGAAGTAAACAGTTTCCCTGAATTACCCTGCACAAGCTGAGACTTTTCTCCTTGACTTTGTTTGGTGCACACCTGCTTTTTCACCCCTCTTCTGACACACCTGTGAATTGTCCCCACTCTCCTTCAGCAGCACACTACCTGAAATCTTCTCCATTATTTCCAAAGAGTGAGGGTGTATGTAGGAATACTTTCCCCCCTGCTTTTCCACACTAACTCTACCACACATTCTGTTTCAGTGCTATACCTCAGTGCACTAATCACTTTGATGACTATTGAACTCTTATTCCCACTGCTCACAAAATAAAACATTTCTGACCAACTTGACCGCTTCTTTCTCTTTGCTTGCCTTTGTGTCTGGCTGGTTTTTTTGCTTTAAGACAATCCAAAACAAAAAACCCAAAACCAAACCACAAACAAACCAACCCAAAATTTTCTCACTAGGTCATCTTTCTTCCCTCCTAGAGAAGCGCATCACTTGCGGTCTGTGGTAGGCAGCATTCCCCTCTGGCCAAGTTGCATAAAGCAGCATTGTAGTTTAAATTCAGGTTTCTTTCCAGAAATTAATTCCTAAAGGCATGAATAATGTAAATATTACAGCTAAGCCTGAGACATAAGAGTCAAATAACCTACTACTGAATCTACTACTTCTTTCAGAACACCAATCATGTTTAAAAACTATTACAATGTTTTCCTTTTCTTAGAACAAATCTGGCCTAGCAGTGTTTGAACAGGGCAGGGAACAGATAAAATAATAAAACATGGGATTGCTCAATTGAAAATTTTAATATGTCTACATACTTCTGTATAATTCAGGTTGATTTATCCAGATTGTCACCGGGTGGTTGTATTAAACTGTGCATAAAACTCGTCTGTTGGAATATTTGAATACTCTTCTTCTTTAAGATAAATGTTCCTAGAATTAAATAAAATTTTTTAAAAAGCCATTAGTAAATGTTTCCTTGCTATTATACAGAAGTAGCCTGAGAAACCTAAAGAAGATATAATGCATTAACACCTATAAATGCTCATAAATTATTAGAAATGGAATTTAATATAACTAGAACTTGTTCTGCAAAATATATGCCACATCTCAACATAGCAAACTTAGGTTTTTTCTTCCTGAAATATCCCTCCAAAAATCTCACAGTAAGAAAACCTGAATTAACTCAATTCCAAACTTTTGTTTTCATAACAAGAAGGCATCATGTATTGGAAATTCATTTGCAAAAGGTATGTATGAACCTGAGACTGGCACAGTTGGTCAGAGCATGGTGCTAATAATGCCAGGGTCACGGGTTCAATCCCCATATGGGCCATCCACTTAAGAGTTGGACTTGATGACCCTTCTAGGTCCCTTCTAACTCTGACTATTCTGTCATTTTATATTCATGCCAAAAAAAAAAAAAAAAAAAAAAAAAAAAAAAGAAAAAGAAGGAACTGGAAAAAAAGAACACCAAATCATTAAGTTCGTTTTTCTTTTCCTGCACATATTATCTTCCTCCTTTCCCATAAGAGCAGACACAAGAGCTGCCCACCAAGACACATCCAGTGGTTAGTTAAAGAATCATCCAGTTCTGTCATACATAATGGAAATGCTGTTTGTGTTGCTAGCCTAACCCCGAGCTATCAAAAACTGGCAGTTCTACTGGTAGGTCATCCTTTTTTGTCTCAGAAAACTAAGATAAATTAAAGAAACATGTACTGTTTTTCACTTGATAATATAATTTTCTGCATAGATAATTATATTTATTCCATATTTTGCCATCTATATGAACAGTCTGTTGTCAGTGGAACGCTTTTAAGAATTCCAGATCCTAAATCATGTATGTCAGTCAGTAACACTCAAAACCTACACTTTGAAGATTGATTAAATAATACTGAAAAACACACTTCAGACATATTGGTTTTTTTTAAAGAATGAACTTGTAAAAAGTGTCTTTAAAAAGTTAGAAACAGAACAAGTAAAAAAGGCTCTTTGAAAGCCATGCTATTGTGTTAATAATGGTAAAGAGCTGTTTTTATTTGAAGAACCCTATTCTGGTACTTACTTTGCTTTCTGCTCCTGAGAGAGCTCTGCGTTCACGAAATCTAAATCTCGGCGCTGTACCCGATTCTGCCGCTGCTGCTGCCGCTCCCAAAGCAACTGGGCTCTCGCAGTCTGTAGACGTTGCCTATCCCATTCAGCATCTCTTTGGCGTTCCTGCTCTCTTAATCGCTACAGGAGCGAAAAGAATGCTTCATTTTCTCTTTCAAAGATGAAACTGTATATATAAAGTCTCATGGGTAAGTTCATCCAAACAAGCTTGCTTGCCTTTATTGAACACTAGAGGTAGCACTTGAAATGGGGAGAAGGGAGCAAGGACTTCTAAACCAGGCAGAAGCAAGATACAGCCAATGAAAGTGCTATTCTTTTCTCTCTGTAAAAACCCAGAGCAGCAAGACAGACTTTTTTTTTTTAAATTCTTGTTATCAAGAGTTGAAAGTTCTTGAGGAAGAAGTGCATAGAGTTAAGAAGTGCACAGACATCAGTATGGCTTATAATATGGCTAACTTGGTATACATAATAGATGAGCCATGAACACTACATGAGTAGACTGAAACTGTTTTTTTCCTCTGCATCACTTCCTGTCTGACACCTCATTGAACTGAATCAAAAAATGAGGCCTGCAAAAAACTTACTTTTCTTGGTTGTACTCATTTTCAGTCAGCTTAATGACTTGAATGGGTTTACTTCAGAATAATAGGAGAGGCAGGAAAATGACAATTCTACCTCCAGCTTTAATAAGTCCTAGGTAAGACACAGTATAGCCCACAGTATTGTAGGAACTAAAAGATAAAATCAAACACTATTCCTTAGCTGTCATAAATGTAGCCTCTGTGCTGAGGGAGGCAAGTCACTTCCTACTTCACAGTATCTAGGCCTGGACACTCTTGACTTCATAGGAGACTAGATGTCTTCATTTTGACTGCCTCCTTCTGTACATCTCTAGAGCAGCAACTATTACCATTGTAATTCTATTCCACAGCACGGTTCATAGCTGTGTAGGACAGTAGAAACAAAACTCCATCACATTTTCACATTCATGAACTTATAGGCCTAAGAAATATGCATGAGCAAGGTCAGTGGACCTGCTCTATTTGCCTTGCTTGGGTACCCTTGAGCATGAGAATACTGCTTTGGCCTGCCCTGCTTTCACCTTCAGGTCCCAGATATTCTTCCCCTGTAGAGCAGCCCACTCCTTGCAGGCAGCTTGTCCACTCTCAGGTCCTGAACTGCACCATGAAGCCTGGGTCCTGGGCTGGACAGGACTTTGCTGCTCAGCTGGACCATCATGGACCATGTCCTAAGATCCCCTTGGCCCTGGGCTCCTCAGCAAACTTCCTCCCAGTCCAACTCCAGGGCTCCAGCCTACCCCATGGCATCTCCCAGGTGCTTCAGAGGCACTGTGTTCAGTTAGACTGATTAAAGTTTGGATAAAATGCAGATCAATGGAAAACACAGTCTCATAATGGCATGTCCAGGGCAAACAAGGTATTTTTCTTCTACAAACATTGTCTATAGTATTACTACAACCAAGAAAACAGAAAATGCATGAAAATGTATGTGAGCTTAAATACCAGTTTCTCCAGAGCTTGTTCCTTTTGAAATTGACGAATTGCCATCAGCTGCTCCTGATTCATTCCCTTCCATCGATCCACAAGCACATGATGTTTACCCAAGGGACCGATTGCTTGGTCAGGATTTTCAGAAAGTAAGTCTCCTCGAAGGAGGAAGGTAATTTCATCCATGTCATCTTTTATTTTTTGAGCCTTTTCCAATTCATTTTTATGATCTAGTTCAGCAACCTAAATTCAGTGGAAAGAGAGAAGTGATGTTTTTTCCAAGAGAAAATATGAACTAAGGAGTGAAAAAATGTTAACACATTTTAACAGATGTCTTTCCAACCTGCATACAGTTGTCAAAAGCATCACATACAAATACTGTGATCATTGTCTTATTGGCCAAGATCAAAAGTCTAATATCAAAGAGTTCTTTAATGTTGTCATATCACATATAGCAAGTAAACTGTGGGAAAATAACTTTGTTTTATAAGAAAATGCAGAATTAAATAAAAAATAATTCCACATTTATCCCCAAGTAAATAACCAGTAGATATTTGGCAGACAAATACAATATGGAAGAAATTTACAATAAAAATTTACAATCCTGAATCACTAGCCTTGATTAATATATTACATACTGAATGAAGAGTGTGGGTAAGCCCTCAAAATAGACAGATGTCCAATTAATGTCTTTAGATGCAGCCTTGATTCTGTTTGCTGATACAAAATGCAAACTTGAATCATATTATGTGGATGTATCTGCAATACTGGAAATCACAGTATGAATTTTCTATGGAATTCACTGTTCCTAATGTTCACTACAAGGTGCAGTCTCCTATTCAAAGGAAATTTTCCTTTTACAATACTCCAGAAACAAAATACAATGGGTTTACTGTAACATAATTACCTTCCAAAGAATAATTAGACTAAGTAAACTAACTTAAAGTAGAATGATAATGCTATGCATCATTCATTTCTAATACTGTGTCATTCTTCTGTAATGCATAAACTAAACTATCTGGAACAATGCCTGGTTCCAGCTTCCATCTGGACAGAGGACAAAAAAAAACCTCCTGCTTGCTAGGGCACACAGAGAACAGGCTGCCAGATCGGTCTCTCTTTACACATCTATCTTGACTGCAACAGATCAGTGGGTAATTCTGTCTCCACTTTGACCAAGATGTGCTGTTAAAAAAAAACCACTGCCTTGAGAATATTCACTTATGTAGAACAGCTTGGTACTTTTCTTGCTGATCAGTAATTCACTGGTCGGCACATACGTATTGGCAAAGTAGATGAGGACAAATGAAAACTCGAGGGTTTTCCATTACGAAAGAGCAGGTAAAGTCTTCTGTGCCATAGAAAGTTGAACATGAGTAAGCAGAGTAACTAGAAGATATAAACAACAGAGAATAACATGACTACAGACATGTGTGAGAACTTGTTCCTCTGCACATCTTAAGGAAAAGAATCCTAACTGAGCAAGCACGGTGATCTATGCCACCAGAGAAGACTGCTAAACTGAGATTATCTCTACATTTTTAGTTAAAGACTTTGAGTTTGGATAACAGCGGTTGTCCCAAACATCAGGCCAGGAGACTGTCAGAGAGTGACTTCTGTTTGCTCCAAGTAAACATGCTAAACCACCTGTCAGTGATGGGGCAGAAGAAACAACTAATACTAAGTACCATATCCTAGATTAATAAATTCCTTGGCTGAAAGCAGCCTTGTGGTTTCCATTAAAATAACAGAAGTATTTGATATGCAAAGAAAGTAAAAGAAGAGAAATTATTTTTTTTAAATTATACATTAGCTAAGCCACAGTTCAGCTTAGACAATGCCCAAAATCACGTCTTTAGAGATGTCTATGTCCTAGGTTACAATGTAAGATGTAACCAAAAGCATGCATTCTATTATCATCTTCACAAGCTGTTAAAGCAGGTGAGGCAGTGTTTGTTATCTCCTACCATGACTCATCCCTGATAACTCCCTCTGGGAGCTATCTCTGTTTAATGGACAATCAAGGACCCACCACGACTCATAGAATTACATCAACCCATTGTGAGATGCTCCACTCAGGGGGAGGAGCCAAGCATTCCCACCTGGATATAGTCTGGGGTTTGGAACAGCATGAGCAGCCCTTACCTATGGCACTCCCAAAGGACAAGAGCTATCACTGGACCTTCAGGTGATGACCACACCCTTTTCTACAGGATCACTGCTTCAATAGGACCACTTTATCTGGACTGTTACCACCACCCTGACTAACAGGGTGTCAGGCTGTATCCTGACTCTGTCAGTGTTCTTGTACTATTGCATGTATTTTAATTTTCCTATTAAATTGTAATTCTGCCTTGTTTTCTCTCCCTGGTTTGTTTTCAAACTAGTACAGTCTACCACCCAACAGGAACATCAACTATAAAGCAAAAAAAGAAATGCCTACTTTTAGAAAAACAGAAAACCTCAAGCAAATCAAATTTCTCATGACAAACATCAGCTTCAGATCTAGGAATCATTGTCATCATAACATGGAATAATACAGTAAGAATTACAGGCCACTTTTCCATCTCTGATGTTAGTGAGTATGACTTTTACCAGAAGGTAAAAGAAATTTTTTAAATTCAAAATGTATTTCCCTGAATTGTTTTTTTTTTTCTCAAGAAGAGTCAGTAAGAACTTGAAAGGAACGATGACATTACAACTTTTAAGATCCAAACCCCTGAAGATATTCAATCATCCAATACTTTTGGAACACTGAAACAGAACATCTGAATATATACTTTTATCTTATTAATACTATGAATCAAGCAATTATTTGTAATTGGGAAAAAGCTCCAGAGTAAATCACATTTAACAGAAAATAATTTTGAATGGATTTCACATAATTGCTAGCCTCGAAGCTTAAAACGTGTAATTGTTATTTAGATCACTTTCTTAATGTCACTCCACTGTGATCTACCAAGAGATCAAAACAAGGCACTTCAACACTGTAACTCAGACTTGCCATTAAGCGGGAGAGCATAAAATTTCCAAGCTGCCTGAGAATCTTACTGGAGGAAACCCCCAGCCCTATGCATAGCCATGTATGTCATACTACTATGCCATGATTAACGACAAGAAAGATTTTAAATGCTGAAAACAAATCAGATTTATCCTGTCCAAAGTCCTGCTGCCTTCACTATTTCTGATCCAGGCCAGGTGCCATTGGCCTCTTGCATACATTGGCACATCTGCCTCATACTCAGCCACTGTCACCACCACCCCAGGGCCTTTCTTGCCAGGCATTTCCCAGCCGCTGTCCCCATCTTGGAGCTGTAGGGGGTTGTTGTGACCCAAGTGCAAAATCTGGAACTTGGCCTTTTTGAAACTCAGACCACTGGCCTAGGCCCATCAATCCAGCCTGTCCAGATCCCTCTGCAGAGCCTTCCTATCCTCCAGAAGACTTGGTGCCATCTACAAAGTGACCGAAGGTGCCCTCAATCCCCTTGTCCAGGTTATTGATGAAGATGTTAAAAAACTGACCCCAGTTCTGAGCCTTGGGAACACCATTGGTGCCTGGTCCCAGCTGGATGTAGCTCCATTCCCCACCACTCTCTGGGCGCAGACATCCAGCCAGTCTTTTACCCAGTGAACAGCGCGTGGCGCTGG
>NW_008237265.1:2541360-2548871 GCF_000691975.1 Corvus brachyrhynchos
GGGGTCCCTCTTTGCTAGGAGATCGGGTGGGTCAAGCAGGACCTGCCTGTCATAAACCCTGGCTGGCTGGGCTGATGCCCTGGTTGTCCTGCACGTGTTGCATGATGGCACTCAAGAGGATCTACTCCATGACCTTTCCCAGCACAGGGTCAGGCTGACAGGCCTGTAGTTCCCTGGATCCTCCTTCCAGCCCTTCTTACAGAGGAGTGTCCCACTGGCCAACTTCCCTTCACCTGGGACCTCCCCAGTGAGCCAGTACTGCTGGGAAATGATGGAAAGCGGCTCCATGAGCACTGCCGCCAGCTCCCTCAGTACCCTTGGGTGGATCCCATCTGGCCCCATGGACTTTTGTGGGTCTAAGTTGCATAGAAGTTCACTGACCATTCCCTCCTGGATTATGGGAGCTTCATTCTGATCCCTGTCCCTGCCTTCCAGCTCAGGGGGCTGAAGACTGAAGCACAGAAGATATGAAGTACCTCAGTCTTTTCCTTATGCTCTGTCACTATGTTTCCCCCCAAACAAAGGATAAGAGATTCTCCTTGTCCTTTTGCTGCTGATGTATTTGTAGAAACATTTTTCATTGTCTTTGACAGCAGTAGCCAGATTAAGTTCCAGCTGGACTTTGGCCCTTCTAATTTTCTCCCTGCATGACTTCACAACATTCTTGCAGTCCTCCTGAGCTGCCTGTCCCTTCTTCCAAAGGTGATAAACTCTCTTTTTCTCCCTGAGCTTCAGCCAAAGCCATCTGTTCAGTCAGGCTGGTCTTCACCACTTTCAGCACATGGGAACAGCCTGCTCCTGTACTTTTAAGATTTTGATTTTCAATTAACTTGAGCTGTCTATAAATAAAATTATATGACAAATGCCCCTTGAAAGGCTCAAGCAACATTTAAGGACTTGCATGCTTATACAGCTAAACCAAAAAGTACCATACTTAATGTAGGTAATTCTAATGTGGTTTATTTTGATGTGACTAAATACACTTAAAGCTAAGTCACAACAAACATAGTTTAACAAAGCTATTAGCATCCATGTAGCCCTTTGAGCTGTATGTAGAAGCTGAAGAGAAAAAAACCATCTGCAGTAAGATGAAGAATTAGAGCATGACAGATAATGGTACTAAGACAGGTTCCAAAGCAAGGTCAGTAAATAACCAGGAGACATTTTACACAAATACTCATGAAGTAGCCAAAGTGGCAAAACCAGTGGTTGTGGAGAATTAATGTAAACAGTAAGAACAAAAAGCTAATGTTAACAGTGTTTCCACACACGTGCAAAGAAAAGCAGACAGACACAATAACATAAACCAGAAAGCAGCATGGGAGGCTTTTGCTGTACCCCAGTTTACCAGACCAAAGCCCCTGAGTGACGGAGCAGCTGTTTCTGCTCACCAGTCAGCAAGCTGAGAACCAGGAGGCACAATTTTGGCAGAGGATAACTAGACAGAGGACATCTAGATCCTTGAATCCTTTGTTCACTTGGCAAAGTGAATAAAATCTATCTTGTTCCAAGCTGAAACAACCTTGGAAGTCAGCTGCTAAGAAACCCCTGTGAAAACATTACTACTCATTCTGATTTTGTGCATCTTATTTTCCTTCTCTGTCTCCATGTTTTCTGAAAAACAAACCAACCAACTTAATATTAATTTACCTGGATTCTATTGAAATCTTTAGTAGCTGTACAAACAACACGCCTGTTTTCCTCTTCTTTTCTTTGTTCCTCCATAATCTTTTGGTCAAGTTCAATCCTAAACTTGTCATAAAGATCATCTAAATTCGATTCAAATGAAATTTAGTCAATATTCATGGACATGATGTGCAATATGAGTTAACAAGGGGAAGAAGCAGGGGGGAGCTACAGATACAGTAGGCTGAATAACTATTTCCAAATCCTACCATCAAAGCTTTCCATCTTGGCATTTCAGGTGACCCATGAATCAGTTTAATATGTAACCTATCTTGTCTAAACATTTGGTGTTAAAATGAAAGAAGTTAAGTACTGCAGAAAAGAATGTTTCATGACAAGCTGGGAAAGAAAAATCAGTATTATTTTTTCTGCTCTAGAACAGTACAAATTGGACAGTTTGCTCTGATGAAGTAAGCATACCAACTGGAGGCATAAACCAGAAATGAAAACTGGGTGATATTACAATCATCACATGTTATTAAATAGAGATTTCCTAAAAGACATAGTGGATACATTAGAGCTTATAAAGTAAAAACTGCTCTAGTATTTTTAGAAGTTAAATATACAATAGGGTATACCATATTCTCATCAGACGCATCACAACTTCAGGAAAATAAGATTAAAACTACATAATCTTTTTTGTTACCTGCCACTTTTTGGTCAGCTAATGCATTTTTCAAGTCTTTCTGTTGCTGAAGAGACCACTCTCTTAACTGCTCCTTTTGAAACTTCATCCTCTGATCATAGTTTAAGTCTTCACCCATAAACTTCTGCATGCCAGATATAGTACACCGTGGATCACTGTCTGAAACTCGAGCAGGTCTGTCTTTCTTTAGGGCTTGTGGATCATTCAGGTCAAATTCACGTCTTGTTTCCAGCTTCTGAAAATTCTTGTGAAATTCAGTGAGAGCCCTATTCATGTCTTTGATTTCATTTTTCTGTCGTTCTTCTAGCAGACACATAAGCTTGTCATTTTTCTTCATGTTATGAGCTAGACAAAAATGAACACAATGAAACCTCAACTCTTAGAGGTGCACAAATCATTGGAGTGCACACATAAGATGAAAATAAAATTTTCAAGATGTATAAACAGAATATAAGTCTTCAAACTGTTACACCTTAGGAGAGTATTTGATCTGTAAGTACCAGGCCAGCAAACACTCCAATGTTAGTAATATTTACTTATGAAATATTTTCAGCTTTTTAGGTATAAATTATTTTATTAATGCTACAATGAAATATATGCATGTGAAAAAAAAATATAATAGTAAGTACTAGAACTATGAGGTTTCATTTGGTGAAAACCTGCAGGAACACAAGAAATGTACTGTAAACCAGTTTTTCCCATTTACTCTTAGTTTACAGCTACAGCTGAAATACATTATTGCTTGTCAGGAAGCAAACCAAAATTGGGCTCCAACTGAAAGGAATATAGGTAGCTCTTCCACAGTTCCAGTGATTTTTCTAACCATAGCACTAAAATCATTGGCTGGCATTAAGTTTTGAACAGCTTAATAGCTCCTGCCCATTTAATTGAAACTAAATCACTCACAGCATTTTTAAGAAAAACAAACAAAACTCCCACCAAACCAGCCTTTTAGCTATTTAAATATAATTTGCTAGAAAAGATAATCTCCTCTTTTTCCAGGCTCCACATTGCTGCTGGTAGTTTCCCAAGAGTCAGACCCTGACAGGTGTATTTTCCAGCCAGGAAGATCACAAGCAGCTGTAGTAGAAGCACAGCATGGAAGTTGGCAGCTCCATTTTAGCTCCTCTTCAGGCACACAGAGAGCTCAAGCTATGGGACCTTTTCACATGATAGCACGGGAAAGCATGCCAAGAACAGAACACCACAAAGGGTCTGAGGTCAGGGCACAGTGTGAAATATTTGTGTGGCTGCGTGTTCTGACTCAGCAATGGCTCCTCTTATCGCCTTACTGTACGTGACTCATGCTTCCAGCAATAATCTAGAGAGGATTCCACAGAATCTATATATTCTCTGAAAGAATGGCCAGACAGAACATGAGCTCACTCTACAAGAAAGCAACCAAAACAGATTAGCCACTACTATACTGAAAAGGACAGTGGTAAGTAATTTTTAAATCCTCCTGCATATTCAGGTTTTTAAATGATGCTATTTGTCAACAGCTTTTAAAAGAAAACACTGAACATTCTGGTCTATTAGGCAATGTATCCCAGTTCAATCATGTCAATATAAACCTTAAGATAGCAAGGAAAATACATACTGTGCCAATGTAGGTGTATGAACATAAATAGGACATAAATTGGATGACTGAATTTACAGAATACACAAAAGGATAAAAGAAAGCAGGAAACAGATTAAAACATTTAACTATTCACAGAAATATCACAGTATCTATGAATATACCGAATTTTTCATGTTGTGCTTTTTCAGCTGCTTCTTGAAGTTTCCTCTCCTTGACCTGCGCATCCAATGCATCTTTATCAATCTATTGAAATGAAAAAAAAGCAGCTCTTTAGGAGATACTGTTTGAACAATTAAAACAGGGATTGTCAAGCTACATTGACTCACAGTTGTACAAGATAGATATATAAGCCCACTCACAACAGACTATATACACATTACTAATGTAGGTTAAACAAAATCCAGAAACAGAACTATTCTTGTTTGCTTTGCTTTAATAATGATAGGTATGCTCTTGCACCTGATCATATGAAAACACCACATTTACACGATACATAGAGCTGTAAATATTTTCAGCTGCATTACACAGAGTATGTTTTCCTCATTACAGCTGGCAATTTTATTGTTCTGCTTTCATTTATAAAGCAGGTAAGTATTTTAACAGTCAAGATGACAGAAAGTTGTAATAATTCACATTTGAAAAAAATACAGAAGGTTCACTAGAAGAATGGAATGGAAATGTTTCCAGTCTTATCAGAGAGATTCACATGGTTGCCAAAATGCACTACAGGGCACATGATCTGTGATGAGCTGACAGATATGGTACAGAACATCCACATCCATGGGGAGTGGGACCTGAGGAAAGGATAAAATAGGCCACATCATCAAATGGGAGCAGACACCTCAATTTTAGGCAAAAGAATGTGGCCTCACATTTATTGGCAGATGGTGGCAAATTAATAGGCAGAAACATGGATTTTACTTCTTTTTTTTTTATTGTCAAGTCACTTAATGTCTTTAAAAAATTTGTGAAAAATACAATGATAAATCTTCAAGAACCTGGTAAACAATTTTGATAGTCTTTGTCTAAAAACTATTCAGATGAAGACAGAAACAAATCATGGCTGAAAATACACATGGTTAGTACTGTCAAGGACAACTGACAATAGCAATCAGGCAAAGAGATAAGTTTGTAAGCAAGGGTGAAACCATCAAGAATTCTATCCTCCAAAAACAATGGTGTTGTGGACACTAAATATCAACTCTTTCAGAGGTCTCACTGGCGAAGCCAAGCTGTCAGTATAACTACAGGAAATACTGTTAAGAGAAACTCAATACAAGTTCTTAGTATTCTGGCAATAATAGAGGTAGGTCAGTGTATCGGCTTGTGTTACACTATTGGTTCTCTCCTCTTCCAAACGTTTTCACTCGACACAAAAACATCCCTAAAACAGACATTCCCAGTCATATAAAACTACAGGTTTCACTTTTAAGTGTTTAAATAAGAAATCTACAAACAGTTTGAAGCAGCTAATTTTTAAACAAGGTCTATTTTTGTATAAAGTTCACATGTAAATTAGAAGTAATTGTTCATTTGGATTACTCATCTGAACTCTTCAGAAAAATCAGTGATTTACTGAGGATAAGTTCTTCAACCTGTAAGTGAAGAGGGCAGTATCTTACGTTTCCATTACTCAGACGACCAAACAGATACCGAAGTCAAAGTAATAATAAAACTAGTAATAATCAAGGAAAAAGAATATAAAATCTGCGTTCCCATTCTGCTTTCCAGTATATTACCTCCACGTTTTTATTCAAGCCCTGCTTTAGGATTTCTGGTTTCTAAGTCAAATATTGTCTTGATTTTTTAGTTTTCTTAGAGACTGCCACTCAGATAAACTGGTCAAAGAACAGAAGCAAAGAATCTAAAAACCACACAAAAATACTGATATAGAATATCTCTGTATGGATTTCATGGCTCTTAATGGTTCAGACCTGGCCTAACTTCAAAGTGTAATAACAGTCCCTTATGTCAGCATCATTGTTCAGGTACATTGAATGACGGTAAATATACTGTTAATCAAAATTCCCCAGATGATCTCTCCTTCATTTTAGATGTTTGTCTTATGTAAACATCTATCAAAACCTGCCTGAGTCAGTTCTACAAAATAAGTCAGTTCTACAAAAGTATTTGGGTAAAACCTTCGGATGGTGTACTCCTGTACGGCTCAATAAAACACACCAGGATATATTAGTTGCCAGCTATTTCATTAACTGAGAATTTATGGTTTGCACTTAATTTTTAAGGCTCTAGAAAAGCCAGAGAAAATATGTGTTTCTGATGAAGAAATTTCAAGTATCTTAACCCATCCCACAACTGCTAAAAAATATTAGCTCCTTCCACTTAAGTATATTGTTGGTTACTGCGTATGTTGGGATGCCATACCAGGTGGACACATCTGTCATGTTCCTTAAGTGGGAACTGCTAATTGCTCTGCAGCTACAATGACTCTTGCATAAGAGTGACAAGAATAAATTCAAGGCCCTGTCAGAGATAAGGTGAAGATATTTTTCCACTGAGTTATGTTTCTGTACCTCATAAAAGAGGATCCAATTGACATCTGTTGCAATTCTACCAGTTCAATGAAATCACCTCACAGCACTCTTCCCTCCATGCACGCTCACAGAATCTTAATGTAGGCCTTTGAACATATCACAGGGAGATTCAATACACTATTCCATCCGAAGTCAAATAGGTATAGAGCACATCATTCCCTCATGTTCAGGATGCAAACTACATAGTGAACTCTGCAGAAAATCCACCAGCCTAAAGGGTGTTCACATTTACACATCCATGCCAAGAAAAAACAGACACAACAAATAATTACCTATACATAAACAAGGATGGATCTGTCCTATTTTGTCTGATGCAAAATACTGACTAATTGCAGGACCCTTACAGCAGTAAATCTCTCACAGCATCAATTCTAGTGAGATCCAAGCAGACAAGGGCAGTATCAGAGCAGAGAGGTAAAAAACAATTATTTGTTTCAGCCACATTGCATGAGCTGACTCTGGAAGCATTTGGCTTTCCTCAAAGTAAAGCAAACCACATTAACTCCTACACAGAAATGCAACACAAGGCTTGATCTCTCTGTGCTGTTCGGGGGCAATGACACCTTGCCCTTGAACCCAGAGAAGAGGGGCACAAGTACATACAAGAAGCAATACCCACGAAGTTTTGCCTCAACAGGAGGAAGAACTTCTTTCCATTGAGGGTGGCAGAGCACTGAACAGCTGCCCAGGGGGGTCACGAAGTCTTCCCCCTTTAAGATATTCCAAATCCGCCTGGACATGTTCCTGTGTCACCTGCTCTGGGTGACCGTACCTTGCCGAGGTGTTTGGAGTGGATGATCTTCAGAGGTCCCTTCCAACCCTAAGTATTCTGTGATTTCTGTCACCAGTGACTTTAAATGCGACTCTAAATGTTGCATCTGGGCCCTCCCTCCCCCTCACACACGCGCCTGAGCAGGGTCACTGGGGTACCGCTGCTGGCCCGCCCAGACCGGCTCAGTCGCCCCTTCCCTCCCTGTCCTGCCCTGGGGGTCGCCTCTGCGTTAAGCCTCTCTCCTCAGAACTCGTGGGACCGGCGGGGGGG
>NW_008237265.1:2549214-2571097 GCF_000691975.1 Corvus brachyrhynchos
TGAAATATCCTCGTCGATTCTTTGTGGGGGTTGAGGCGGGGAGCTCAGGAGCTCCTGCCCCCGGCTTCCCGTGGGGATGGGTTACCTGAAGTTGCTGGTGGTGAAGGACTTCAAGTCGTGGAGGGGGCAGCAGGTTATCGGCCCGTTCATGAGGTTCAACTGCATCATCGGACCCAATGGATCAGGTAGCACAAGTACATACAAGAAGCAATACCCACGAAGTTTTGCCTCAACAGGAGGAAGAACTTCTTTCCATTGAGGGTGGTGGGTGGTGTGGGTGGTGGGTGTGGGTGGTGCCTGGGTAGGGGGCAGCTGCTTCATGAGCTGTCAGCATTGAGGGCTCAGTTAGGTGGGATTTAGCCTCACGGACCTACTGAAAGTCTCATGTGCACCTGAAGGGGCGGCAGCACAAATGAAGCCTTGGAGGTGCCTGCTCTGTAATCCTTAGCTGAGGATGTAGGTTCTTCCAGCATGAAAGGGCAGGAGCAGGCTGGGGGGGAGAGGGCGTTGATGGAATTTTAATTCCGGGTTGACCTGGCGCTTTCAAGTTTAAGCAGAAAGCCTGGTTTGCAAACAGCACACCTTGTCTTGGCCACCCCAGCTTACAAAGGTCACATAAAGGCGGTTTTATTGTAATACTCCGGGCTGTACCAGTGGAAACCTGCTTTTTTATGGGAGTCTGTGGGTTTTACCACGCTTCCTCCGGGAAGGGGAGAGCGGCTCTACAAGATGGCGGCTGCCACGAAGTCGGGCTCACACGAGCAGCGCGTTTGCAGGTGCAGCGCCGCGCTGTGATCCCAAGGCGCTGGAACTTCTTAAAATTGGATCTTTGCTTCAGAAAGCTCCATTCAACAAAGGGGATTTTATCTTCTGTTTGTCAAAGTCGTAGGAGGTGAGGGCTGTCTTAACAAAGCAGCAAGGATGGGTTTAACATCTCACTTTAGTTTCCCCAGTCTGTTAATGATTTAATTTATAATTCAGATTTTTAGAACCTGTAGTTTCCTCACATACCCGATTGAAGTAAGATCTGTGAATGTAAGTTGAATATATTCAGCATTGTTCTCATGTTCTTTATCATCCTACCCCCACTGTTCTGTATTGTAAAGTCTCAGAATGATGAGACTTTTTCCAGGTGCTCTTTCAGTTAAGTCTGAGTACATTTTATAGATGAATCCAGGGGAAAAGTGTGAATATGATGTAAACCCGGAATTAAAGGTGTGAGTATTATGTAATCCCTGAATTGAGTATCTTTATTTTTCTGGTTTCCTCATGGTGTTCTTCCTTTTCTGATACTTTTGCGAATAAGTCAAAATATTGTCGAAGTAGCAAGGTTAAAGGCTGAAAATAATTAAGCTGTCAGCGGAAATGCTCAAGACTAAAGGGATAAAACAAAAAGAGGACTCCATTAGGAGGATTTTTGTCGAAGAACTGTGACCAGAGAGCTTTGTTGCTGTGGTGATTGGATCTGGGATAGTGCTTGTATTCTTCAGGAGACGGGAGTTGCAGTGGAAAGGTTGGGGATGCAGTGCTCATGCAATAAACTTCCCTCACTTCGCTCCAGATAGCTCACTGCCAAGGAAGGAGAGTGATGTGGCACACTCTCCTCCAGAGAAGCTTGTGTAAAAACAAAGGACTTCTTCAATAAGGCTGAACAAGTAAATTAGTTTTGTCGTAATTTTTATTACAGATAGGCTTATTTTCTGCTGCCAGTGTGTTACCTCTTAAAAATGTGTTTATTATGTGCAACAGCTTTTCCTCAATAAAATCACAAAATCATAGAATGGTGGGAAGGGACCTCAAATCTCATCATGTTCCAACCCCCCTGCCATGGGCAGGGACATGTTCCACTATCCCAGGTTCCTCCAAGCCCCATCCAACCTGTCCTTGAACACTTCCAGGGATGGGGCAGCCACCGCTTCCTTAAGCAACCTGTGCCACTATCTCACCACCCTCACAGGGAAGAATTTCTTCCTAAAATAATAAAAAATACATAATTAGAAATAGAATTTACAAAGAATTCACAATTCTCCAGATTCTTTAACTAATTCTTAATAAGATGCCTCTATGTATGTCTTGTCAAAAAAGTCTTAATTTTTTTTTTACTTTTCAAGGAAAATCTAACATAATGGATGCTGTTAGCTTTGTGATGTGTGAAAAGACATCAAATTTGCGAGTTAAAAGCGTTCGAGAACTTATTCATGGAGCACATGTTGGAAAACCTGTTTCTTCTACAGCTAGTGTGAAGATAGTATATTGTGAGGAAGATGGGGAAGAAAAAACATTTTCAAGAGTTATCCGTGGTAGGTAGTAAATTCTGCTGCATGTACTGTCTATTTTCTGATCTGTAAAGAAATGGAGACCAAAAATACCCAAATTGGAATTTCAGATGCCCGATACTATTTCGTAGTTGGGCAGATTAGTATAGTCCTTCAGGTAACATTTTAGTAGTGATATAAATGAAAAAAACCCCATATTTGGGTTAATTAGTTAAATTAAACAAGTTATTTTATGTTCTTTGCTCGATATCTGTCTCTAGATATTTCCTTGGATCTGTAGATGACGTTGGCTCTAGGAAATGGGGTCTGACACCTTGCTGCAGGCATGAGCACCATAAACATGTCTGTTCCTTCAGAAAGTACTAAAACTAGAGACTAGAGTTTTCAAACAGAAAAAATAAATTACTGAAAGGAATAAATGAGTAATTGAAATCTATTGTCCTCTTTGAGAAAATTGCTCAGTTAAATAATTCCAGTAGTTTATAGTTTAATTATTTTCCAGTGAATTTTTTGTTGTAGCTGTTTTCAGCAGTAATTTGTTTCCTTTCCTCCTTTAGGTAGTTGTTCTGAATTTCTTTTCAATGACAAGTCTGTCAGCCGATCTGCATACGTATCTGAGCTTGAAAAAATAGGCATTCTTGTCAAGGCCAGGAATTGCCTTATTTTTCAGGTGAGCGTTCAAGGTACTTTGAAAAGAAAACAAAAGGTTCTTAGGTTATTTCATAGAATACACAGTTAAGTATTGTCTAGAAATGAGGACACCCATAGCTAACTACAAGGCAACATGTTTTTCCTGACCTGGGCCAAGAACTACAAGATTACAAAATACACTTAATGGGGTTTGTATGTACATGCATACAGTAGTAAGAAAGAAGCTAATCTGGAAGAAGTTGAGTGCTTACATTGTTCACAGTATAGAAAAAAGTATGGGTCTGTATAAATGTTTAGTGTATTCAATTGTAGGAGTGCTAGGAAAAAGTGATTTTATCTTAAAACACTCCTGTTAGTAAAGATGCATGAAAATGTAGAGGATTTTTTGTTAAGACTGAGGGGTTGAAAATTCTGTTCAGCTATTAGTTTCCACGAGTTTAATTACATAGGCCTTAAGCATTTGCTGAATAATACATTTCACAAAGTCATCTTCCTTGGAGTTGCTGACGAAAATTCCTGAGGAAGAATGGATTTCTCCCTTTTGCAGAAGCATTTATAGAAACCCGCATGGTTAGGTGATACTCATTTTGGCACTAAATTTTTCCTTGGGTTCAAATCCAGATGCCGACCGACCAACTGTGTTCACCATAAATATATACAGAGGTCAATTTTTACGATATACTGTTAAATTCATAAGGCATCAGAATGATCTACAGTGCTGTATAATTATTTTCAATTTTGGTTTAGGGAACAGTAGAATCAATTGCAATGAAGAAGCCAAAGGAGAGAACTCAACTTTTTGAACAAATTAGTAATTCATGGGAATATGCTGAAGAATATGAACAAAAAAAGAAGAAAATGCAGCAAGCAGAAGAGGATGCACAGTTTAATTATAACAAGAAAAAAAGCGTGGCAGCAGAACGCAAACAAGCAAAGATAGAAAAAGAGGAGGTAACTTCAATTTACTCCATGTTTTCATGCTGAGATGCCAGATTTTGCATCTCTTGTGAACTTCAGTAGTGTTCAAAAAAGCACAACAAACCAACAAAACAAACCCACAAAGTTCTGTTGGTTTTAGTCTGGTATTTTTTTTCAGTATGGTGTAGTATATAATAATATAGTTTAAAAAGGTAGATGAATACACGTAATCTAAATAAAAGAAAGCATAGGCTTGCCAGTATAATTAATTAAGTATTGACTTATATACTTGAGTTTTATGATTAGTGAACATTACTGAAATTACAGCTACTTGTATGTCATCTTACATCACTTTGGCCTTGAAATTAGACTGCTAATGATGGAAAATAGTTTTTATAAACTACAAATTAAATTTTAAATTGGTAGGCAGAGCATTACCAGATGCTAATCAAGGAACTGGATGAAGAAAGGATACAAGTGCAGCTTTTTCAGCTTTATCACAATGAAAAAAAAATTGACTTTCTGAAAAACAGTTTGGATGAAAAGAATATGGAGGCTCATATCAAGAAAGAGTCTCTTTCTACAGCAGAAGATTCATTTAAAGTCAAGAAGAAATTACTTGGGATACTAAACAGGGACCAACAGCATATGGAAAAAGAAATGAAGTAGGTTTTCCAATCAGATTCTGTGATAGTTGAATTTTAAAGCATTATCCTGGTAAAAATTTGGGTGATAGCCCAGTGCTATGGAAGTCAGCTCCTAGCAGTTCACTGAAGTAAAATCTAGAAATGGTTTTCACATCATCTACCGTGCCTAGATACATATTTCGTTATAGAAATGCTTGCTTGCTATTAACTTTTAGGAGGTTATGTTTCACTTCTTAAATTACTATTTTCAGTGGAGATAAAAAAATGTCCTCTGTGGGCATACCCACAGTGTAAGCCCCAACCTTACAGTTTAAAACTGATTGTTTGCATATGTGGTTGGCAGGGGGGAGGGGGTGTCTTTTCTATCTTCCCTCTCTCCCCTTTACCTGTGACTTTGTTGTTTTGGCTGTGTTTTGTGGTGGTTGGCTGGTTGGGGTTGGTTGTTTTGGGTTTGTTTTCGGTTTTGTTTTTTAGGACTCTGGAAGCATCACTGATTCAGCAGAGACCCCTCTATATAAAAGCAAAGGAAAACACATCCTACCAAATCAAGAAAGTAGAAATGTCTAAAAAATCTCTAAGGGACAAGGAGAAATCCTGTGATAAGGAAAAGAAGAACATAAAAGAACTAGAGATAGAACTGAATGATATTGAGAAGGCATGGAGAGCATTTGAGGAGAAAGCTGAAGAAGAGAGAATGCAGAGAGCAGCAGATATTGAGCTGGGAGAAAGTCAGGTGAACCAGGAGGCCCAGAAGTACTGTTTACTAGAGAAGTCCAAAAATACTCCTATTTACAGGGAAACTGCTATTTCACCAGTGACCTGTGATTCCTACTAATCTTTTTCCCCTTGAGCTCCAACAAAACCAAAATTCTAAGCTTTATTTAGACACATGGTACATTGTGGGAGGGTAGGACAGAAAACATTTGTCAGGGTCTCAGGGTGAGTGATTTTTGAGAACTGGCTTTTAATCTGAGATATCAATTAGGGAAAACCAATGAAGACAAAAAAGTAAACCAGACCTGGTAGTATACATAGCATCTGCTGTGGGTCTGAGACTGAAACTGGGGTAGCTCATTTGAGAAGGAAGGGGCTACATCCTTTGACAGTAAATTCACTTTGGAAGAAGCTGTCTTTGCAACCATATGGCCACAAATGCTTGTAAAACTACGTGATAGCTTTTTTCCACTGTCTCCTCCTTAAAATAGTTTCTGATCAATTAATGGAGAACATGCAGGGTTATTACCTTAGTTTGTGAATCTTTCTGCTCTGCACTTTAGAGGTATTTGGTCAGTTAGTCATCACTTAGCAGAATTGTTTAAAATATTTATATTTCACTTACTATGTGAAATTTTTTAGTAACATGAGAATGCTGAAAATATAAATACCAAAACTTGCACTAATTTTGGGCTATGCAAAAACTGAGTGTTAACCTTCAGATGGAATGGGAAGTACTATAAACTTCCCTGAACGATAATAGTTCTTGCCTACAGTCTTTTTTTAGCCTTTTTTATTACTCTTAGGTGTAAACTTTGGATTGAATCTTACTCTAAAAAAGTACAGCTTGTTATCCTGCAATCAGTAGCTAGAAGAGTTTTCTGGAGAATTGGGTAGTTTCCATAATTTTTATTATGATAAAGTAGGTAGTTACTTAAGGCTGTAACAAGTCTTCTCACTTTCCAAGGAGTGAATCTTTTTTTTATTTCTTTTTGTCCAGTTAGAGCGGTACAAAGAGCTAAAGGAAATGGCAAGAAAGAAAGTAGCTACACTAGCCCAGCAGCTAGAAAAACTTCGCTGGGAGGATAAAGGAGATCAAGAAAGGCTGAAACTTAATCGGAGGAAGAAGAATGAAATTGAGGTATTTGTATCAAACTAGAATTAGATTTTTAGGAGAAAAATGTCTCTCTACCATTTCCTCTGGTATAACTGTATATAAGCTTGTTCAATACTTTGACATAATTAAATCCTCAGCAGAGGAGGTATGTTGCAAGTGTTAGCTCAGTTTCCATGTTGCAGCAGGTTTAGCAAAATGGCCTCTAAATTTGTTCAGAAGTCGTTTGCATGGGCCTACACTGAGGATTTGGGTTTGAAAGCTTTGGCTATGATATTTTACAATTACTCAGAACATTGGCTTAACTGTCATCAGTTTCTGGTTTTGTAAGTGTAGTCTTTCTGGGATGTCCCACTGCTGTTGTATGTGTGTATGACACACCCTGCAGAGGTGTATTTTGATCACAGTTACCTTTTGCTGAGATGGTTTTAAGGTCAGTTGTGTGTAAGAATGTGTTGCAGTTTTAAAAATCTCAGTGTCCACTCTTAAAACTCTTTCCTTGCACTTCAGAGGCAGTTGTTTTGTGTGAATACAGTTTCAGTCATTTTGATTCTGATATCTTTTATCATTGCAGATACAAACATGTAACAATAAAATATGCACATTTTTCACTCTGGCTTGGTTACCATGCCTGATGTTTCCTTCTGATAGAAGTAAAAAGGGCAGAAGCTCAGCTGATGATCTGTGTTTTGCTGGAAACCTTGTCCTGTTAGATGTTTTGGGTTTTCTGGTTGGTTTTTTTTTTCAAACTCCGCTAACTTGCATTTTTGTCATGTACTGAGAAGTTAGAGAGGCAGCATGCATTTCTTCAGCATTTAGTTACAGAGTCAAGGTTGAGGGAGACTCCTGTTCAGAAAGCTTATCAATGCATCGTATGAGACTTTACCAGTGATAGAGTTGCAAACACCTCATTCTTGTACATGTAAACTTGCTTCTATGGAAAAGTCTATATTTTACTCCATACTTAAGAGAATATAAAGTTATCCTTACCATAATAGCTAAGCTGATATTTGTACATCCATTTTTTTCTTCATAAAATACTATTTCTTTTTGGATTACTAGTTACCAGGAAAATGTAATTAGCATCTAGAAGTGAAATAAATTCCATTGCCTGTGCTTCTTAAACTGAGCAAGTCCCATTGTGTTGTTGAGAAAGGAATAAGGAATACTTAAGAGTGCATGAAATACAAATATGCAGATATTTAAGTGGGTTCATGAAGAGGTTAACTTTCCTTCCCTAGAACTATTTAAAAGGTCACAAGGATTTCAGGAGTTAAATTAAAGCTTAATAAGCTGTGTAGGTAGCAGTATTTTTTTTCTTCTTCACTTGCTTCAGTTAGTGTATTTTTATTAAATTTGAGTAATTGAAAATTCTAGTTTTACCATTGGTGGGGTTTTTTTGCTACAATGTTTTGTGTCAGTTTGGAAGCTGTGTCAGCTTCTTTGGAAAAAGCTATTCATGCAGGGCCAAGAATAGCACTTTCTCTGTTTTAAGCCCTATAATTTCCTGGCTCTTTGTTTAAAGTTTTTTTTTATTTGTTGGTGTCATGATTCTCTGTGCTGAAGAGGCTTTTCCTAAACTGTAGCTGAACATGGAAAATCCAGTAATGGCCTTGGTAGAATAATTTCCCTGTATTATTTGTTCAGGTGCAGCTTGGCACCTACTATAGCAAAAGAGATGCTGTTACTTCACTGTGAAATACCAGTAAAGAAGAGAAGACGTATCTCAGGACTTGTCCTGAATGTAAAACTGTGTATCTTGTTACAAAACTGTCATTTTGCTCTGGTTTATTTTCAACACATTCTATTTGTGACTGCATAGGAAACCATAAAACAGACTGTGGAACAGGTGGAAGAGCATGAAAAACGCATAGAGAAGTTGGAAGAATATGCTAAAATATGCACGTATGTGTAAAAAAAGAAAAGCTAACTGGATTTCTTGGGTGTTAATTATTTCTTGGGTATTAATCATTTTCAAAACACAGGTTTCTAATTCCTTCTAATTATTTTCTTTGAAATTTTAGTAAGAACTAGAGTTCTTACTGATTACTACTAATTTTACTTAATAATTCAGTTACTTTAGCTTTCAAAATAGGGTAGGAAGTATGATGATTAATCCATATTTTGTTTGAATCGGTTCTATAATTCTAATTTCTCTCGAGTTATTTCACTATGGGTATGGGGCTATTAATGGACAAATTCTGAGCAAGAAAACAGGACAGTTTTGTAATTGTGCTGCTCTAGAAAGCATTAATATTTAGGTTGTTTATTAGCACAGCTCGGTTCTTGCCTCCTGCACCTTGGCTTCTGCCTGATACTTACTCCTTGTGAAGTAAGGTGACTGCAAAATGACCTTAATTTATACTGAATGTGTGTATAAATGAAATTGTGAATTGCTTTTTTTTTTTTTTTTTGCTTCTGTTCAAAGTGGATCATTAACAGAAAAAAAACAGCAGGAGGAAGTGCTGGCTAAGGAAATTGAGAACGCAACAGCAAGAATGGGTGAAGTGAATGAAGAGTTGAACAAAATAGTTGGTGAACTACAGAATGCCAAAATTGATTACCATGAAGGAAGGCGTGAGCAGATGAGAGCAGAGATCCTGGAAAGTCTCAAAAGGCTATATCCGGATTCTGTGGTAATGGAATGTCCTCATTTAAATGCTTTATTTTAGCATTATGACATAAAAGTTCTGCATTAGACTGAGTAAGCAGCTGGAGTAAATTGGACAGTCTGGCACATCCTTTTGAATTTTGTGCTTGCTTGAGTGTACTTGATGAAATAGTATTACTGGAAGAATTGTAGCATGTACTGTCATTATTTTTCACAGGTTCCAAAAATAAAGGGATTACTAGCATCAAATAGTAATTTTGCTCTCTTGTGTGATTTAGTGGTGTTTAATTCATTTTTTCCTTATTTGGTTTTGGTTTTTTCTGTCCTCAAACATATTTTTGACTTTGTTATTTTGAACAAATGAATGGGAAGGTTAGCCATGAGACCATTTATTCCGAACAAATAGTGCTTCTGAAAGACAATTTTTATATTATCAAATGGTCTGTCTTTGCTTATAAGTTGGCATATTTTACATATTTTCCTAAAATTACTCTTCAGTACTTAAGGGGTTTGTGTATTGATCCTGAATTGTCAGCAGACATTAACTGGTTTATGGAGCATCTTTACATCTTTTTAGTGACATCAAAAAGATATAATGCAACACTGAAAGCCATTTCAAACAGGAATTTTTAAATAAATATAATCAATTAAATAGTTGGCCTCTGAATATGACTCAGAGTAATCAGTCCTTTTTGAAACATAGTCATTTGAGATGTGCAAGCTGGAAATCTTTTTTTTTTTAATGTTTTTTAATGTTTACTCAGCTTTCCAGTGTTGCCATAAGAACATAAAAAGTAAAATGTTTTCAGTTCTTTGCTTCTTGGTCTTTTGCGAAAACCTCCTCAGAGTACAGCAAGCATCTGATCATGTTGTATTCTCCAGAAAGTAAGAAACTTGCTTTTCAGCTGCTCTTCAGAATTTTTTCATCCAAGTTAGCAAGATGGTCCAAAAAAATCAAAAACCTGATTGCCTTACCTCTTTTTGCTCACTTTGTTTTATATCCCTGTTGGAAAATAACTGGATCAGATGGTGATGCCATGCCAGCTTAGGGAAGGCTGGTGTTGAGGAATATTCTGTCATTTTCCTGTAGGAACTACAAATTTAAGAGTGCTTAGAGATGGGATGGCTTCTAACAAAAATGAGAAGTCAAATTTGGTACATAAACTATCCTGTTACAGGAAGGCTTAGTGCTACCTGCTTCAGTTACCCTTGTTCCTGTAGTAGTTCTCCCAACACTACCATACTGAGGCAGCAGAGTTGTTACTGAACTGCTCCTTAATGCTCGAGTCTACTAATTCCAGATGAGTGAATGCAACCTAAATCACAGTTTTAGGATGGAAGGGTCAAGACACATTTTGTCTTCTGGTCTGCTGGCAGAACTGAAGGAAATCTTTGTGTCTCGGTCTTCTGGATTTCATGGGCAAAAATGGCAGACTGCTTCTAAATGTTCAGTTCCTACATCCATCTTACAGCTTCTGTTCTGTTTAAAACATGCTTACAATGGTGGGTGTGCACTGCAGGTACTGAAGTTAGCTGTGCCATAACGTGGTTCTGCTGTAGTACTGACACGTGCATTTACATGGATTTGGCCCATCAATAAAGGGAATTTTGCAGCTGCTTATAGTTTTTACAGCTTAGTTGTCAAAATTGCATTCTTACATTAATAGTTTTAATTGTCAACTTTGCTGTTATTACAGATTCAGTTGGACACTCAGTGTTTGTTTTCATAGAAATCTGACATTGCATTTAGACTTAAATGCATGTGTCTGAAAACCAGATCATAGTAGGCCATGAGTTTCCAGTAGTTTAAGTACCTTGGCTGAGACAATACTGTGAATGACCTGTCGCTCACAGCTCTTGCCAGCTGTCTTTTCATTTGCTTAAATCTGGTAAGAAGAAAACTGTAGATATGCAAGAAGAGATGAGTAGCTACATGTCAAGAAGCAGGAAAATTGTTTTTGCATGAATTCACAGATAATAATGTTCAGAATGTGCATCAGTGGAATTTGGTCGTTCAGAAAAAGTTCAACTCTGCCTATAATTACAGAAAAGAAATAAAACTCTTTAGGGAGCATGTACAACAGAGAACTATAGTTAATTTTCTCTCTGGATGTGTTGTTTCAACACATGGCAAAAGAGGCTTGATTATTTGGACTATGCAGTACAAGAAAATTAGTTTTTATCCTTTCATGCTTTTTCGTTTTTGGGTTGAAACTGGAGTGGTACCTGCCTTTTGCAGGTAATAGGTCGATTTATTTAAGATGTTAATGTCATTTTAAGATCTTACTGTTAGATACTTTCTTACTTTCCAAAAAACATGCTTAGGTATCTTTGTCACTGTCATGCTTCTAGAAGTGTATGAAAGAGATTCTCAGTAAAACATTGAGATATGTGACTGTAACCTTAGAGAAAAAATTACATCCCTTCAGATTCTGAAGATATACTTTGCAAGTTGGGTTGATGACTGCTATGATTCCTGTTTTTTCTGATGTACAGCTGTTGTTGTGAGAGAGTGCAGCTGGTAGATAGGTAATACTGAAGCAGTAAGAGGAAAACATATCTTCTATGCAGAAATATTTTTGCTATCTAAAGTATTAATATTTCTCTCTATTTTAATCTTCAGTTTGGAAGATTGCTTGACCTGTGTCATCCTATTCATAAAAAATACCAGCTTGCTGTTACCAAGGTATTCAGCAAATACATGACTGCTATTGTTGTTGCCACTGAAAAAACAGCAAGAGATTGCATTCGGTTCCTAAAACAGGAACGAGCTGAACCTGAAACTTTTCTTGCTTTGGATTACCTTGATGTAAGTATGTTTTTCTTTCTCCTGTCATCAGCAAGCTAATACACTTGTAAGTCTTGGTACTGGCTCATTTAACTAAAATAGGCTTAAGTGTTAAGGCACAGGACTTGGCAAGTGAATTTTGTGAGGCTCCTGTTGGACCACTTTGCCAGCCAGCTGAGGTCCCTCTGGATGGCGGCATGACCACCTGGCATATCAGCAGTTCCTCCCAGTTTTGTGTGATCAGCAAGCAAATTGCTGAGGGTACATTCTTCCCCATCATCCAGATAATTAATTAATGAAGATGTTAAAGAGGATCGATTCCAGTATTGACATGGCTTGCTACGGGCCTCCCATGGGACTTTGTGCTACCAGTCACTACCCTGTGGGCTTGTCTGTTCAGACAGTTTTCAGTTCATCTCACTGTTCATCCAGACCCTATTTCATCAGCTTCTCAATGACGATCTTAGGGGAGGCAGTGTTAAAAGCCTCTCTGAAGCCTAGGTAGATAATATTCACTGTTCCCCCCTGCTCTGCCAGGCTAGTCATTTCTGTTCTGTTAGGCTGTTGTTAGTCATGCATGACTGACTTATGAATCCAAGGTTGACTACTTCTCCAAGGTTTAGTGTTCATATGCCTGGAACTGGTTTCTAGGATAAGTTGCTCTATCACCTTTTGCAGGATCAGCCTGAGGTTGGCCGTCCTGTAGTTCCTTGGGTCTTCCTCTCGCCCCTTTTTGAACAGAGGAGTGACACTTGGTTTCCCCGAATTCTTAGGCACCTCTTTCAGTTGCCATGATCATTCAAAGGTACATAGAAAGTGGCCTCGTAATGACACCAGCTTCTCCTTCAGCTCTGCTGGTTGCATCACACCAGGGCCCGCACATTTACATGCATCCAGTTTGCTTAAGTTTGTCTGACCTGATCCTCTCCTAACAAGAATGTATCTTTCTTATTCCAGACTCCCCCCTGGGCTCTGGAACCCAGGATTTCCAGAGGCTAGTCTTGCAAGCAAAGATTGAGGTGAAAAAGGAATTCAGTACCTCAGTCCATTCTATATGCTGTGTCACTAAGCTCCCTGCCTCATTCAGTAGCAAGCTCACATCTTCCTTAGTCTTACTTTTGGCACAGATCTTGAACTCTCTTGTTTATTCCCCATGCATTAGTGTCCTTTGATTTCATGCACAGGTTACACAGTAGTATCTTAATGCCATTATAAATAGTAATGCAGTAGGTTACACAGATTGAAGGACAATGGTGTACCAAGAACATAAACCCCAGATCTGTTTCTAGTCTTGCAGTGATTGAGCTCCCTGGTGCGTTGATCTGTACATTCTGTCCCCAGACCACTCAGATTTGGAAATGCTTTGCTCTAACAGCGTGGATTCTAAACACTGCTTGTTTGCTTTACAGGTCAAACCAATTAACGAGAAGCTAAGGGAGGTAAAAGGAGCTAAAGTGATGGTGGATGTTGTACAAACACAATTTGCACCATTGAAAAAAGTCATTCAGTTTGTGAGTGGGAATGCCTTGATCTGCGAAACAGTTAAGGAAGCAAAACATATTGCATTTGATGGACCAGTGAGGTTGAAAGTAAGAAGCCAAAGTTTGTGGCATACGTTTTTCATTGCAGTTTTGTGTTTGATGCCATTAAATAATTCTTCTGTAAACATGCTGGAGTATTACAGATAAACACAGAGTTGGTACCATGTTGTCTAATCCCACAGAAACAAATCGCTAGATAATTCACATGGTTGTTTTCCTCTGAAAGTAAGTTGAAGTGGTTTCCTGGGAAAAGGAGGGGGCAAATGAAAGGGTAGTTAGTGTGCAAATATGGTTCTTGGTATGGTCCTTGTGATTAGGAGTAGGAGGGAGGGATAATCTTGCTTCTGAAACAGTCTGATTTAAAAATACAGACTTTATCTTACAAGATTTTCTTTGAAAAAATGCTTTCAGAATTCTTTAAAATACCTGCCAGAATCCCTTGGTTGTAGATACAGGTTATGTCAAGGACTGGAAGCTTCTCTGTCACTTCCTGCAGTTCTTTCTTATTCCTGTCTCTATTGCTGCAGACAGTATTTTATGCACTTAATAAACCTTCTAAAACTTAGATTAAGACACCTTTAAGTTGAAGGTGAGTGTGAAATCATGTTTACTTGAAATAGTCACAAAAACACCCATGTTCTTTACTAAAATCTACACTTTCACTGTACAAACAAGCTGTTTGCCTTTGCTCCGGTACCACGTTGCTTGGTCAGTTCTACCGAGCTTAAAAGGTGTCTGTTCTACACCTTTTCAGTACAAGTGTAGACACAAGTGGCTATATGCAAGGAAATGATACAATTTCATTTTATTTTCTGATCAGTTGTAACAATACCAAAATGTAATTAGTGCTAAGAAACAACAGACTTTTTCTTTGCTTCAAATATCTCATGTTAGCAGATTTGGAAGAGAAAAGAAAAATTTGAGCCCAACTCAAATGTGGTTGTTACTTGTTTAACTACCGTATCTTGGGCACTAGTGCATGGGGTATTTTGGCTGGGTTTTTTTCTGATTTATTTGGATTTAACTTATTTTCTTCCAGACAGTGGCTCTTGATGGAACTTTATTTTTGAAATCTGGAGTGATTTCTGGAGGATCAAGTGATTTAAGATTTAAAGCTAGATGTTGGGATGAGAAAGAAATGAGTAAAATGAAAGAAAGAAGAGATAGCTTGATTAATGAGTTAAAGGTAGGTCTCTTAAAAGCACTTAACTGTAGAAGTCATGCTATATCTAACTTATTTCAGCTCTGGGAAGGTGATCTCCTAAAAATGTAATTTTCAAAGCTTTTGACAGGACATAATAGCTGTTCATTCTGTTCTAGTTAATAATGAACTCTGCATCTCTCTTCTTAGCTGAGATTCTCAGCTCACAGGTGGAAACACAGGACAAGACTGTTGGTCCAAGCTCCCTCCAGGAAAAAGTTGTTGTTCAGAGTACCTGAAGACTTGTAGTGAAAATGACAATATGATCTGTCAACATGGGAATGTTTGCATGAACCAAAACCTGCCAGTGTAAAACAATGTGTCATTAGTGTTGACTTTTTTTAAGAAGGATGGAGTTGTAATGTAATCTGCCAGTGGGTACTTTCTTGGGGGAAACAAATCCATTACAATATTAATATTGAATATGACCTGTGCTATCAGCCCTTACCTTGAATGAGGCCTGTGTCAGTGAGGCTAGCTTTAAAAGCTGAAAAACAAATAATTTTCAAATAGTACGCCTTTTGTTTAAATGCTTTTTCTTCCACCATAACACTTTCCCAGGACTTAATGAAGATCAGACGGAAGGAGGCTGACTTGAAGCAATTGCGTGCTCAGTGCCAAGGAACTCAGACACGACTTAAGTATTCACAGAGTGAATTAGACGTTATTAAAAAGAAACGTCTTGCTAATCTCTTCATGGTATAATACTAATTCTGTATAATTTTCATGTTTAATAATTGTATTGCTTTAAACTGCAGTTATTCATCAAGTAATGCTACTTCCTTACGTAGTTTTTAAAATTTAGCTAAAGTTTTACATATAGCAGTTACAAGTGAGGAATTGATAAAATATAAAAAACAAGATTGCAGGGTACTTCACATGAGGCTTTTTGTATTGTAGTTTTAAAAAGCTTGGTTTATCATTTAGTAACCTTCAGAAGTCTGTAAGTCAAAGTGCACTTTATGTGGTATTTAGTTTGCTTTTCTGCTCATTTAAACTAATTGTTACATGCAGATTAGCAATAATAGTGGTTAAGTGGCATTAGAGAAGAAAATATTTAAATTTCTAATCAGAAGAAACAGTTAACGTGGAACAGAGCTGTCTCTTAATTTCTAGAAAGTTGATCCTTCTATTAAGAGAAAGTACCATCTTTTTCCTTTTTTTCTATCTAGGAAAAATCAAAACTGGAAAGTGAACTGGTAAATATTGAGGCTCAGTATGATATGCTTAATGAAGGAGTAGTACAAAGAAAAGAGAAAATACAAGAATTTCAGAAAAAAATTAACGAGGTAATGCATTCCATCAGAGCTTTGAGATGTTGTGCTGTTAGGCTACAGAAACCTGTGTTTTACTGACATTTAGACCCGGACAACTTCTTACTTTGTAAAATGTTTTGTCAACAAGGCTTGTACATTATTCCAGCAATCTCTCCACATCCTCTACCTTTCTTGCCAAGGTAGCTGTGAACAGAGAATGTTAGTGTATGTGTGTCATAGCTTTGCAAATCGGTTTCCTTAGAGTCAAAGTTCTGTGACTGTCAAGTGCTAAACACAAATCCAACCAACCAAATCCATCTGTGTCTCAAATAGATGAAGCTTTGCTTAGTATCTACAGTTTTCTAGAGCTGAAAAGAGTCCTCAGTACGGTGAGAGGACTGTGTTCTGAACTCTACAGGTGACATGTCTGGGGGATGGCCTGTATACTAGGAAAGTAGATGGAAAACAGCATAGTGTGAAGGTTCCTTTCTCTTGGGAAGTAGCCAGTATTTGTGCTTCATATTCTCTATGCTCTGATTACCCCGGGAAAGTGGCTGAGGTGTGCATGATAATTGTCAGCAAATTCCTATTGCACTGTTTAGTGGGGTTTGTTTGTTTCTGTAGAGGTTTTCTTTTTGTGGTTTTGTTGTTTGGTTTTTTCTTTGGTGGGTGGGAAAGAGGTTCTTTCGGGTTTTTTGCATGTTGTGGTTTTTGGGATTTGTTTTGGTATTTTGTTGGGTTTTGATTTTTTTTTTTTTTTCTAAGACGGTTGTATACCTGTGTTCAAGTCCAATTCAGGGAAGGTGGAGCTAGCCTGTGATATAACTGAGTGTTCTTCTTTCACCCTCTCTTTTGAGCTGTAGGTGATGGAGAACTTGGAGATCTTGTTCTACCCCACCTGTCCAAATTCATTACCTGTTAGAATACTAAACAGCTTTTGTCTTTAGAATCTGCTCCTGTCTGCTTCTTATCAGCAACAGGAAAAGTTCCCTATGATATGTGATCTACCACCTAGGTTTCTCAGCTGGTGTTTGTGTAGACACTTCTGCCATCTCATCCCTCAGTTTCCCTGTCATTTGCTGATCTTCCCGTGCTCCCCAGAGCAGTTCATACAGACACTGGGCAGATGGAAGAGCAGGGTTGTCATGAAGAGACTGAAGGCATTTCAGTGAAGGGAATGTTGGTAAAGCCTAATGTGATGCTAGGAGGGGTTTCCTACTGTGTTCTGCTAGAGTAGGCAGTAACTGACCTCTTGGGGAAATAGGCATCTCATCTCTACCTGCATCTTGAAGCTGCCTTTGTTCCTACTCTTGCCAAACAAAGAAATCTGGTATAAGCTGTGGAAAAGTGGTACTGCAGCTTTATCTGGAAAATTCACAGCCTACGACTTAAGATGCTGGTGTAAATGCTGGAGAAGGAGAGATTCCTCACCACTGTCCGTAGTAACTCAGGCTGTATCATACATCTTTAATTTAGTTCCTGGCTTCTGACCCATTTTTATCAGTCAGTCTGGGATTAATTCATGACTGGAATTCTACATTTAAGAACAAGCCAAAATTGCTGCTGGTTCTCTGTCTTGCTTGGGGTGCGGTCATGAGGGAGTGCAGGTGTCTGTCATCTGCAAACACTGAGAATGTCATTGATGGTTAAGCTTGTAAGAATTCCAGGTACAGGGAACTTTTATTTTGCTTATTCTGAAAAAAAAAAAAAGGGGCTATCATTTGGAGCAATCATCAGTTTCCAAAGAGTAGTGTAACTTGGAGAATGTAACTTGGTTTGATGTAGTATTTGATACCTGGCTAAGAAAGCGTGAATACTAAAACAATATCAACAATACCAGGTTTTGACCTGTAGAGTTCTCGTAAAATTTTGTTCAGTCCATTGGGTTTCCTTTTAAATAGGCTGTTGCTATTTCTTCCTTCAGTTCAGCCATATACATTCTACCTAGTATTTGCCTGCTTAAATTTTTCTTCAAAATTTTAGAATTGGTTTTGGCTGATGCTTTTGTTAATATCTACTGTATCATTAGGAGATGAGATATTCCATGGCAGAGTTTTTGCTATGATTTTTCTATAAATGGAGCACAGTAATTAATATTAATGGTTGTCTTGAAAGGATTCAAATAAAAAACTGAACTACAACTCCAAGAAATCTGGTGTATCTAATTAGTGTCCTGTCCAGCTTTCTCTTCTTCCGCTGTCTGGGAACAACAGGCAAAACCAGGGAAGCAGGTTACAACTGTGATGACTTTTGTCTTCGGAATGACCAGGTGCTGTCAAGAAGATCTTAGGTTGGAGTTACACTTGGTAGCTCACAGGCACATATGCCATATGTCTGGCATTTGGACTGAAAATGTTATTTGAAAATTTCAAATACAAATTACTTCTCAGTAGTTGTTAGCTGTTTTCTTGAAGTATCTTAAAAATCCAGTCTGTAGCATGAAGTGATTGAATATTTTACATCTGTGAGTTGAAAAATAGTATAATCATTTTTTGTTCCATTTCTCTGTTTTCAAAGGTTGAAGATGATGTTTTCCAGGAATTCTGTGAAGAAATTGGTATAGAAAATATTCGTGTGTATGAACAAGAACATATGAGACAACAAGAGGAGATCGATAAGAGAAGGTGATATATGGCACTGAAATGTAAACCAGGGGTCGGTATTAGATTGGGCACACTGGTACTTGAGAAACTCCCTCACAGGAAATAGCACAAAGTCCTAGAGGATGTAGAAGGTTCTCTTTATTACTGTAAGGATTAGGTAGGCCACTGCTACGAATTAGTTAAGACAAGGATTAGTTAGATCACTGCTGTGGTTTGGGTTTGTTAGACAGTCAGGGACTGCTTGCAACAAACTTGAAAGGTAACATTTACTATTTTGGTAGCACTATTGTAAAGAAATAGTTTTCTGAAACCTACATTGAAAAATTGCACTATCCCAGATTGAGAATAGCATGAAGGGTCACTTGTGTTTGAAAAATCTTAAGGAAAACTGGGTGTAAGATGCAGGTGTTTCGTATAGGAACATACTCTTAAGGAAGACAGGCTCTTGAGTTTTTCACGTGACCTCACCTAGTGTTTCTCTCTTGTGTCACTGCACCATAGATTTGTATTTTAGGAGGAAAATGATAAAATGAACTGATGGTTGAAGTTCAAGTGTCACTTTCCATATTGATGTGGCTATATTGTATTTTTTTAACTAATATCACTGTATCTTTGTGATTTCCCATATATCCACAGGATGTGGTATAGTAGAATCAATGTATGCCAGTTTTTGTGTTCATATAGAAGATACAGTAATGGTATCTAAATAGAGTCCAATCACAGTTACTAGCCTGCTTTGTAAGAACTGGTTTTAAATCCTGTACTTTGACTAGACTGGAGTTTGAAAATCAGAGGACACGACTGAAGATTCAGCTGGAGTATAATCGTGATCATCTACAAAAATTAACAAACTCAGTCAGCAAGTTGAGGGAGACAGTTCATAAAGATGAAGCTGAGATTATCAAGCTACAGAAGGTAAGTGTAAAATCAATGTCTGTCTCCGTAATTCAGTGCATTCTTTCCTCTCAGTTCCAATTTTGAATAAATGTAGTTGATGCTGTGGATTAATTTTTCAAGAGGTTAATTTAGTTTTGACTTGGTAATTACTTAAAAAATGCAGATGCATATTGCATTTTAACCTTGGAATAAACTGCTGTATTTGGATGCTTTTTTATTATTAAAAATAAGTTTACTAAAAATTAAGTTTTGGATTACTGTCTGTACAGTATTATTTTATATTTTGTTCAGTTAATGTGTTCAGTTGATATGAAAAGGCAACATACAACTACAGATACAACCAGCAGCATGTGGCTCAGATTCAGCAGAAGATTTTATGAGTAAGAGCAAACAACTCTAGTGCTTTACATCTTTAAGCTACTTTACAGTCACTAACACATTTAAAATAATGCTTTGAAACCGATTTAGATTTTTAGTTGAAGTAATATGTATGGAGTCCTCCTTCACAGTGTTTATCCTGTATTGTGCTGATGGTGCTTGTTAAAGAAACTGTGCTTGTTCACAGAAAAGGGAAGGAGAAAAGATGTGCTTTGAACAAAAAACAAAAAGTGAAGTGTATAAAACTGCCACAAAGTGGGGGAAACCCCCTCTCTCCAGTGCCTTTTCAGATCTTGTGCTGTAACACATCTGAATGTAACAGGTTTAAACTTTAACTTCTCCTTTCTCTATAGTAGATGTTCCAGATCTAGATTCTTGGTGGGAGGTTAAAACTTTAAATATTTCTATGCAGGATGAGGAAAAGCTTCTAAAAAAAGTGAATGAACTTTTGGAGGAGCAGCAACACCTTAAGGATAGATTAAGTGCTCATAAATCTGAGCTTACAAAAAGCCAAAATGAAGTTGAAGAGTTCAGAAAGACAATGTTAACTCTTAATAGGTAATTCCTACTTGTACTCCTGGGAAGATGATTAACGGGATAATATTTAGAAGGGATTTAGTGATCACCTGTTTGGATTTCTCTTGTTTTGTTTTCTTGTGAAAGATTTATTAGAGACATAGTGATCTGCATCTACAGTGTGCCTTAGTTTAACAGTGTTTCTAATTCAGTGTGTGAAGGAGAGTATTTCAAGAGAGCCATTCCATAAACCATATAGAATAATTTCATTACCTGCCTAGTCTTGGGTCTCACTGTGATCTCTGCCCACAGATCTCTGATCTCTTGTGGTCAGTATGTAGTAGCTTACAGCTTGACTGGGGGCACGTGAAGTTCCCTGGTAGTTCCACAATTTAGTTTGAGTTGTACAGTGGGCCCAATTAATGGGAACATTTTTATTTTCCAATTTCATTGTTATTTTTCCAGACTTTTCATGTGTTGGATACCTTAAACTAATACTAACTTTAGGTCATTATTTTGTCCTACTATTACATTAAATCAACTCCTTTGTGGACAGTTTATACTTCAGTTTTGTGGTGCTTGCTTATTATTGATGTGGCTACTGTCCTTTAATCAGGAGTCATCTCTGTGTTTTAAAACCCCATCATGTTGGCACAGTATGGCTAGGTAAACTTGTGGAATTTTCTATAAACTTATGAACTATATGCCTATTAATTTGTATTGTGTGTAATTTTAACAAGATGTTTCTGCTGATGGTAACTTTGTGCTATCAGAGGAATTGGTTGCAAAGAATCAAGCTGTTTCAAGAAGAGTAATGATAAAAGATACTTGTTTACATGTTGAAGGATCAAATCTCCATACGTGTTCACTAGAGTTCAGGGGTAGGCTGTTATTAGGAAAGATGGGTATTTGAACATGCCTTTAAGTGAACTTGGCAATGTACTGAGACTGAGGCTCCCTCTGGAGTAATTCAGGAGAATGGAGGGGATGGCAGAAGTACAGTACCATTTTTCCTTTGTATTTGATGGGGATTACTGCAGAGGAAAGAGCACTCTTGGTGCTTGGAATCTGTTTTCCATGCTGTGTTTATCTTGCTGTTTTTCTGTGGATGTTATTAGCAGTGGTTTTCCACTCTTGAGTTGTTTTGTGCCCTTTGTGCATGTAGAGAAGCCACAAAGTTGCAGAGGGAAGCTACAGCTCTAGAAACCTCTCTGGAAGAGAAGAGATTAAAGCGACACAATCTGCTGCTTGAATGCAAGGTGCAGGACTTGAAAATCAAGTTACTGTTTGGATCACTGGATGACATCAGTGAAGTAGAGGTACTTAAAGTGTTTACAGGAGATAGATATCATAGAGGAGCACTTACTTATTAATTTAAAGATCCTTTTTCTCTCCTTACAGGACTGTTTGTCTTACATAGTACTATTCAAACAAATATGCTCTATTTGTGTGATCAGGTCTCTTTCATTCAAAAGAAGTATTTCTTTTTATTTTTGTAGACAGAAATATTGTTTGCAAGTATTTTTGCTTGTGCTTGAAACATACTTCTGTGAAATACATAAAATCTTGTGGGACAAGAAAATTGATACGAAGATACATAAGAGGATACACAGGGGTCAGTTCGGAAATGTAAATAAATATGGCTTGTGCAAGGGTTGAGATCACATTTGGTCAATCATCCATAATATAAATGCTGTATGTAAAATCATCCTTTTGTGTTCAGTAGATGTAGATATTCACAGAAATCAGGCAGAGGCTAAAGTAGAAACATT
>NW_008237265.1:2571253-2594215 GCF_000691975.1 Corvus brachyrhynchos
CCTGCTGTCTGATGATTGCCCCTCGTTACTTGTCTTCATCTTCCCTCCTTTTCCAACATATTTTTGTGAGGAGAAATAAACTTTCTGCACTGTTACAAAAGAAATGAGCTGTGGGTTTTGAAGAACTTACTACATGTGTTTGAATTTGGAAGGAGTCTTGAACCCATTCCTTAGAAAAGTATTTTTGCTGGAGGATAGGTGTGAACTGGGCAGGAGACAAAATGCAGGCAATGAGGTGGGGTGAGCAGTCTGCGAAGGAACAGAACTGCTAGTGATCAAAGGATGTAGGAACTCAGCTCTCACTGTTCCTGAATAAGGAAGAGAGGAAACCAAGGAGGTGAGCAGAAGGAATAACGATGTGGATTCTTAATTAATCTCACTGAGAAGACCAGCAAGATTTGGTTGTGAGGAAGCATCTTGGTGGGAAAGGGGTCTAATAATGAGAGGTGGCACATGTTTCATTTGAGGGAAAGTGACTGAAATTCAGCCTACGGGGAGTAGAAGATTCTCTGCTTATGCCATATAGAACTGAAGCTCCTTGTTTCTTTTGAGGTTGACTGAGTGGAGGAAATGCCTCAGTTTACACAGTTCAGCCTTCCCTTGGAAGGGGTTGAGGAATCAGGGAGTGTAAATCTTTCCAGTCAGGAGATTTACAGGTTGTACTGTGTTGTAAATATGTTATAAACAAATTGCTGCTGCTTTCAACATAGCTTCAAGCTGAGTTTAGCAGATGTTTTCATCTTTATTTAACAGGTGTGGGTGCTAATTAGGCTCATGAGATCTTAACTCCTCAGTCCATTTGGGCCAGAGGAAGACCCATGGATTAAGTTTACCTTGTACCATGTTACCACTGTCTCTTAATTTTAAAATGTCCTTCATCTTATAGCTAGGAACTGAAATAGAAGGCACCCAGACTCTATCAGGGATCTATGAAAGGGAAGAGAGAATTCAGATAGACTACAGTGCCCTAGAAGTCGAGCTAAAGGTAATCATCTTTGTCTGAAATTATTAGAGATGGAGTGTTTGATTTTTATTTTTGTGAAAAATACTTTATTTGTTGTTTATTTATTCTTCACCGTGGTCTTTAAGTGGCACATGGTAAAAACACTGCTAAGCTGAAGTGCATGTGTATATGTGCTGTAGTTTTGCACTCATGACATAGCATTGATGTGTGGGATTTCTAGATAGATCAGTTTCCCATGTAACTGGCTTTAACTTACAGCCCATTAGGTCACATTTTCTCAGCAGGTTTTGTAATTTTGTTTTCCTTTTTAATCTTGAGGAAGATAGTTAAATGTCCAAGGCTAAGCACAGAGCAAAGGATGAATCTGTCATCACTGGAACTTATCTCAAAGAATTCATGAGAACCTCTCCTTTAAAAATGAAGGAGTGAAGCACTAATTCTGCTCCTGTGCTGTATTTTAAAAAGGGAATCAAGGGAAAGGAATTGGTTCCCTGTTTTTAAAGGTCTTGGGGGAGAATAGTGAGGGCTTGGTAGATTCATTGCAAGAGGTAAGACCTGGGTGGCATCTTCAGTTGCATTTCCAGTTAAAGCTATTAATAAGTGGGTAATTGTTTCAGGAACCATGAGTGCGTGCTGTATGTATTGAAATGTCTTGGCCTAAAAGCAAATTAGATTGCTCTATTTTTTTTTCTTTAGGAACTAGAATCTGATAAAGATATAGAGGATCATGTTAAGCAAATGCAGCAGGAAATCAAATGTAAAGAGGTCACGTTAATGAAGACAGCTGCTCCAAACCTGAGAGCAGGAGAGAAATTACAGACAGCTCGAGATAAGTTCCAAGAATCAATAGATGGTAACACTGAGTCTTTCATGTCAGTCACTTTTGAGATTTCACCCTAATTGGAATTCCTTTTCTTGGGGTTGGTCCTGCTGGCTTTGCTCCTTTCAGATATCAAAGTATTTTTTTGTGCTCAAGTGTTTATCCTCAGTTATCTAATTATATGTAAACAATTCAGTAACATACACTTGAGTGAGCAGTATTTTGTTGAAATACAGTTTGAATGATTGGGAAGATATTTGTTTCCCACATGACATCATAAAGTATTTTTACTTGCTTTCTGAGAATTACTGACTTTAATGTTAAAATTGCTAAAATTTTTCTTACATAACTGAAGGAACTGTGTGTGTTGTCCAAAACTCAGACATGAGCATTTCTGCAAAATTATGAGTATCCTCAGAGAGTTTTGCAGACATTAACAATGTAAGAAACCTAAGGGGTTCTGGAGCTGTACCAGGTCAGTGCTGGTGCTGCTTAGGGCTGCCTGGCTCCCAGAAGGAACTAGGAGAATTTTATTCCTTGCTCCAGACAATTGTGGCACAGAGGAGTAATTCCTGTGATTTTGGGTTTTTTCCCGTAGCTTTTGAGACCAGCAGAAAGGAGGCCAGAATATGCAAGCAGGAATTTGAAGAGGTGAAAAAAAGGAGATATGAGCTGTTTAGCCGGTGCTTTGAGCATGCCTCCATAGCCATTGACAGGATCTACAAGAAGCTTTGCAGGAACACTAGTGCTCAGGTGTGTCATGTTCAGGGGCTTTGCCTTAAAGGCCTTAGTGGATGCTAAGTATCAAATAGCACTTTTGGTTTCCAAAGACAGTCTCAGTCCTAAAGATGAAAATTACAGAAATAGACTACAGAAGTTTAGGGTCAGGGAAGGAATAGGTGATAAGTCAAAGTATGCTTGACATTAGACAGAGAGAGGTAATCTGTGAACAAAATTGGGAACTACTCAGCTTGGCTTAGTTTTCCTCTTTGCTTTTAGCAAACTTGTAAATTATCAGAACAAAAGTGTGAAATGTAATTGAGTACTTCATTTAAAAATAACATTGGTTTACAAATCAGGTGATACAAATATTAATCATTAGTACAGACAGCTAAAAATCATAAATCAGTGCTAGTGTTTTGTACAAGGTCTTGAAGCACCTTCTACCCCACTTAAATATTTAGAAAACACAGACATAATATGTTTGCAACTTTTAAGAAACATGTAGAAAAATTGTCCCACAATTCTTTGTTACTATTCCTGTATTAACACCAAAAGTCAAGGGGGAACTCCCAAATGCTTTGGTTACGTCAAATTCCATAGACTGTGGAATGTTTAAGGGATTGAACTCTTGTCTGTCGTAAGATTTTGTGTTTTCCCTCAGCATGTTGTGTGTTCGTTTGGTTTTCTTCCATTATGTCTGTGATCTGAGAGGAGACATTTGAAATGAGGGTTAAGTAAGGAAATTTCTGTTCTATCTGTCTCCACTTGTGCAGCGGGGAAGAGTCTGTATTATTTTATTGTCTCTTCTATTAATGAGAAAAATAAACCATGTAGCAAAGATCTTACCCATCGTCCTTTTAGTGGTTTGGAAAAATGGTGGTTCCTTTAAAATAATGCTTTTAAATTTTGGCCCTGGGAACCAGGATACAAAGTACAGAAGAAGACTTTAATACAAGCAGTCTTTGTCCAACCTAGCTCAAAGCTAGGTTCTATAAAGCCAGCCTTTCACCAGAAAAATACAATTTTGCAAATATATTGTCTTCCAGGCCAAAAAAGAAGAAACCTGCTTTTGAAGTGTAACATTTTAATAATTAAAAAAAACAAAGCAGTTACATAAAAGGTGATAAAATCAAGTTTGTTCAGTAGTTGAAAATTTGTAAATAATAAATATGTGCTGCCATTTCTTTACTGGTGTTGTTACTGAGCCTCTTGGTTCCTGGTTTGTTAGCAAAACCATACTCTCTGGGAATTGGATAATGTTACTCTCAGAATGGATGAACAGGTTCCCTAATAGTGAAGCAAACTCACTGGTTTCCTCACTAGCTCAGGCAGTCTTTAAACCTAAGAACTACCCATCTAAATAATTTTATAAATGTCACTATTAACAATTAAATGTATTTGTTTCCAGGCATTCCTTAGTCCTGAAAATCCTGAGGAGCCCTATCTGGAAGGCATTGGCTTTAATTGTGTGGCTCCAGGCAAGCGCTTTATGCCAATGGACAGTTTGTCAGGAGGGGAAAAAACAGTGGCAGCCCTGGCTCTTGTGTTTGCCATACACAGGTAAAAGAACTGTTCTGGGATTATCCAGGGAAGAAAAGGAAGTATTGTGGTACTTGGCCAGATACCTGGAGAATAGGTGATAGAAAGAGACAGTGTTATGCTTACACACATACTAAAAAAATTCTGCTAATGGAGTATTCAAGCATTGCTGAAGTCCTTATTCTTTATCCGTCATGACTTTATATATTCAATGTAGATTTTTATGTTAATTAAAATATTAACTGTTAATTAAGTTGTCTATTATTTAATATTAAATGTTAAATGATACCTAATTATTTAATTAAAATAAATATAAGAGTAATATTGCAAAATATTGTCAACATTTTTTTATGGAGTAAGCAAGTAATTAGAATGTTTATTAACATTTTGGTATCTCAATGCAAAACACTGTCTTGTCTTCTGCAGCTTTCGTCCAGCTCCTTTTTTTATTTTGGATGAGATAGATGCTGCACTGGACAACACAAACATTGATAAAGTAAGTTGGTCTTTTACCAGCAGTATCTGGTACCTTTTGTAGAAGTGTGGCTACTTCCATTGCAGGGTGTTGGGATACAGAGATTGATTAGCCTGACTGAACCTGTTGTAAATGAGATTGGATTTAGGGCTGAAGTAATTGGTCTCTGAGGTATGAGACATAGGCAAAGTGTAAATTCCTTAATCCAAGTGTGTTTGATTGGCCTCTAAACTGTGAAGGTGAGAGGAGGTGGTGAGGAGTGTGAAGGTGTGCAGCGTAACCCCATGCGGCACAGTCTGACCTGGCGGGCACCTGGGAATTGTGCTGCTTGGAATTTGTAAGGCCTTGGAGTTCCCTTGGCTCTGAGAAGTAGCAAGGAGTGCATCCGCATGTGGCAACCAAGTCATTCTGTCACTGGAGTGTTTAATACAATTGGCCTAGTAACTATTTTTGCATTAGCACCAGTTAAGCTGTTACTCCTGTCATTTTAGTCACATGACTTTCTTGATTAAAACACCTTCCTGCCCTCTCAATTACTTTTTCCCTTTTTGCCAGCAACTGTTCAATGTAACACGAACTGAGGCTGGAGCACAAACAGCAGATTGCAGCTGTGGATGGCAGCCCCTGAGAGGGGGAGGCTCAGAACAGGAGGGTTGTTTGTAGGGAGGAATCCTAAAGCTTTCCACATAAGCCTGGATTTTCTTCTGTGGAAGCATTTTTTTTCAGAGCAGTATTTCTACTGGCATTACTGCTAATGTCAGTTTTGGTAGAGCCTAACAAACAAAAGCAATTGTTTAAACACCATACATTTTGGTTTTTCCCCTGATGGCATTAACTGTGATGTGCTGAGTACCCCAGAGTTTGCTTGGAGGGTACCTCTGGAATAGCCAGCTGGGAAGCTCTACCACTTGTGCCTGCCAGATAGAATTCAGTTCCTTCTTGGAGGTTACTGACTCGCTCTGAGAGGTTCCTGAACCTGAATTCCATAAATATTCCTTGGGATGCAGGTCCACAAGGTTACCCAGGCCCTGAGGTTGTTTTAACTTGATGCAGTTTGAGCAAGATCAGATGGGATGTAATGGGGCTATAATGAAAATCCCTAAGGAAGCTTTCGGGTTTGGCTCTCAGTGACATGGTAAAAACAAGATTACACATCACACAGCACCTCTGTGATCTGAGCTTCTGTCAGATACTGCTCTACTTATGAGTCTCCCTCAGGACCACTCTAAGATGATGTATTCTGGTTAAATATGAGTATTATGTTTTCTGTATGTTGTTCTTTCTGGGCTCAGATGTCTCAAGGCTGATGACCCGGAGCAGTGCAGGCTGACTCCAGGTTTTCCTTTGCTGTTACACCATTTACTGCTGAACTCCACATTTCTGCCTTTCATGGAAGCTGTGGTGTCAGGTGATGAGCACTGCCCATCTCTGCAGCTGTCTGGGGTGGCTGTCTGGTATGTCTCCTGGCTCTGTTTGGAGCTGGGCAGGGACCCAGATCATGCCCTTACCTGGTTGTTACCTGGATGACTTTATTAATCCAAGTAAATTCCTGTTGCCATTAGACATGCCCCAATCCCATACACACTGCATGAAAGTGAGGATTTCTGGGATGTTGCCAGCTTTCCATATAGGGTACCTATGATGCATTAATAGAGCTGATGATGATTAACAGAGTGCACAGGGCACTTTGCCTCTCTGAGGAGGGTCATTCTGCCTGGCATAAAAGAGGTCCCCTCTACACCTAAGGATGTGCTGAGCAACATTTTTGTCAAAACACTGGAAACAAAGAGGTGATTTTGCCTCTATGCACCTGGATTTCTCAATTTAAACATAGTTAAAATTAAATACTGGAAGTGAGCAACACTGCTGTGTGAAAGATTGTTGCTGGTACTCACTGGGTATCCATTTTTTATCCTGAGAAATTAATCCATTTCCTTCCATTCTTTCAGATTGATGATGTATTAAAGCAGATTCCTCAATAATTGGAACTATACTCTGAAATTATTGTGAAGTCTGTAACTTGCTAAAGACAGTTCTTCCCATAACTTACTAACAACAGTTCTTTCATTAAAAAATAATTTCCTTGTTGTGTAGATAGAACTGTGCAGGCAGAGGGCTCATGAAAAATGTACTGGATTTCCTTTATGCAGCATTTAATTTATATTGGGGGACATTGCAATACTCACCAGTTCGTAACTTACATTTTGTACCTTTATGTTGCATTATCATTGAGAAACTTGCTGCTGTCTGCAGTGAACTAATTTAAGATTATTATACAGCCAGTAGCAAACTTTTCACACTTTTTTAAAAAACTTATTTAGGAATTTCCACCTTCCTTTCTAGTTACGTTAAGTAAAATTGTTATTCATGGGCACTGGTGTCTTTTTATAGCTTTATTCATTGGACTGAACCATTATTTTCTTAAATGTTTTCAAAAAGCAGCATATCTGAGGGGTTGTCTTAAAGCCATGCAAAATATCTGGCTTTTAAAACTGGTTTATTTCTCATTTTATCAATCTTACTTCATGACGGAATTCTACAGCTAGCACAGTTCAGTTCCCTCACCATTCTGTAATCACAGCACTGTTTCAGGCTGCCAGAACTAACTGAAATACTTGTTTTTTTCCAAAGGTCTCGAGTTTCATTAGAGAACAGGCACATGAACGGTTCCAAATGATAGTTATTTCCCTGAAGGAAGAGTTTTATTGCAAGGCAGATGCATTGATTGGAGTGTGTCCTGAGGTAATAATTAATTACGGTTAAATAATGCACATGGGGTTGTTGAGGTGCTGGGTCACACCTGAAGTGTTGCTCCAGTGAGTCATGCACACAGTTGGTGACACACTGGGTGTGTCCTGCTGTGCAGGTACTGGCTCCGGGGACCATCCTTTGGGGAACTCAAGCTCATGCTTGTATCTCATAGTTATGAAATGCTTATTTCAAGTACCACAAGTGTATTACATGGTGTGATCCTCCCTCTTCCCAGCACGATGATATTATGTTTAGCCAAGTCCTGACCCTGGATCTTACAGAGTACCCAGAGGGGGAAGAGCAGGACACAGCAGAGAAGCCGAGCCGCAGTTCTGTCTTTGAATAGCACATGGATGGTGTCAGAGCCAGGTGACAGCAGGAACTGGGTTCACAGCTGACTGTTGCAAACCTGAGTTTGAATGTGATTCTTAAAAGTTGACAGGGAAATGTTCACTTTTCAAATGAAGCAGTTCTGCAAAATATTAAGGGAATCAGCTGTTACTCCTTGATGCAGTTTTGTTAAGGAGTGAGAGGCCGAGGCTGTTCCTGAGGTGTGCACACTGATACCCAAAGCTTTCTTTCCAAATGTTTTGGCTGTAAGAAGAAGGGCTGCAGGTTCATTTCTGTAAGTACAGTATCCCAAAGAACAAGCCTCTCACTTTTCTTAGGAAAAGTCCATAGTGCCAGCACACTGTTCAGGTACTCACTGCTCCAGTCAGGACCTTTTGTTGTAGCTGCATTTGCCTTCAGATAGGATTATTTCCTCTTTACTAAAACAGTAAGGTACTGGAATGTGCTCTTGGGTGACTTCTGTGACAACCAGAAAGACTTCAGTCTTCCACTACAACCTTACGCAAGTATTAGTTGTTAACTGTACAAATAAACTTGTGATGCAGCTCTAGAGCTGTGATGTAACCTTGAAAAATTTCACCTCTGAGGTATTTCAGTTTGCACAGAAGTGGAAAGAATGAGGCAGATGCGATAGAGCCACCAGCCTTATAAAAATGTATTGGTTGGTTATTATGCAGTTGTCCCAGTACACTCAAGTTATTTCGCTGGCCGTTTTTCATCTAAGCAGCAAAGTAATGAAGTTGGGTATAAAAAACTGAAAGCTGGAATCACTTTATCTGGCTTATGTTCCACCTCTGTGTGTGCTGACATGTTCCCCTTGGTTTGTAGTTGTTCATAGTAATTATATATTGTGTTCACAGAGCAGGTTCCTTTTGTCCCATGGGTTGCCTACACATACCTGCCTTGTCTTGTGCTGTGAACCCTGGGCTTGTGCTGGGCCTGTGGGGATCCTGCCTCAGGGAGGAAGAATGTCTGAGCAGGAGTGTTGAGGTGTTTCACAGGAATACAGATGTTCATCCAATACTGGTGTTACTGCTACACAGCATTAAATAAAATAATGTACTCAGAGGTGTGAGTCAGCATCAGTGCCTTAATTCAGAATCCGGTGACAGATGTGTGTGTTAGGAGATAACATAACCCCTCACTCTTCTGCTTTTGAGAATACAATAGATGGGCCTTGAGACAGGAGGCTGCTGGACAAGCTGCAGTTCAGCAGTTGGGAAGAATCACCAGTGCTGGTTGTAAGCTGATCCTTACCAAAGGGAGTGATGGGATTTTCTATTGTGGACCTGAGTTCAAGCACATGATAAGGAGTTGCATGACTTTAGGGCTTAAATAGTGGTAGTAATCAGGGTCATAAATACCTCAGTGCAAATGATGGATTTTGCTGCAGCTTGAAGCAACAGGTGAAGTGTTCCGAGCTGATCATCAGGATCTACAAGAACCTGACTAGTCACTTTCCAAAGCAGCCAGGTCATGCTGACTGCAAAAGCGTATGTTAGAGGGTAGTCTCACAGATAACGCTCTGTGTTGCTGAAAGACAATTTTCAGAAGTGATTTTGCTGTAAATAGACTCTCTCAGAGGACCGGGATGGCTGTGGGCTGCCTGAAGTCCTGCAGGAGCACAGCAGCATCCTAACAGCACACCTCACTGAAGTTTTTTGTCCCAGGGAACTGCAGGAGTTGGTTGTGTGACAAGGGAGTAAAGACCTGCCAAACCACAGTTCAGAGAGAAAAGTCACCTGTCAGACCCACCCCTTGCCTTCCCTGTAAAACCCCAATACAGTGTGACCTGCTCTCAGAAGGTGTTAACAGAAATCTTAGGAAACAGCCACAGGGAAACCAGACAGGAGCAATCCTTCAGCCCTGCCAGGTACACCTGTGCTGGCATCAGCACAAGGAACAGCCCTGGACATGCTCTCCTGCAGCCACTGAGGTGAGAGCCAGCTGACTGGAAAGCTACGTATGATTACAAGTGCTGGCAGCTGCAGTGGGAATTGTGTCTTGCTGTCAAGATGATACAGGTGGAGGAAATACTATGTACTGCTGGGCCTTACCTTCACCCTTGGAGTAGTTCAGCCAAAGGCAAACTTGTTAGGAATTATCTGCAGATGGCTCCTTTTGATACTGATTGGGTTTCATTTCACTGCAGGACTCTGTTACCTGCGGTCCAAGAACAGTCTGTGCTGTAACAATATTTAAAACATTTCCACAGGAACCCACTGCAGAGAGGTCAGGGAGCACCTGCCCTGCAGTCTGTCCCTACACTGTTCCAGCCCTTCCTCCCCAGGTGATCTTGTGCCTTACCACACAAAGGAAAACAAATCCTCATGCCAAAAGTGGAAAGCAGGTGGGTCATCAGGCTGTGGGTTCCATAAATGTGGAACATCACTGTTCCTCAGGACTTGGGGATCAGAGACGGAAGCCTGCATGACCCCTGAAGAATCCAGCAACCCACCTTCAGTTCAGCCAATGGGAGAACTGAAACCCCTTTGTTTCAAAAGCAGGTGTGCCAAGAAGCACTTTTGACAGATTCAAATGTGTGGCTTCACCTGGGGAAGAGTTTGGTCCAAGTTGCTTCATGTAGAGGCAAAGAGAAGTTACATCTGCTTCTATCTGACCCTGCAGGTCCTGCCTGAGTGGTCTGGCAGTGCCAGGGGAGTGACTCATTTGACTCTCAAGCTTTACACACACAACACATTTACAGCTTTAGGAAAGAAAAAGCTAGTATGTACAATTTTATTCCACTTAAAACCATGGAAATACCAGCTCAAAACTTTCCACGCAGCAGATGTAAAACACCTACTGTTAAAAAGCTTCTGGGGTGGGCCTTGGGCGTTTGGGATTTTTTCATTCAAGAGTGGGTATATCATTATCTGACTGCTTGATCCTCTTGGGAGAATCAGTGCTGTTTTCTCCTAACTTCCTTTTAGCACAGTCCACACACGAAGTTCCTGGGGTGGGAGAGGGGAAAGAAAACAAATTAATATTGCTACATCCCTGTGTTTGGTGTACTTTTTATTACAAGCATCAGCTATTGAGATAAACACAATCCTGGTCCCCTGAGGTTCTTGTATTTGGATTCTGAAGAGGTTCTTGTATTTGGATTCTGAATTACCTGTAACATTAACCCTGCTAAAAGTCTGGGCTCAAGCTCTCCCCCCAAAACTGATGTCTAGTACTCTCACAAGCAACAGGGACTCAGCTCAGGATCCAGCTGCCTTTTGCCAAAGATAATTTAACACCTGTGGAGCTCACACATGAGTCTAGATCCCTTATTCAAAGGCCCCAGCTTGAGCTGGAGGGTTGAAATAGACTAATCCAGTGGTCCCAACCTGAACCATTCCTGAAGTCTGCAATAAAAATCCTTGGTGTAAACTGCTGTTGGAAGTACATAAAACGCGTAACTAGAAAGGAACGTAAATGGAACAGAAATTCTTTCAAAACCGTAACATTCACTTAAAACTCCAGATAGATTTTGTGGGATATTACACACAATAATCCTCTTGAGGTTTTTTACTTGGTCTGTATTCCAAGATCCAGGTAAAACTAAGGATGGTGCTAACAAGTTAGTAAAGGAGGGACTTTTAAGAGGGATGTTAAGAGGGGCTGGAATAAATTGTACTCAAGTTTTTTGTTTCTCTTCCGCTTATTTGTATTTTATTGAAAATGGGATTTATGAAGTCAGTTGAGAGACAGATAAGTGTAAAATCCCATTGAAATTACAAAACTAATTTCTGACTTCACACCTGCACACAAGTGTCTTGGACCTCTTGTGTACTTTTTGATTATGACAGAGCAGGGGTTTCACCTCCCGCACTGCCGAAGGCCCTTACATGCATTACCAAATGATACTTCTGTATAATTTTGATATTGGCTGCAGCAGCCCAGATCTCTCAGGATTGGAATCTTTTTGTTTCAGAGGGAAGTTTTGCTATATTTTTTCCATCAACTGGAATGTATTATTGCATGACTTATTCACAGAAATACCACACCACCACCTGAACAGCTCAGCTGAAAAATCGCCTTCAGTACCACACAACTGAGATTCACCCTTCCTGGCCTCCTTAAGGAAGGCTTTTGGAACAGAAACCTGTGTTTGGAAATCTAAGCCAAAAATCTCATTGACTTTAGTATTACCTCGGAGTACTCTGGTGAATATTAGTAACTATTTATATATATTTTCTATAGCTTTTACGTGCTATCATTTGTCATTTGATAGACCTGAAAAGGCCATCAGTTACCTGAAAGCCTTCAGTTACCTGCTGATAGGCAGAAAGAAAACCAGAGAGTAAAAAGAGAGCATTCAGCAAACTTTCAGAGCTCTCCGAAGTAATTATTTAATTACTTTGGAAATAAGAGGGGTATTTTTCTTGTGTTGGTAGGATTATGGAACTTCTGTGAAAATAAAAACATTACTTACCCAAGAGTGTTGTGCTGTCCACCCGATCAGCATCTAGAGAAGTGTAAGAGACATCAGCAACACACATGAGCATCCAGGAAGTTTTTATACTCTTACGCACCATCCCAAAACAGCAAGGTTGTATTTAGAATCCCAGAATGGTCTGGGTTGGAAGGGATGTTAAGGCCTATCCAGTTCCACCCCCTGGCATGGTCAGGGACACCTTCCACTATCCCAGGTTGCTCTAAGCTCCATCCAGTGTGGCCTTGAACACTTCCAGGGATGGGGCAGCCACAGCTTCTCCAGGCAACCTTTGTCAGGGCCTCCCCACCCTGATCATTAAAAAATGTCCTCTTTAATCTACATCTATGCCGTTTCGGTTTAAAGCCATTCTCCCTCATCCTATCCCTACATGCCCTTGTCCAAAAGTCCCTCTCCAGCTCTCTGGGAACCCCTTTAGGCACTGGAAGGCTGCTGTAAGATCTCCCTAGAGCCTTCTCTTCTCCAGGCTGAACACGCCCAGCTCTCACAGCCTGTCTCCAAAGCACAGGTACTCCAGCCCCTGATCATCTTTGTTGCCCACCTCTAGACCCACTTCCAGCAGCTCCACATCCTTCTGATGTTGAGGACCGCCGGGCTGGAGGCAGCTCTGCAGGTGGGGTCTCACCTGAGCAGGGCAGAGGAGCAGAACCCCCCCTCCTCTGCTGCCCGTGCTGGGGGCTCAGCCCAGCACAGGGAGGTTTCTGGGATGGGGCCTGTCCAGCTCTCACCCACCAGCACCCCCAAGTCCTCCCCAGGGCTGTTCTATCTGCTCATCCCCAGCCTAGATTTGTGCTTGGGATGGCCCTGACCCAGTTGCAGGACCCTGACCTTGCTGAACTTGGTGATTGCACAGCCCTACCTCTCCAGCCTATCAAGGTCCCTATGGATGTGACCCCTTCCCTACAACCAGAGCGCTCAGCTTGCTGTCATCTGCTGAGGACACACTCGAGCTCACTGTCCACATCCCCCTCAAAGCCATTACAAGGTCCTGGTCCTAACACAGACTCCTGGAGGACACAACTTGTCATCAGTTTCCATCCACACATGAAACCACTGACCACAGCCCTGAGTGTAACCATCCAGCCCATTTTTACCCATATCCCCCAAGTCTTCCCTTTTTTCCCTTTTTAAAAATGGGGGTTAGGTTTCTTCTTTTCCGGTTGATGCCATGATGATTTTTTGCCTTTTCTTTTATACCCCTGTTATTTACCTTTTTATAGCTTTTGTATTCTTAGTGTTTTTTAGCCTACATTCTTAGACGTATTTTGTCAAGCTAGGAGACTAAACATCTCAGAAGCCTCGTAGTTAGGGATCAGAAAGCCCCAGACACCAAGGTCCTCTCCAGAACACATTCTGTAAACTAAGATAAAACCATGCAGGGGAAGGTTCCTTGGGGAGGGGGGCTCACTCGAACCTCTCATTAGAGAATCTTTGATAGAAATGCTAATTAATAAGACCTATAATGTTATACGAGATCTATTGTGGGTGTGCATTGAGGTGTGCATTTCGGCACACTCCACCTGGACGTGGTGCACCTGAGGATCCTTAAAATAAATATAGAAGTAAAATCCCTTTTTTCCTTCTAACCGTGTTTGATTCTTGATTTTAAGATCAGGAAAAGGCATCACAGTCAGTGGGAACTTCCCCAGTTGACACAGTTTTTCAAATAATATGGCTTAGCAACTTCATCATGGTTTAGCAGATTGAGAATTCTACCAGGACATGACTGGTGCAGCCCAGGCTACTTCCAACCCTGACCTCAGGTCCAGCTGAGCCTCTCCTCTGCTCATCTGAGGCTCTCCATCACCTCTCCTAGGAAGTGGTCTTCAACGCATTCCAGGATTCCTGGACTGCTTGCAGTTTGCTGTGTTCCTTTTCCAGTGAGTGTCCAGGGGCCTGTAGTCCCCAATCTGCATCAGGGCCTGCATTTCTCATTTCTTTCATATAACCCTTTTAACAAACTCCTCCTGCTATATTTTAGAAGGGAGATTGTAAATAGGCACAAAAAACGCAAACCCTGACAGTTTGTGATGTACAGAGCAGTTCAGCACACCTGAAAATGGTTCTGTTTGGGATCTCGACTTGTAAATGAGATCAAGAGATTTTCAAGTCTGAGTAAGGTCCCTCTTCTTGCAAGTCTGATGCAAACAAACTGCAGACAAACTTCTTGAAATCTCAATGGTGTGGTAAATATTTTTTTCTAGCCTTCATGGCAAGAATAACATAATGCAGTCTAACTGGAATATCATCAGGTCACAAAAATCGGGATAATAATTCAGGCATGCACTTTTCAGGGAAAAGGTTCCAGCTATGCACCACCTGGGGATAATTTTAGACAAATCAGTTTCACTGAAATGATAAATAAAAGAGCTGTCGAACAGCAATTCTTCCCAAGGTCATTTAGTTATTGTTCTCTGGATAAACCAAAACGGAACTGTCCTTGTTTGGAATACATTAAAGAAATCTCTTTCCTTAGACATACAGTTCTTTCTCTTCGTTCTCTTCACAACCCTAACTGTACTAAGCCAAACACTTATTGGATGCACTGACTTAATTTCCCATTCTATGCTCGGTCAGATATTGTGGCTCAACCAGCTTATCCCACCAGTTAATCCCTTCAATTCTCTTAGGTTTTTTTCCTGACAAGTCAGATTTCTGATAATGTAATACTCAATAAGCTGAAGTAGTTCACATCATAAATACATGTTAACATCTTTAACAAATACTAACAAATAGGCAAATTCAGAATTCAAGATTATAATTAATAAGACCTATAATGTTATACGAGATCTATTGTGGGTGTGCATTGAGGTGTGCATTTCGGCGCACTCCACCTGGACGTGGTGCACCTGAGGATCCTTAAAATAAATATAGAAGTAAAATCCCTTTTTTCCTTCTAACCGTGTTTGATTCTTGATTTTAAGATCAGGAAAAGGCATCACAGTCAGTGGGAACTTCCCCAGTTGACACAGTTTTTCAAATAATATGGCTTAGCAACTTCATCATGGTTTAGCAGATTGAGAATTCTACCAGGACATGACTGGTGCAGCCCAGGCTACTTCCAACCCTGACCTCAGGTCCAGCTGAGCCTCTCCTCTGCTCATCTGAGGCTCTCCATCACCTCTCCTAGGAAGTGGTCTTCAACGCATTCCAGGATTCCTGGACTGCTTGCAGTTTGCTGTGTTCCTTTTCCAGTGAGTGTCCAGGGGCCTGTAGTCCCCAATCTGCATCAGGGCCTGCATTTCTCATTTCTTTCATATAACCCTTTTAACAAACTCCTCCTGCTATATTTTAGAAGGGAGATTGTAAATAGGCACAAAAAACGCAAACCCTGACAGTTTGTGATGTACAGAGCAGTTCAGCACACCTGAAAATGGTTCTGTTTGGGATCTCGACTTGTAAATGAGATCAAGAGATTTTCAAGTCTGAGTAAGGTCCCTCTTCTTGCAAGTCTGATGCAAACAAACTGCAGACAAACTTCTTGAAATCTCAATGGTGTGGTAAATATTTTTTTCTAGCCTTCATGGCAAGAATAACATAATGCAGTCTAACTGGAATATCATCAGGTCACAAAAATCGGGATAATAATTCAGGCATGCACTTTTCAGGGAAAAGGTTCCAGCTATGCACCACCTGGGGATAATTTTAGACAAATCAGTTTCACTGAAATGATAAATAAAAGAGCTGTCGAACAGCAATTCTTCCCAAGGTCATTTAGTTATTGTTCTCTGGATAAACCAAAACGGAACTGTCCTTGTTTGGAATACATTAAAGAAATCTCTTTCCTTAGACATACAGTTCTTTCTCTTCGTTCTCTTCACAACCCTAACTGTACTAAGCCAAACACTTATTGGATGCACTGACTTAATTTCCCATTCTATGCTCGGTCAGATATTGTGGCTCAACCAGCTTATCCCACCAGTTAATCCCTTCAATTCTCTTAGGTTTTTTTCCTGACAAGTCAGATTTCTGATAATGTAATACTCAATAAGCTGAAGTAGTTCACATCATAAATACATGTTAACATCTTTAACAAATACTAACAAATAGGCAAATTCAGAATTCAAGATTAAATTTGCAAGAATCCACAGACCTCCAAAATCCACAGATTTCAAAAAAAACCATCTAGTTACAGTTTGGCCACATGCTCCAACTCTGCATGTTCCTCACAAGCAACAAAGCTGCACACGAGGTCAGTGCCTCGAATCAGCTGCAGTGTTCAGGCAGCGCAAACTGCCCAGTACCTGCTCCAGACTGTGCTGTTGAAGAGGCCACATTACCTGGACTTCTCTGCTTGCAGATTTGAGCAGTCAGATCCTGGACATACTCTGGGAATTGTTGGAAGCAGTCCCCATAGGACACCACTTTTATTCCATGCAGCAGCATATCTGCCTGGAGCTTAAAAAAGTGGTCTTCGTTTTCTTTAAGCACCAACATGTAATGTTCTAGATCCACTTTGTTCTTTACTGTGTAAAGAAAAAGAGCTTGGAATATCTGGTCACGCAGAGTCTCTCCACAACCCAAAAACAAAAAAGACTTGGTTCGGTACAAGTTCTGAAGAACTTCCTGTGAAGGAACAGAAACACAGAAGAGCCACACTTACTTGAGCAGACAAAAGGTCAGAACTTCTAAAATACATCAGCCAGAGAAGGGACCAGCAGAGCAGAACCTCACTAGTGAACTGACAAAAGTAAATGTTTTAGGATCAGGCTAAACTGACATTTTATAACCATTGCTCCTACACAAAAAAAAAAGAAAAAAAAATGAAAAAAAAAGGCAAAATTATCATACAAAATTGGGAGTTGGAATAAGATGATCTTTTGGTCACTTCCAACCCAAGCCATTCCATGGAATGTAAGTGTTGCCAGTAAGGGAATTTAAATCAAAAGAATTAGGATGACAGACTATTGGGTTCCCATTAGGTCAATCTCTAAATAAGGAAAATGAATATTCTTGACCAAATGTTTGACTTCCTATGACAGCTAAGATGACATTAAATCCAGGATCCAGAGCTGGTAACAGTTTAAAACCCTAAGAAACCTAGCAATCGTATGATGATGAATCCTTGTCCTGGTGTTCAGTATTTTAAGGCTCCTGTTCTTTCCAAAGATAAATACAAACTGTGATATCCAGCTGAGGGGTTTGATTGTGATTTACACAGCCACAGCACCCAAGGGCACAGACTGCCTTTGCAACAGAGCCACCTTTCTGAAAAATTCTGAATAATTCCTCTGGGCCCCAAGTATTTAATTTATATGGTGCAACAGAGCCTTCGGTATCTTGTCTGCAGTCATTACAAGAAAACTGTTAGGCAAAACACAGTCAAAATTTTAAAGATCACACAAACCATGACTTCAGGATCTTGAGTGACATCTTTATATCCCGAGGGATCAAGCACCATTCCACAGGGGTCTGTATATAAGCCGTGAATATGAAGAACTCCATATTTTACGTGGCCTCTTGCCCACTGAAGAACCTAAAGCACATCATGCAAGATGCATCCTTTTGTTATAATATGCCACACTCACCATGAATCCACAAAACTATACAGCTGAACTGACTTATAAACCACTTAAAGCAGAAACAACTCCTTTTGCACCTTCCTACAGCAAGAGATTGTAATGACTAATTACATAGCTCACTTTAAATTGTAACAAAGAGGTGATGGCTAATGCTGCAGCTGTCTCTGGCTTTTTGGGTTAAACAGCCAGTCAACCAAGAAGCAAGTTCCAGCAGCACTGACAGAAAAGGTATGAACAGCAAATTAACTATCAACCAGGTGAAATTCTATTTGGGGTTTTAACAATGACTTTACATAAGTTAAATAATTTGTGGGTTTTTTCCAGTAAATGGCAGGGAACTGGTTAACAAACATGTCACTGAAATTCTCCTTGGTAACTGTAACCACATTATTCAGTATAAAGAGATATGTAAAAGAAATGTCTGGGCATCTGCTGTAGATTACAGACATGCTTTACCAATTAACAACTTTTAGTCTTGACTCTTTAAACAGGAAAACATCTTCCAGTGCAGCTTATGTGCTGATTTGTCATATATTAAGTCTAATAATTTTACTGCTCTCAATCGTACCTTATCCTTATCTTTAAGGTCTAAAGATTCCATAGGTTTACCCTGTTGCTGACCAAATATTTCAAGCAGATTATCATAGTTTGTAGTCAGAACCATTGTGCCTCTGTCCATGAGCCTCAGGATGGATTGCAGAACCACAGGGTTCTGAATGTGTTGTTCTAAATTATCAAACACCTCCATTAAGCAATCCTGGAAGAAGTTGGGCTTCGCGTCCCCAGTACGCTGAGGAAAGAGAAGAGGAACACTCCATCAGGCCCATGTGCTACGTTACAACTGCCTCCCACAGGAACCCACGCCATCTGGCTACTGAATGCCAAAACATTTCTCTAAAAGAGGGCTTGAACAGTACCAAATCAAATCTCAATTTGTTCCAGTGCTCTTGCCTCTACTTAGTGTAGCTCCAAACAATTGTTTTAGTTTCTCAAGAGAGCTTGTAATACAGACGCAATAAAGCAACACTAAAGTTAGCTTACCCTGGATTCAGACACATCAGTATTTTATCAGTATTCAGCTATTCAGTATATCCTGGATATCCCTGGGATATACCATTAAGGGGAGGGGGAGGCTGCAGGTGTTCTGTTTTTTCATTCCTTGTTCAGAAAACTTTATTAATTATTAAATCTGCTACAAACACATGCAGACAACCTTACTGTCCCACTGGGCCTGGAGAGAGGCTCACCCCAGCCTACACTTAGCACTATGTCTGTCCCCCAGGTTATTTCAGCTAGAAGGAAGACTTGGCAAAGGTCCTAACACAGTTTGTAAACCTCTGGAAACTCAGATGGATGGCTGAGACTGGGCATGCATGGGCTGTCCTCAGGGAAGCGTGAGCTGCACCAGTGATTCACAGTGTGTGGCCCAAGGTCATCAGTAGGCTCAAGGCCTACCTGTACTTTCAGGGTCACTCCAGTTATAGCCACAAATCTAGAAATTCTTCTTTCACTTCTCAGAAACATTATAGCAAATACTTAATAGTCAGAACTCTTGTTTGCATTAATTCTGATGAATGCTAACTTATACTAAAACTCAGAGATTTTTTTAGCCTCTCCAAAATGTACAATGTGCTGTATGATTACCCACAAAATTTCCATTTTTACCATAAAAAATTCAACTTTTGGAAGTCGTGTTTCCTTAGAACAAAAGTACATAGTAGTTATAGAAATTAACATAGGTTATAAACATACTCACTGGTGACATCTTCCTGATGAGATCATGTGCAACCACAAGCAGGTCTCTCTCTTTGGTTACTTTCTTTCGGAATTCAGCGACATCCCCCGGGTGCAACACCTCCAGCTGCTCAGCTGCTCCAAGGACAGCCTCAATGCAGCTTCTCCAGGAGCAGAGTGCCGGGATTCCTGGGGCTACTGCAGCACTCACCCCCGTCCCAATTACCAGGAGAAGGTCCTGAGGCTGCTTTCTTACAAGACTTTTTAAGAATTTTCTTGAACACAGAAAACAAAAGTGCTCATTGTTCATGGCGCATTTCCTGGCTTGCCTGAAGAGCTCAGGGACTGACTCCAGAAGTTTATCTGAGCCATTAAAGCTTCTGCAAAACACCAACCAACCAGCAGGAACAGAGTTCTCCGTTCCTACACAACAAGATGAGATGGGCAGCCACAGAAGCCCACGGCCTCCCCCAAACCAACAATGGCCTTGAAGACTTTTTGCCATTTCAGACAAGTAAATGTGCATGGTTAATGCCAGCCAAAAAAAGGCAACAACTTCAAATCACTAATATCTCTGAGATCCAAACTGACAATTGCCACTGGGCCAGCCAAACGCCATTTCCAATGAAATCTTGAAAAAAGTAGGCAAAGGATTGTCCATGACTGAATTAATACATGTGCAATAGAAAGGAAGTAGAACTATTTCAAAGGGACAAGTCACAGTATTTCAAGAAAATAAATTCTGGGGGGTTTTTTGGGAGAAAGTGGAATATTTTGTTCTCATTTATGGTCACTGTAGGATATGTGAACATAGCAGTCATGCTGGTTCAGATGAACGGTTCATCCAACACACTATTCAGACATTACTACCCACAGATCCTTCTCGGAGGTGTGTTGGTGTTACATCCATAGTTGCTGCACAAACCAGCACAGGGAACTGTGAGGAAAATCTGTCTTTCATGATTACTCAGAAAAGAAGTGAAAATGCATATAAACCATACAGTAAAATCATTTCTGTACAAACAAGGATTTCAGTAGTACAGAACCTCAGAACTCCCCTGACTTTCCAAGCTACCTTTACAGATTTTTAGTTCCTGGTAACATGGTAATAAGGATGATTAACACCTCTTATTTCACAATCATCTGAAACTACCTAGGTCAAACTATGGTGTTCGACCTGAAATGGCCTCAGGCAAAGCAATAAACATGTAGATGTGATTGCCAGCTAGTGCCTACAAGTTCGTGCTTGATGACCCATGCCTTCCTGCTACATTTAGCCCAAATAGTTTCCTCTCATTATTTACTCCTACTAAACAATTTAAGTGAGCATGAAGTACTTGGTCAGTGAAGAAACTACCGGGATAATTTCAAGTTTTCAGGCATGATGTTGTTCTTGTATTCGATATTCAGTAGTTTATTCCCAATGTGATTTCAGATTTTCATTAAGAGAAAGTTTTGTATCAACTCTGGAACACAAGTTACCTGAATTTCTGCTCACTTCTAGCTGTGGCTCCTTCTGGTGAATCCATCTCTGAGCCCTGAATAAAACAGAAAGCAAAATAATTCTTAATGCTTCTACCTTAGAAAAAGCCGAAATCAAAATCAGATGTATTACTGTTGATTTTTTCTCTTTATTCCTACCAACTTATAATATCAAGACTCCATGTGTCACATTCCAATGAAGCAAGGCACTGATGGAAACAAACCTGCCAAAGGACAAGTGCACAAACCCAGCACAGCTCCAGTTAAGCTTCCAAATGCCATAGGACTGAGAAAACAGAGATGCAGCTATTCATGCAGCTACAAAATACTTGTGTCTAAATTCAAGATAAAATTTAGCACACCCACTAAAACTTTAAGTCATTTCAAGTCAATTAAGGAGTTTCTTGATTTTATTTTTTTCATAAAAATCAGTTGTTTCAATCCAGTTTGTGGAAACCAGACTTCCACATGACATCCTGATCATGAGAAGCCCTCTGAGAGCCACCTGGCTACATGACCAGACTGCAGGGTATGCCAGATTTTATTTAAAATACTTGCTGAGAAAAAAATAACTTATTTCTGTATCATCTATTATGTTTTATGTCTGAAGTACAAGAAAGACTGCATCTTGGCAGGAGAACTGGCTATGGGATCATTACTAGAAACCCCCAAGTTTCATTACATGGGTTAGTTTTTTATGAGGATGTATTTTTTGTTTGGCTTGAGACACAGTTTTTGGTGGTGGTGATGGCAAACTGCAGTCCCTAATCCCTCAAATAAATATTGTGCCAGAGCCTAGGGCTCCTAAGGTAGTTGCCAGCTCTTGTGTTCGTGTGCTAGAAGCTAATTTGGAAGCAGGAGGCTCCAAGTTTCAAGATCATTTAACTAACAAAAACACCAACAAAAAAACCACCCACAAAAGAAAAACCACCCCCCAAAAAAACCCAAAAAACCCTCAACAAACCAAACTAAACTTTAAAAACCCACAAACATCCCAACCAACCAACTCCAACCCAACACAAAAAAGCCAAAACAAACCTCCCCTGCAAAAAAACCTCAAAAAAACCCCAACCCCCCCCCAAAAAACCCCAACAACAACAAAAGAAAAAGAAATCAAACAAACAAATACCCACCCACCCAACCCCCCCCCCAAAAACCAGGGTGTCTTTTCAGGTGGAAAAATCTTTTCTTGTTGTAATATTTATTTTCTCTGTATTCCCTTCCCTGACCAACAGTATCCTATGGAGGTGCCCCACTGTCATCATTAGCACATCCAAAAATCAGGACAATAATCTGTCTAGGACAAACCACTTTAAAAATCACACAGAATCATCAAGGCTAGCAGAAACCTCCCAGATCATCATGGCCATCACCCCAGCATCACCATAATCACCCTAAACCATGCCCCCAAGCACCACAAGATTCCTTCACACATGGGAACATTATGAGTGCACAATGCAAAAACAACACAGGGAGGAAGGGCAACTTATTTTTGTGGAAAATATCGTTTTTATTTTTAACCCCATCCAAGAAAGCTTTATTAATTACCACTCCCCAATTTTAATAAAAGCATCTCACCACGGGCTGCTGTCAATACCAACATTTCAGACCTTGCTGTTTCTTTTTAGCTCCTAAAGTTGCTTCCTGGAAGGCGCAGCCGTGCAAGGAAGTGGGAGCAATGATCCCCCAATCCTCACAGCGAAATGGCTGCGATAAGCGATGGAGGTCAAATCTCCCCGTGGTTCGAGTACTGGGAACTACTCCGGAACATCCTCTGGCTCTGACCACAGGTGTGGGCAGCTCCTTTTCAAACAGGGTTTCCTCACGGCAGGCTGGAAGTAGGAGCCCACTGTGATCCAGGGATGCCTGACAGCCGGGATGGGAGCTGGGTCCTTACTCCAAACACAACGAGGAGACATCGGAACAACTTCTAATCTCACATTTTTCCTGCTCAACACACTCAGTTTTTATCAGTGAAATAAGAGCTCCATTCACCGACTGAAACTCCAGGTCACTGGGCTGACTCGACGAAGCGCGTGTTTCCAGACACTTTTGTATCTGAAATCAGCCTAAAACGTTCAACCTACAGGCAGCCGCGGGGAAAGGAATGCCCCGTCCCGAGCCCGCCGATTGCCTCCTGGACGCCGGGGGCAGGAC